>NW_009952059.1:1506328-1556018 GCF_000747805.2 Chaetura pelagica
GCAGGAATCACATGCGTTTCCAACGCCGGGCTGGCGGGGTCTGTGGGGTTTGAATCCTTGGGATGTGGGATGTAGACATGGCAGCCTCATCAGAGCTGGTGCTGGACTCTGGAGGGCTGTGAGTGGGGGGGCCCTTCCGCTCCCCCCCTCCACGGCCAACCAGGTCCTTCTCTAGTGAAACCAGGACCCTGCATGTAGGGGGGTTTTCTCCTGTGCTGGAGGGGAAGGTGGTTGTTGGGGAGTTTATTTTGGTTGGTTTGTTTTTGAGCGGTTCCTGGCCCCGTGGCCTTTGTGGGGAAAGATGTCAAATTGTGAAACCCGTTTCTAAAGCTGGCATTTCCATTTTGTAACTGGGTTTCCTAGCACAGATCTTGTGCCAAAGTTTGGTTTTGCTGACTGTCAACTTTCTTCCAGATTAAACTTTCCAGAACTGAATTGATTTTGCAGGTTGATATCAATGCTTTGATGTCGTATCTGTTAATCTTACACTGGGATTACAGAGGAGCCCAAGAAAATCATGCATGAATCTCAGTGGTAGCAGCTGAGTGGGAGTTACACCCCCACTGAAGCCCACTGAAAGTCCCAGTTTTAATGTACTGGTCATTGTAGAAAAGTTTTTTTGAATTGTAGTTGAAAAGATAATTGATGCCAGACATCTTCCACTGCTACCTGGAGTGAACCTCTATCCCAGTTATTTGGAACAAGTTCTCAAGATCAAGCAGATGACTCCATAGAACTAATGTTTATTTTTTTAAATAATGCACAAAGTGTTGTTGGACGTGTATATATGTTGATTTAATTGCTCAAAAATGTTCTGGTGAGTTCTTAAAGAGTGCTTTCATTTTACAAATTTGTGCTTTCTTTTACAAATCCACTGGCCAATTAAAAATGTGGTTCTATAAAGAAGGCCTATATATTCAGTGCCTTTGTTCTTCCATTTCCCTGAATTAAATTCACAAGCATCTCATAGGTGTGATTGGTTTGGTTTTCTCCGTTCTCTAGAAACAGAGGCTGTGAAGCAGTCAGTGCTCACATTTCTGCAGGCACGACACGTGCTGGTGCAATCACGGTGCTGGGCACTAGGTGCATTTTCTGAAACTTCCACTGTTACTCTGGACTACTCATCACATTTCTAGAGCATGACTAAAGGGTTTCTTCTTAGGAGATGCTGCATGCAGAAACATAAAAGACCATTTTGAAGACTTTGTTGAAGTTTGGATCAGTTCAGGGCTTCTCCATATTTTAAAACATTTGGGAGGTAAAGTATAATGACTCTGCTCTTGTGGAGGTTGTGTGGGGAGGGTGAGAGCAGGGAATTTTCTTCGCTGCTCTGTCAAGGGCAGGTCACCTACATGTTTTCCGTTGCAGGATTAGGCCCCCTTGGGTTAGAATTATTTAAGGCATTATAGTGTCATTATAATGGGTTATTATTCATGCTAATTTAATTAGCATGCATTATTTAATGCATTAAAATTTCAACTGTCAAGTTGCTCCTGGTGCTGTTTTAAAATAGTAGTTATATTTAGTTCTGAAATCTATTAAGTCATATAGCTTCTAATACATATATTAGAGCCCTGAAGCCTGGACCTTTGCATAGTCACAGTTCCTACAGTCATAAATGCCTGTGTGACGTTCAGCTTGGGAGAATGGCAAATAAAGGAAGTGCTGGTGATAATTACATGTGAAGTATGTAGCCCTATACAAGTTTGAAGCACAGGTCCAGTTGTTGCCTCACAACTCCCTGCTCACAGCCAGAAGGTGGCTGGAGGTGTGGAAAGGAACAGCAAGTCCCTGTGAAGTGGACACTACCAGGCCTTCTGTAACAATGGTCTAGTTCCTCCAGTCCTTCTTTATCCCCAGTAGAGGGTGGGTATTGTTAGAGGTTGATTTTAATCCCTTGTAAGTAAGTAGACTGGGTTTGTTGTTCGGGGTTGTTGTTTTTTTTTTCCTTGTTTATAAATATTCACTACCTTAAATAATGTTTGGAAGTAAAGGGACTGGTCTTTTTACTTTAACCCTATTTTTTCACACTTCTGTTTTTTTTTCCCCCCAGCTGTTACACTGTTTAGCTTACATACAATCCCTGGAGTCTGCAGTAGCAAATGGCAATGGGAGTGAAACGAAGGTGGTTTTAAATGAGAGGCTTTTAAAAGTAGTGGGAAGGGTGTCATTTCATTTGGCAGCAGGAGCAGAAGAAACACTTCCTACCTGTGTTGTTAAAATGGAACGTGGAAATTAGCATTTGCCTTGGCTTGAAGGCTTGCCAGGAAGAAAAAAGCCAAAGGGAACTGTTTGGTGCTATGACCCACCTCACTCTTGTACCTTTATTCCCCCCACATGTGGTCACCTCACCCCCTTTGTGCTTGGTGTGAGCTGGGAGAGCTGGGCAGCTCCTGCTGCTCTTGTCTCATCTCACCATCCCCCATGTGGTGTTCTACTTGAGCCACATTACCTTTCCAGGGTTTCTTTGTCTCCTCTCCACCACCTCTCCTGGATTCTCACCTCTCTTACCCTCTGCACAGTGTAAGCATTATCTAATCTCCCCGGAGAAGCTGTTATTTGCTTTTATAATTACCTCCCCCATTCCCTCTCTGCCAGGCTGCTCAGATGAGCCCTGTGCTGCCATTCCCCGAGTTCAGTGGGTTAGTCATGTGGAAAAACGTGCCCAGGACAGCTTCTCCCTGTATTTATGGCCTCTTTGTACTCCTGACACTTCCCCTGCTTTTTAAATGTAATTTCAGTGGCTCTCTGGTTCACAAAGAAATTACTCTTCGTTGTTTCCAAATTTAAGATGTGGCCTTTTTTTTTCTTTTAAGAGTTATTTATATATATTTGCTTTTCACTATTTATTCTCATTGCATCTCCATGTCTGTTGATTCAAAATACTATCTCAAAGCCCTCTCTGCTCCAGGCTCTGCTGGCCTGTGTTGCTCATGAAATAACTTTTATTTTAAAATCTTCTAAAGACCTGATTGAAAAGTTACTGGTTTGTTGGAGTAATTCTGTCTACCCAAGTGAGCTGTTCTTCTTGGGAAAGGTGCGATGTAAAAAGTGGGAGCCTGTGGGTGCTTGGTTTGGAGTCTGGAGCAGCTCCTGGCTCAGGGACATGATGTGTTGAAGAGCTGAGGGAGAACTGGAAGCTGTTCTGTGGAAGTAAAGCATGTGCAGGGCAATCAGCGTACTGGTCATGCGTTTTCCTTCCATACCATAGGGCAGAGGTGGTGCCTGGCTCATTCAGGGTTTATCTTGATTTCAACAAGGCATTTTACATGGATGGAAACAATCCAAACATTTAATTTTCCATCAGTTTTTAAGATTAAAATACAAACATACACACATTTTGGTTTCTCCTCGACTGTACAAAAGGACACAATCGACTGGAGAACAGAATTTTTGTGTGTTAGGGTGAAAAAGCAGAGAGAAGGCTCCAGGGAGACCTTAGAGCCCCTTCCAGTGCCTGAAGGGGCTCCAGGAAAGCTGGGGAGGGGCTTTTCACCAGAGCAGTGACAGGACAAGGGTCACGGTTTTAAACCAAAAGAGGGGAGATTTACGTCAAACATCAGGGAGAAATTCTTCCCCATGAGGGCAGGAAGGCACTGAACAGGTTGCCCAGGGAGGTTGTTGATGCCCCATCCCTGGAGGTATTGAAGGGCAGGTTGGATCAGGCTTGTGCAGCCTGGTCTGGTGGGAGGTGTCCCTGCTCATGGCAGGGGGGTTGGAACCTGATGATCTTGACGGTCCCTTCCAACCTGAACCGTTCTGTGACTCTTGTCATGAGACACAAAATCTTAAATTTAGATGGGAGCAAGTGCAGCAGAAGTGGGGTTTGGTAGGGAAGTGCCAGGAGGAGAAGCTACCAGTCCTGCTAGTTATCAATGGTTTTTCTTTGTCTGCACCAAGCAGATGGAAAAAAAATAATATATATATATATATTTACACTTAAGTGGTGGTGTAAGATGACTGTTTAATCACCCCTGTGCACAGTCATTTTAACAGCCATGAGTGTTTTTGAGGTCTGACAGCTGGATGGATGATCTGCACCTGAGATGCCCTTTGTAGCTCAGTTGTTGTGTTATCAGAATACTTTGTTTTGCTCCTTGTGCACCAAATGCTTAGAATTGCAGTGGAGAAGCTAGAATGCTGTATGTAGAGAAATTTTCAAGTTCTGTTTTGCTTGAGAGACTACTTTGTATGTTTCCCCCATCACCATTTATTAGTTTGATATCAGAACAGTGGGCCCTCTAGAAACTGCAGTACTGGAAATAAAGTTAGTGCAGTTATTTTTAAAAAGTGAACAGTGCATTTTGTTTGGGATCTCTTCAAGTCTTTACATCTTTGTGGCTCTTTCCTAAATGCCTGTAATTGTGCTTGGAAATTGGGAATAGGGATACTGTCATTTTTCATTGAATTAGATCATGACAGGACTGTTACAGTTACTACAACTGGTTCCCCTCTTCCTCTGGAGCATCATCCAGATGGGGACTAAAAATGCCTGTGGAGCATTTGTCAGTGATATATTTTCATCCCCTTGAAAACAGAGCAAGGAAATACTGACAAGTGTCAGCAAGCTCATAACCAGCCTGTGATAGTAAATATTTAACTTTTATGTTCTAATTGTTTTGCTTGCTCCCAAATTGATGTGCTTTGTTCCTCAAGTAAACAAACAGCCTTGATCTGCTGATCTGCTATAACTGTTTTTATGAGGCAAGTAAAATATAAACGATTTCCAAGTTGAAATCAGTTGCTGTGGGAAAAGGAGAGTGAGTAATTTCTGATGCAGTTTACAAATTTAACATGCAATTACTGAGCTGTTGTGTTTGCAGAGTAAGCTTAGGAATGTTGTATTATCACATGAACAGATTCTGTGGTGGCTTTTTTTAAACCAGAAACTTCTTCTGAAATCTTGGGTAACATTGAAATGCTGTTTTCTGAAAACGTAGTTGTTTTGAATGTAAGTAGAGAAGTGAGATACTGTTTAGTCTTTCAGGAATATGAATTTCTATGTTTTTGGTGGTTTATGTTGTCTAAAGACTTGATGTGCAAGGGGGGGTTCCTGTTTTGTTGGTTTTTTTAATTAATAATCTCTTGTTTAGCCCATGTTCTTACTGTGGGACAGCTGGAGCTTTCCAGATGTGTTTTTACTCCCAAAATACATGTATTGTATAAAAAGATACTTAGGCAGTACAGCCAGATTGCTGGTTTGTCTCATTAGTACAGGCTTAAAAGAAGTTTGTTGCAGTTTTGACTCTGGTATTTTTTTTCCTCAGCGTTTTGTTGTTTCAGTTACAACCCTCTGACCATTTAGTTCTAAAAGCAAGATCAGTTTGTTTCTAGTCCTAATACTGTTTATCTCCTTGAAAATCTCATGTTAACAGACTTCTTCCCAGGGGCCTGTAAGGTCTATTAAAATCTCACTGAGAAGGAATTTTGAGCCTGACTTCATCTCTGCAGCTGCCTGCTTTCTCTAGAAGCTCTTGAGTCGTGTTGCAGGACCTGCCTTTTGGAAGAAACCAGAGGGAGGATCTCCATTTACGTTTAGGGGTTTTTCAGTCTCCTCTTGAGCCTGTGCAGATGCAGTTGAGCTCTCTGAGAACCCTGCCAAATCTGCTCAAGGCTACAGCCCTAGGAACAAAATGCCCCTGTGAAGCTGCCGTTGGATTTTCATCAAATATGCACATGTTGGAGGAGTGGAAAAGTAGGGAAAAGTACAGAAAAGGAGCAAGGGATGGAACAGTGTAGGAGCTCCCATCTGAAATAAAAGCATGTCCCCCAGAAAGGCCTTGAGGCCAAGTTGAAATGCCATGCTAACAGGACTCATTCCTGTCACTCAGGCACTCATTTCTGTTCCTTGCATCAGCTCATGAAGGGATAACCCTTTGTGAATGACACAGTAAAACATGGTTGGTCTGGCTAATCTTAATCTCCCTCTTTAGTAATTTCAAGCCTTCCTCTTGGGTTGCGTCAGAGATAAAACAGGTTAAAAAGTCTAGTTTATCTGACACCATCTGCTCAAAGTTCTTGCAGCAAAACTCTTGTTGGTTGGTGAAACAGGTTGTGGGTTTAAGTATTTTGACCCTGAAAGAAAACAGTTACAAGTCAGATCAAACTTGACCCCTGTGCTAGCTAAGGTGTTTTATTCCATGCAAGCTAATATAATTTGCTGAGATATTTTGAGTTGTTCAGCCTGGAGAAGAGAAGGCTCCTGGGAGGCCTTAGAGCACCTTACAGTGCCTGAAGGGGCTCCAGGAAAGCTGGGGAGGGACTTTGGACATGGGCTTGTAGTGAGAGGACAAGGGAGAAGGGTTTCAGACTGAAAGAGGGGAAATTGAGATGAGATCTGAGAAGGAAATTCTTCATTATGAGAGCGATGAGACCCTGACCCAGGTTGCCCAGAGAAGCTGTGGCTGCCCCATCCCTGGCAGTGTTGAAGGGCAGGTTGGATGGGGCTTGGAGCAACCTGGGCTGGTGGGAAGTGTCCCTGCCCATGCAGGGGGTGGGACTGGATGATGTTTAAGAGTTAGAGTATGTGTTCTCTCCTTGATACAGTGGCACCTGATTTGATCAGCTGGTGCATGGCTCTTAAAACTGCCTTTTGGTTTTGCTGTGAAAATCAGTGTCTTGCTATGAAATTTGTTCATTCTCAGTAATGGCATCAGCGTCAAAATAACTTCTCTTGAAGTGTGTGAGTACCTTTGGGACCTTTGTGTGATGCTACAGGCAGTATCATTTCAAGCGGAATCTGATTTCTGAATCCTCTGGGAGGAGTTGTCTCAAGCAAGAAATGTTGAGCTTTGTTGTTGGTTTCACTCTTTTGGAAGCAAAATTGACTCCATTGCTTGTGTTTGTTCGTTGTCTGGAGCTGGGATTCTCTGCCAGTGTTTGAAGAAGGCTGCCTGCTCCCCTGCTTTCCTCAGCCTTCTTAGATACCCACCTGCTCTTGAGAGAGCTGAGGAAGGTATGGCATGAGCTGGTTAGACCTGGGAACTGAAGTGAGTTACAGGGTGAAGTCATGTTCTTTGTGGCAGTGATGTCTGTTTTTAAAACCAGTGACCCATCTGAGAGGAGGGAAATGGCTGTGATCTGATGCAGTAGACTGATGTTCCTCACCTTCTCTTGCAGGGAGCACAGCTTCCCTTTCTCATCTTCTTGCAGCTCCTGTTCTTGTCATTTCTGTGGGGCATCTTTATGGGTTCATTGTAGGGGAAATATACTTTAATCTCATTTCCTAGTTAGCTAGCTAATGCTTTCACTGTAGTAGTGCTTGCAGATGAGATGCGTGGTGAGATCTTAACTCAGCACTTCCTGGCTTCCCATTGTTTTGTGAATTAAACTCACGTTCAGGAAGAACATGAAATGCACTGACTATTGTTGAAAATCTGCAGTCTTAAGTAAGTGTTTTCAAGGAGTGGTTTTGCTTTTCTTGAGGTTTGTTTGTTTCTTTCAGTACCACATGACTGTGCATACAGGTCAGCTGTTGCAACAGTTATAGGAAGTGGAGAGATGCAGAAGACTAAGTGATACTTGCAGGGCTGCACAGAAACTCTGCAGTGGAACTGGACAGCTGGATTAGAAGCAGAATGTGTATTCCCTTCTATCTTAGTCCAGCTGCCTTAGTGAAGTGTTTCTTCTCCCATGCTTTTTGAGGAAGGATGCCAGTGCAGAATGAAACGCTAGAAATGTGAGTGTCTCTCCCTGGGTATCACACAGGAGGCCCCATGGTTGGCAGTCACTCTTCACCACCACTGTGTAATTCCTTAATTATAAACTCTGATATCATCAGGACCAGTATATGTTTTCACCTTTTCAGCGTGTGTTGCCCTTCCCACTCCCCTGAGACATGGGGATTCCCATAATTGCTACACAAGGTCCCTGTCTGTGCTCCCCTATCTATGAGCAGTGCATTGCTAGACTTTTCCCTCCAGGTCATCATCTCTGCTTCTAAGATGTTGAAGCCTTATGGCAGCAGCCCCTTCTGGTGTTCCCCTCCACGGATCTTCGCATTTTCTCCTGACCTGGCTCTTCCTCTCATGTGGAGGTGTGGGGCAAAGCACAGCCCAGTTCCCCCAGTTTTTTCAGGCTGTGGCACAACAGGAGGTGGAGCAGCGGTTCCTTGTAGTGGCTCCAGCCCCTGAGTTGCTCTGCCCACCATCCTCTGCAGCAGGCTGGGCAGGAAGCCAGCCAGACACCTTACTTCCTTGTTGGTCTTGTTTTTGCACAGCTCACAAAAGCCTCCAGGGCTGCAAATTGAGTGCCTCCAAGGTATTGCTATGAAATTATTAGTTACTTAATTTGGTGGAAGCCCTCAGAGCCCCCCACTGTTGGTGGACTCATCCATGGTCTTTGGAGGGAGGAGCTGCCTGTGTTTCAGAGGATCAGAATTGACCCAAAAATGTTCTTGTCTTCCCCTGAGAAACTACTGATCCATCTGTCTTGTGTTTGAAACCACGTACTAAATGCCAATGTAAGTATGTAAGATGACTTTTTTGAGGTGATTAACATATTGTGTGTATGGAGAGAATAGGGAATTTCCCTGGATTTTATTACTTACAAAACTTTTGACTATGGTTTAAGATCTAGTGAGTGCCTTCCTGATTGAGAACCTGCCAGGGAAAACTGCATGTATGGACTGACTCTTAAGTGCTGCTTTTTTAACGTGTTTTTTGTTTTTTGTTTGTTTTTTTTTTAAGGTGAGGTTGTTGTTTGGTTTGGGGGAAGTTTTAGTAGGGAAACAGCCATGTTGGACCAGTGTGAGTCAGTTGTGGCCCTTTAGCTTGTGTAGGCACATGCTGAGGTTGCCTTGGCAATGAAAGCTGTGATGAATCTTCATGAGGAGAGATAAAAGGCATTGTCCTGCTTGCATCAGAGGTAGGTAGAAGTCAGCTTTTCTCCCAGTGCATTTTCTGGGGAGAAGCAACCCAAGGGGGACATCTTTGTATTTTGACTTGGACTTTTCCTTAGATCTCACTCTCTGGTGTGTTTCACATCTCTGTCTCTCTCTCATGCCTCAGACAGCATTTCATGTCCTAGTTGGTTTTCTGGATCCAAGGCACCTCAAAGTGTTGTTCCAGCCCTCCTCTAGTATTGTGGCCATGGTTCTTTATTGCCACGGGTTTTTAACAGTGCATTCATTCATCCTGCCACACTGGTTAGTTCTCTTACCCTGATGTCCTTTCTTTTTAAATCTTTTCCTCTGGTGGGTCCATGCTCCTTTCCTCACAGTGGTAGGTCAGTAACACAACTGGATGTTACTCATTCTGTGGATGAATAACTGCAGAATTACCCACCTTGATTGTTTTCATTGCTTCGTTTGCAGAAATCTGCCTTGGCTTGAAGTTTTTTCTTCACCAGAAAGGCTAAACACTTAGTTTATAATTAAACAGACACCAGCTTTGTAGGAGGACAAATTGCCATCTTAACTACATAGGAAAACTTGTGGGAAATTACTGGAAATGTGCAAATTTGCAGCACTACGGAGCTGCTCTGCTTTTCTACTAATTCTTCCATCTGCACAGCTTTAATTTGGAACAAAACCCTAATTCTTCTAATTCTTTTGGACAGGTGCAGCAACAGGTTCACCCAAACCTTTCAGCAAAAGAAGATTCCCTCTATTACATTGAAGAGTTAATACTTCAGCTGCTAAACAAACTGTGTATTGCTCAGCCACGGACTGTCCAAGATGTAGAGGTAAGAGTAAACACTGGAAAACCAAGTGCTTGCTTGCAGAATCCCAAAGATGAACTCAGATGTTTTGAGCAGGTTGAAGTTTAAGAAGGGTGATTCTGGAGAGCAAAGCTTGTTAATGCTTAAAGAACACGTAACATTCAGATTGCACAAAGCAAGCTTAACTGGAAACTTATTTTCCTAGCCAGGGCTTGAGAATAGAACTAGTAGGAATTTTTTCTTTCAGCATTATTTTTATAAATGCAGATTGCTTGGAAGGATTTTCTGCTGCTCAAATCCACCTTGGACTTAAGAATGTAAGGGTGGTGCAAGTTTTGTTACTCTTTGACATAAATATACAGGAAAAAAAAGTAAATACTGGAATGAAAGCTCACTGTTGTTAGGTCTGGATTGTGCAGCTGTGGGAATAGAGTTGTATGTTCCTGGAACTTTATTGAACTCACTGAGGAGCCTGTATTATTGCAGCTGTCTGCTTTTGTGTCATCAGTTACAACGTGAGGGCTTTAATGGAGTGTGCTTCAGGAGCCAGTCTAGAGGGAGAAAGTGCTTTCATGTAGCTTGGACCCATTATAGCTGTGTAGAGTATTAATCTGACATCAATCTATATGGCTAGGATTTTCAGCCTAAACCAAATGAAGTTCTCATCCAATACTCTCTCTGTGTGTCATGGAAATTAAATAGTTATCTATATATTTACAAAATAATTGCCTGAAGGGTTTTAGTTTTGTGTTTGATATAACAATCACCTTTTATTCAGCACTGAGTTAATTCATGTATTATTAATTTTTGGTTTATGATTAATGTATTTTTAATATTGATGCATAAAGATTATAGTACGACTAAATAAAAGCCAAATTTAATAGTCCCTTAGTAGCTCACAGAAGTGTTACTACTTTGAGTTGGGATTTGAACTTTAGATGTGGAGCTGACAAATTCCATGCTCTTTTTCCAGTTCCCTGCTGATCAAACCCTTCAGCACACAGGGCAGTTTGAGATAGCACTGATTGTTCTAAGCACCAAGTCCTTGGTTTTCTGCTTCTGAGTCATGAGATAAAATTACCCTGTGTCACAAATCAATTAAGAATTTCAGTAGTTAAATGTGTGCTCCACAAGTCACCATGTGCAGAACTGCAGGCAGCTCTTTGAGCTGGGGTTACAAATCTCACAGCAAAGACTAAATCCTGTGTATTGGATTTTAAATATAGTTGGCATTTTAAAGCTGTGAATAGTAAAACTTTGTTGCACTTGGCAATGTCACAGTTATTTAATTTAAAAACACAGAGTGGTAACTACATGGTGGTAACAGGTTCCCCAAAACGTTGTTGTTCTGTAGATGAATAAATTCAGACTTCCAGAGCAGGGGAACTAGCATTCAGTTTTGTGTTGTGGGTTGTTGGTGTGATTGCATTGCCAGCAGGCATCCAGCATCCACTAATGAAGGCTTTTGGCTCTGCTCCTCAGCTGCTTTTAGCTGCTAAGAAAAAACATGAGAGCTGTGATCTCTAAAGTTTATCATGCAGATATTTACATAACAGCCTGGAGTTAATGGAACTGTTTGTGCTTAATATTATACTCAAGTATTTACAAGACCAATGTCTAAAAATCTCGAATTCTGAAGGTTTTATAAATAGAAAAAGCCTTCCAAATTGTCCCCAAAAAAACACTGGGAACCAATAAATCTAGGCACAGAAGGGGTGTGTTACTCCTGAGGTGCAGAGTTGGGTTGAAGGACAGTTGAATGCCACATTTACCTCCATTTTGCCAGTGATCTCCTGGTAGAATCTCAAGGGAAGTTGATGTCAGTGAACCAGCCCAGAGCTTTGGGCTGCTGTCCAAGAGGAAAGGTCACCGTGTGTTTACCTGGCACAGGGGAGCTGATGCAGAAAGCTGAGCCTTCAGTGGCCACAGGCACATATTTAAAAGCTGCCTCTAAGATGATCTCTGGCCTCCTGTTAAATTTCAGAGTATGTGCAAAAATCAAAGGCAGACATGGGTTTCAACCTTTATTCTCAGCTTGTATATAAAGTTCTCTAAGAGTTAATACTCATACAGGCCTTATCGTGGCCCAGGTTACAGGTCCAAAGCAAAGGTCAGGAATGGCAGCATGCCTGCTTGGGAATGCCAAGTGGAGTAAGGGCAGGGCAGTGGGCCCTGATCACTGCTCCCCCCTCAGCTGTCTGGCTTAAAAAAACCTGTTTTCCCCAAAGTTACTTGCTCAGTCATCAGAGTTCAGCTCAGACTCCTCCTCACAGCGTTGACTTCAGCAGCTCCCAGGGGCTGCAGCAGGAAGCCTGGAGACCTTCATGGCAATCAAGGTTGGGGTCTTGCACATGTTTAGGTGGGGGCTGCTGAAGTGGGGGGCTGCTGCCCAAAGCAGCTTTCTGGTGGGGTCACCTCACCTGTTCCTGTAGCACCTATTGAAATGTGAATCTATATAAAAGTGGCCTGATCCTACCTACAGTTGACTGTGGTGTTGGGGCTGCAAGCTTCAGGCACTGTGCCTGCCTGTGCAGCAGGGAAGATGCTCCTGCCTGGGCTGCTGGGGTCCAAAGTGTTGCAGCCAGCCTTGCTCATGAATCACAGCCCTGCCCCTTTTAGAAGATTCTCGTGGTTCCTTGTCTCTCTGTCCTGCCAGGCTCACCATTTATGTCGTGGTTTAGGCCCAACACGACAACAAAGAACCCCCCCCGTGGCTGCTCACTCAACTCAACCCCCCACACACACACTCTGGGATGAGGAGGACAAAGCTCATGGGTTGAGACGAAGGACAAGGAGGGTTCTTCACTGATTAAGGCAGAACAGACTGAATTTGGGGAAAAAATAATAATTTAATTTCACACTAATCAAACACACCCAGAGCAGGGCTTGCACATGTTACCCCACCCCTCCCTTCTTCCCGGGCCCAAATCACTTTGTTCCCGGTTTCTCTCCCTCCTTCCCCCCAGCGGCACAGGGGATGGGGATGGGGTTTAGAGTCAGTTCACAGGCTGGTGGCTCCTGCTGCTCCTTCCTCCTCAGGAAGAAGGATTCCTCACAGTCCTGCCCTGCTTCCCCACGGGGTCCCTCCCATGGCAGAGTCCTCCACCAACCTCTCCTCCATGAGTCCTTCCCATCAGCTCTGGAGCTGTTCCAGCCTGGGCTTCCCACAGTCACAGGTGCTCCGGGAACAAACTTCCCTGGCCCGAGGGCTTCCAAAGCTGCATAATCAGAGTCCAGGCAGCAAATCCTCTGGCCACAAAATCCAAGCCCAGTGGCCAAGTTCACCCTTCCTGGTGTCTTCAGGGAATGTTCCACTGCGTTCCTCCATGAGTGCAGGGCACAGCTGCCATCTCCCCATGGACTGCAGGGAAACTTCTGCTTGGGCACCTTCTTCCCCTTCTTCCTCACCAACCACCAGCAGCTCAGCTCACCTCCTCCTGCACAGCTCTTCTCCCCCAAGTGCTTCTCTGCTCAGGTGTTATAGCAGTTCTTTTGTCCCTCTCATGCCTCCTTGGCTGGTTTTGGAGCAGGGGGAGCTTCTCAGCTTCTTACTGGAGCCACTCCTGGGGCCCTTCCCCTGCTACCAAAAAACCCACCAAACCAGAACAGAAGATACTGCACTTGTTTTACATTTCTGCCAAAAACTTGATCTGATGTAGAGCAAGATACACTTTTTGTGAAATAGGAACAATATCAACTTATTTATTTTCATTTAGACTGTAAACTGTTTAGTACTTCCCAATGTTGTTTATATTTGGGGCTCATGGTCTCAGCTGAGGTTTCTTGAAGGCTGCTCTTGTGATGTAAAGATCCTAGAGCAGGAGTTATTTGAGGAGGTTTGAAGAAGTTGTTCTTGGGATCATTGAAAAGAGTGGAGTTGGTAATAAGGAGAGAACAGTTAGGGAAATGTGTTGCAAACACTGAGGAGGAGGATAATTGTCTATACTGCAGGGGAAGTAATTTGCAGTTTTGTTTTTGTTTTTTAAACTTCTTTTTGATTACTGTGGTTAATGTCAGTGCACTCTGTGTTTGGACAGGAGCGTGTTCAAAAGACATTTCCTCACCCCATAGACAAGTGGGCCATTGCTGATGCACAGTCTGCTATAGAGAAAAGAAAAAGAAGAAACCCTCTCTTGCTTCCTGTGGACAAAATACATCCTTTATTAAAGGTACTTAAACCAACAGCCTGGTGGCTGCTGTTTCTGCCCACCACACACCCCTAGCTGTATTGTTGCCCTCCAGCATAACCTTTAAAGTGTTTCTTTAATTTGTGTGAAATCAGGTAAGTTTCTCATATTGGCTGAAAGAGTAAAGAGTCATCATAGAACAGGATGAATAATACATTGCAGTGTGTAATACATGTGGGTTCCTAAAGCCATCATGCTCTAGACATTAGTGTGTTAAATGTATTCCTCTACTTTGAAATATGACTAGCTAGTTTTTAATGTAGAATCCCAGACTGGTTTGGGTTGGGAGGGACCCTAAAGATCATCCAGTTCCAACCCTCCCTGCATGGACAGGGACACCTTCCAGACCAGGTTGCTCCAAGCCCCATCCAACCTGGGCTTGAACACAAATAAAACCTAAGCAAACTCAAATACTATACCTGCTTCAGTAGCACTGTTTTGACACTTACTTGTTTCAAAGTGCTGCAGAAGCCAAAATTGAAGAGAGAACAAGTAGATCCTGTTCCCTGTATACTGTAAACTAAGATATGTATCAGTGTCCTCCTAGTTACTGTCACTGATGCCATGGGTTTAAAATCAAGAGATCTTCAAAGGTGTAACAAAGGGGCAAATACAAACTCTATTGTTGGTGGGTTTGGAGGAGGAGAGTGGCCAGCTCTGTTGTTGTATGTCATGTCATTTTTAACAGGTATCCAGCTCCTTGCTCACAGTCAGGATTCAGTGTCACACAGCATTAGTCACACTGTGCCCTGTAGAGTTGTTTTCACATGGTAGAACAGTACTCTGATTTCTAGATCAGTGTTTAATCTCTTTTTGGACCAGTGCTGAATCAATAGATCGAGGCTGATTCAAACACTGCTCTTTTTTTGATACTTCTTTTTTCTATCAATTTTGGGTTTTCGTTCATAGCTCAAAAAAATGCTTTTCTTCAGTGGTGACCTTGTTGCACCAGAGTTTCTGGCTGCACTGGGAAACCAATACTCAAGCATAAGCAGAAATTAAAGCATTTTTTCAGGTTTAGTCACTGTGTTCTTCTATACAGTGTCTCAGTTTGTGACAGCTAATGAGAGGGGAAGAGATTTTAGGGCAGAAAACTTAAATAAGACATTCTTAGACACCACTAGCTTTCTTTTATGAATTCCGTTTTAGAAGTGTGTGGACATAGGTAGATAATGTAATTTTTAGAAGGTGCATCAAAATGTAATAAGACTACCTTACTCAAATGCATGAACTTACCTGTCTTTATTCCTGATGACCCTGTCATAAATAAGAAGCCACATGATTGATGCTCTGCAGACGTGGGGCATGTATCACAAGAAGAAAGTGCAGTGTTAATCCTGCTTTGTTGCTGGTTTGTTGGGTTTTTTTTCTGTTCAGACTTTAATTATTGAAGCTTAATTACTTTACGTAATGCGAGGATCGCTGAGTTGTTCAGCCAAATGCTTGGACTAAGATGGGTGGCAGTAGGTGACAGGTTGAACACGCAGTCTGTAGTTTCATTTTCCATTAAGGCAAATTCAAAATGAATCTTGCTCTTTCCTGAAGAGTCTGGATTCAGGCCAGAGTCCTGCAATGGGTATAGGTAGACACAGACTGAAATGTAGGTACAAGAGGGGTTCCAGTGAACGGGGTCCCTTCCTTGAAGGAACCTTCTTTTTAGGACCCTCATTTTTAGAAGAAGTATTATTGGAAGCTCTATAGCTTTTCCACTATCACTATATGGCAAAATAGCACAAGGAGGTTTTTGCAGGCACTTCCTTTGAGGCCGCTAATCACATTTCCATTTGATGTCCTTTGCCTTGCCTGTCACTTTTCCTGTGAATTATCAACAAGGTAATTTTGTAGAAAAGTCGATGTGTTAATTTTAATTTTTCCTGGATTTCTGGAATAAGTAGCATTTTTTTCTCTCTCATGTTTTCAATTTGCAGGAGGTCCTAGGTTATAAGGTAGACTACCACGTCTCGCTCTATATTGTGGCTGTCTTGGAATACATCTCAGCTGACATTTTAAAACTAGCTGGAAACTATGTTTTCAACATCCGACACTTTGAGATCTCCCAGCAGGACATTAAAGTATCGATGTGTGCTGATAAGGTGAGGAGTTGGCATTAAAATGGTCTTTTTGGACAGATACAAAGGGAGATACTAGAGGTGATTTTTTTATTTCTTTTTTTTTTTAGCTATATCCAAAGGGATAAGAGGGAGAGACTGGAATTACATGCAGAGGCTTCTCTCTGTGTTGTGCCAGACCTGTCTCAGTAAAGACTTAAGTGCAAGTTAAGCCTGTTACATTTTGGAACAGGGTTAATACTTAAGCACAATGTAAGGACAGAAGATGGTGCTGTCCTTTATTTCTGAGCTGTGTTACCATCCTCCTGATGTCCCTTTGTCATGGCAGCTCTTTCCTTCTTTATAATACAGAAAAGACATTTAGTTTTTATCCTCAAAAAAATGAGAGAGGTTTTGGTTTAATTTTATCTTTATCAGGAGGGTTTTGTCAGAGGCTGATGCAAGATGCCTTCTTTTCAAAGTTGGTTCTGTGTGAATTGTGACTTGTTTTCTAGGTCATACTAACTTATAAAGGGGAAAATGGCTTTGGCAACTGATCCAGCCTTCTGCTGCCAAAGTCTAAATATTACTCCCTTGTGAAAGTGATCACAGAAAGTATTGTATTAAAAGCTCAAAGGATTTAGCTGAACACATCGAAGTAGCTGAGCATGAGCCAAGTGTAACCCAGACTTGCATGTAATTTTTTTTAAATTTCTTTTGCTAGGTTTTGATGGACATGTTTGACCAGGATGACATTGGTTTGGTTTCTCTCTGTGAAGACGAGCCCTCTTCTTCTGGGGAGCTCAACTACTATGACCTAGTGAGAAATGAAATTGCAGAAGAAAGGCAGTATCTGCGGGAGCTGAATCTGATCATAAAAGTATTTCGGGAAGCTTTCCTATCAAACAGAAAACTGTTCACACCTAATGTAAGTCCCTGAGTAGGTTATTGATGCCCTTGTGCTGGTTGCTCCATTAGCAGCCATAAGATATTGATTTCACATTAACTGCGTTGGAGGTAAAATTAAATTTGATTTATCGTGTGTCAGTACATAATGAGTGTTGATTGTCTATGAAATAAAAGGGAGGACTTGCCATTAATAGTATGGAGAGTGCTGCTCTCAGAGTGAGGCTTAATGGGCACAATTCCCTGTCAGATGGCAGCAGTAGCTGGAGGCCTTTGGTCATGGAGGTAGTAGTTACACTTGTGTTTAACACAAAAAAAAAGTGTTACCTACCTGAATGTACAGTGAGTGCAGATGAATGCTTGAACTGAAGTTTGAAGTCTACCCCAGGGCACCCCCATCTGCAGAAAGTACAAGTAAAATAGCTCCCTGGCTCTGGATTCTTTAATGTGGGAGTGACTGTGGAGGGAATCTGTATGTGAGACATAATGAAAATATTTGATAGAAATTGTATGTGTGGCACATTCTGTTGGTAGGATGCTGGAGTCTAAAAAGGAAGCACAGGTCTTGTAAGAGAAGTGATAATGAGAGATTAGTGAATCCTTCCTGTGGGAAGAAGGAGAAAGGGACCAGGCCAGCAGAACCTGAACTGGGATTCTCAGGTGATACCAGCAGGTTAAAAAGAGGAACAGCAGAAGACGTTCCCATTCCATCTGGGTGTGGAGGTTCCTCAGTAGCTGATAAGTACTGGAGAGCTGTGCAAATCTGGGGACAGAATTCAAGCTAAGATGATGGAAGGAGAAAAGAGTTGTTTTGGAGCCAAGGAATATTCTTTTTGTTATGTGGGAACAGTTATGAGAGATTTCAAGGCTGCTTGTCCCCACAAAGAGATTGCTGTGGTCCTGGCGCTGGCAGGAGGTCAGGCAAGCTCTACAGTGTTAGGTTGAGGCAGAGGAGTGTGTTTCAGAGAGGGCTGAAGAAGAATGCAGGTCATAGGGCAGGGGTCTGCCTCGTTGGGTGTGTTTGTGGTGTATGGATTTGAAAAAAAATCTAAAAGCAGAATTTAGAAAAGGGAGTTGTCCATTCCTCCTCTGTTCCCAGGTAGGATTCTGCTAAAGTAGCCATTAGCTGGTTTAGTTTTACCGGAGGTTTAGGTCTGACCTTGAAGGTGCTTTAAATTGCCTCCTTCCTGTTGTGTTCTGAGAGACAAGAATCAGAAGTGGGGAAAATAACAGCTGTGAATTGTGGCTGAAGAGGCCAAGTGCTTCTGTCCCAAGCCCTGAGCAGCCTATGCTGGGATTGCCACTCCAGCTGGGAAGGATGGAGTCCTTGCTTTCCCTGGGGTGAGAACTGGGCAAGCCTGGATGTGCCCAGGCAAGTCTGCAGGGCTGGAAAGACCTCAGAATGTAACTTTCTTCTACCTTTCGGTTGACTTCTCCATTTACCTCATGAAAAATGCTCCTGTATTTCCAAAAGCAAAAGAAATCCTTCCAGATGCTCCTAAATTACGTTTTCTGTTTGCAGGATATCGACGTGATATTCAGCAACATTTCAGATATTCATGAGTTGACAGTGAAGCTTTTAGGACTGATTGAGGATACTGTTGAAATGACTGATGAAAGTAGTCCTCATCCTCTGGCTGGCAGCTGCTTCGAGGACCTGGCAGAGGTACAGTGTTTAGTTGGGTTTTGTTGGTTTTTTTCAAAATCACTGTTTTATTTTCTTAGTCAACTTTTGGTCATGACTCTGGTATCTTCAATAAATTTGCAGTTGTAATATGTTGGTTTAGTGTTTTCTACCTGTCACAGAACCTATATCAAGCAGGTAAGCACAAAGCTTATTTCAGAGTGGGAATTTGTTGCCACGATCCTGTAGGGATTTGAAAAGTAGTTGCCTGGGATTGACTACTGAAAGAAAGGTGCTGTGATCTTTGTAGGCATTGCTGTCAGCCCCAGGGCTACTCAAAAATCAGAGCAGTTGGACATAGGTCTGCAAGATGAATGACTCTATTGCTTTGGACAGAGAGCTGACACAAACAAAAGACGTTCTGAAGTCAAGCAAAGGCATTGTTACAAATCTGGAGTGGGAAATCTCTGCCAAGCAGTGGCTCTGGGAAGGAATTAAGGATCAAAACACACTTGACTAAACACAGACTTAGTGTTTAGTGTTGTAGCAACAGTGCTGTTGGTACCCACTGGTCTATAAAATAAATATTGAAGAGTAGCCATAAAGGAAGACACTGCAGATGGATTTGGTGTGGCTCATACTGGGACAGAAGGAATTGCTGCCAGGTTGTTTGGAGTTTTTTTCAATGGGCATTGACATACTGGAAGGACTACAGAAGCAGTCACAAAAGTAAAGTTCTTGATGAAGTTCTTTATGGTGAAGTAGAGCTTAGGTTAGTCAAAACAGGATAGGTTTACAGATACCTTCATGGCCTAAAAGCAGAGTGCAAATGACTGGAGCTCAGCAGAGAGGTGCACAGCAAGGAAGCAACATCTGAAAGGCAAGCAGACAGTTCAGCTTAGCAGTACCTCACAGCTTTTTAACTCTCAGGGGAGCTAACTCTTGGAACCAATTCCCAGGGTAGGTGGGGAGCTTTTGCTCTCTTTGAACACATTAAATGGAGTCTGCTTTTTCTTGAGAGGTGCATTGAGCCCAGTTTTCTGAGCCAAAACGTAAGAGTCATCATGTAAACCACGTGGACTGTGTGACAGGGGAAGTCAAATGAGACATTCTGGCCTGAGAGATTATCTCAGATGAACCACATGATGAATGAATGTGAAGTTTATGCTTTTTATCTTAAAATGATGACGTTTATAAGGAAAATTACAGCCAGTAACAATTTCAGTCTGTTTTTACTTATATTCAGGTTTTTAAATGTGAAGCCTGCATGAACACACCATTTAGAAAACGATGACATTTTTGTGGGTGTGAAGAATATGGGTCCTTCAGCCCATATGCCACTCACTTATGATTATGCCATAAAGATAAAATTTTCCTGGCATTGCTTCAGGAAGCCACTCACATGACCTATCAGTAGAAAAGTCCAGTTGACAGGGTCTTAGCTCTTAAGTTACTAAAACATAACTGTCTATATGATAGGGAGAAGCATTTGAACAGTGATTTAAAGTAGATATTAGGTTAAAATTGAAAAAAAGTCTTAAAATTTGAAATAATACAGCTCAATCCTGGAAAGCATACATATCAGTTTATTGCAAAAGCTGCTCTTCAGCATCGTGTGCTCCTAAGAGGAAAAAATCCTTTTTGGTGAGTAAAATTCTCACCTGATTTTCATGAACTGAAAAACTTAAAATAGGAGATGAAGAACAAATTATTCCTTTTTATGCAGGAAGTGAGTTTGAATTTAATGATTTAGTTAATACAGAGCAAGACATTCTTAATAACTAAGCTGTTTGATCATCTCACATGTTGAGATCCTCTTTCTGTGAGTATTTGCAAAAGGGATCGTTAGAGATATGAAGGTGAAGTGTTTATTTACTCTGCCTATCTCAACTGCCAGGCTTGTTCCCTTAATGTTTCCATTATTAAGGTCCTTCAACTTATTTAAAGGATAATTAAAAACAAACAACCCTTGCAAGCTGGAATCTTCCTGCTTTGTCTGTTTTTCTGCATCAGTTCCCTGGAAGTTTTTAACATAAATCTTGTGGTGGTTTTGAAATATAGAATTATGGGGAAAATGAAACTGTTTTTTCCAGATGTAGAGGGAATTTAAAAACTTGATTCCTGACACAAATGAGTGGGAGATGGGTATTTGTTAATATGCTGGTAAAAAAAGTTATCGGTGGTAATTTGATTGCCTTGAATCATTTCTTTAATGGCAGGAGAACCTCAGAGCTGGGGGCAGAGGGTCTTTGTGCCTAGTTTGAAGTGGTCTTCAAAAGGCAGCTAATAAAGCAAGGTTATTATCAGGAGTGTGTAGATTTGTTAAGCTGGTATTTGTTTCCATAGGAGAAGCTTTAGGTATCCACAAAGCAAAAAAAGATGGAAACTGGTGCAAAAAGGGGCTGAAATGTACAGAGACCAAGGCAGAAATGTGCTGCTTTTTAGATCACTTACATGGGCATCAAGTTAACTTCTCTGTATTTCAGTAACATCTGCAACATTGCAGGTGTAAAAACCATGGTTTTTAAAAAAGTACTTTCTTGGAGGAAATAGCTAATGCAGTTTGTTTCAGTCTTGTCTTCCAAAAAAAACCCCAACAACCCCAAAACTCGAAATACTTCCTATAAGTCTGAGTGGAATAAACTCAAAACGCTTCAGAAGTGCAGTAAAAAAATTGGAAAAGACAGCACAGAATAAAGCTGTGTTGATCTGGCTCCCCCAGTGGATTTGCATGCCAGGTTACATTTTGGGCAGGAGTTCTAGCCCTGCCTTCTGCTTGTCCTGCCGTGGGGAGGACAGAGCCCTGGAGCAGCTGCTGCCATCTCCCCAGCTGTGCTTCCTGCCCCTGGATGCAGCTGGACCCACACCCCATGGCTGACTTACTGCTTCTGCAGAGGGTTATCTCCTTTTTTTTTTTTTTCCCCTTGGCTAATAGAATAAGAAGCTGTAGGTGCAGTATTATTACCCCCTGGCTTTAATTTGGGCATTGTAAAAGAAGAACTCCTTGTTGTGTGCCTGCAGGTAGTGGGCAGGAGTGGAGTATATTGAGAGAAAAAAAAGTGTACATGGGCTCAGGTTCTGCTCAAGAAAATCAGGCTGTTCACTTAGTGTTTCAGCATTTTGTCTTCAGCTGCTGTGGCTGAAGTGCCAAACCTTCCCCCCATTCATCCCCCCTCCCAGATACAATCTAATGCCAATGGACAGCGATGATTCGGACTTGATGAGAAGGGCTGAGAGTGATGATTTCAATTTGCATGTGAAAGGAGAGTGCATTCAGTGCCTCTCCTCCCCACAGAGACTTGAGTTGCAGCTGCTCAGTGAGTAAGGTAGGAAATCCCCTGGGCCCTCTACAGATGGAAGGCTTGAGACTTTATCTCAGCGTTCCAACGAGTCTTTGAGGAGTTTGGTACTCCCAAGTTCTGTCAAGACGTTCTGCATTAAGGTGGAAAGAGGTATGTGCTTATTCTGGGCACAGAGCCATCAGCACCGGATAACCCAGTGATTCATGAGTGATTCAGCCCAGTGAATCTGCAGAGACTCAGGCTCAGCCTGGCAGGCTCCAGAGCAGGTGATCTAAGAGCAGCCATAAATTAGTCCTGCAGAGATTCATGTGCGGTCAGGTTTTCATCCCATCCTGCTGTGGATGATATTACAGGATCACAGCCAGAGACACCAACCAGATATTTGCACCTGAAACTCTTGGTGTCATTAGAGGACTTTCCTTGAGACTTTCAGGCTAGCTGCTTTGTCCCAGAGGGGGAGATCTCCTCAGCTTTATGGAGTGGCCAGAACAGTGTGCAGAAGTCCAGGGCTTATGAGTGACCCTTCTGATGTGCTGTATTCTGAAATCATAGAACCAGAAAAAGCCAGGTTGGAAGGGTCCTCAAGGATCATCTGGTCTACCCTTTCTAGGTAGAAACACAGTTTAAACAAGATGTTTCAGCACCTTGTCAAGCTGAGCCTTCAAAGTCTCCAATGTTGGGGAATCCACTACTTCCCTGGGGAGATTATTCCAATGTCCAACTGTTCTCATAGGGAAAAAACTCCTGATAGGGGTACAGCAATGCCTCCTGGTGACAGTCTCCAAAGTTCCTCTGCAGTGTCACTTCACCTGCACCTCTTTCCTTACTGGTAAATTGGAGGTAAATTGCCATTCTTTGTGAAATGTGGCTGGGCTGAAAGCAACAACTTTTCTTGGTTCCCAGTGCTTCAGTAAAGCAGTTTGTGTTGATGATGAGCACGGTGAGATTGAGGAATGCTGAGAAAACGTTGTATGAATTTAAAATTTGGAAGTGAAAATGGTTTGTGGTTTACTGAATATTTGTGTTGCAAAATTGATCTTTTCTTGAAAAGTTCCACTTGTGTATCAGCTTATTAAAGGAATTAATTGTACAGCTGGAGCAGAAATTCCTTGCATCCTTCATGTGTTTATGTAATTACCTGTGTTTCTTTAGGAGCAAGCCTTTGATCCATATGAAACTTTGTCCCAGGATATTCTGTCTCCACAATTTCATGAGCATTTTAACAACCTAATGGCAAAACCTGCTGTTGCTCTCCACTTCCAGGTGAGTGACAATGAGAAGTACTGAGCTGCTTTAGTTCTTATGTTTCAAAGGTTTGGATTTTGTCAGTAACTCTACTTTCTACTGAGGAAGAAATCCTCTGGATTCTGATCTTTCAGTGTAAGTTGTTTGGACTCTGCCTGTTCTTGTCAAAACTGGACACAGATCTGACCTGTCCATGAGTCTTCTGCCATATTTTTTTTTGCCCTGAAATCGGACTCCCTTGCTTCAGAACAAAGGGTGACCTCTCATACCTGTCATTTCTGTTTCTGTTGTGCTTTGTCATGCCAAACACTGCCACCCAGGCGGGACATTTCCGCTTTCTTCTTTACCCACCTTAAGCCCTCTTATTTGGTGTTGGGGCTGGGACTGGCAGCTTTCCTTGAACCATGTATGTAATAGGACTCTCCAGCAAGACAATTTTTTAATATATTTTTTCATTACTTCCTTCTGCCAACATGGCAGATCTGGTCAAGCCTGCTGCTGCTCAGAAGACCAAGCCTGTGCTCAGAAATCCGCCCAGAGAAGCTGCTGAGCGAGCGTGCGGTCAGTGGTGCTCCCAGCTAAACCCGTCATAGCAGCACTGGGTTTGTACAGTGAACTGGGGCCCAGGGCTCTGCAAACTGAGGTTCCTCTGAGCCATTCCTTCACTGTGGGTGTTTCTTCTTAAGCTCTGAGTGCTTGGGAAGCTACATCATCTCCATCTCACTCTTAAATACTACTTGGTGAATGAAGTAAGGCCTTTGTCCTCCTCCCTAGCAGATTTAAAGCCCAGAGCTCTGTTACAGACTGAAATGGGAATTGAGTCATTTCACAGTGAATTTGGCCTCCTTTCTGACTTGCCTTGCCAAGAAAGGCATGGGCTTTCCTAGGGATGTTCCTTCACACCTCTTCTCCAAGCTGTGGAGTGAAGGCAGAGGTCCAAGCTCTGGGCCAGGGATGTATATGAGCTGTCCCTGGCAATTGCAGAGAGATGCAGCCAGAAATCTCAAAGAAGGGAAGAGGTCATTTGGACAAGGGAGATCAGGTAATTCAGTTCCTGTTCAATAGGTATCTTGGTATGGAAGGTAGAAGGAATTTCACCATCCTCTAGAAAATCTCTGCTCACCTTACAGCGTGAATTAATGTGTTAGTTAACTGCTGGGAATGATAAAAGATTTCTAACTAATTTTTTAAGTCATCAAGTTGGGATTCTCAGATTCTGAGGGAGAAAGAGATACTAACAAAATTCTTCAGTACTTGATGAGACCTCTGTATTTCTGTGGTATATGGGGTGTAAGTTAAAGCACAGCATACACAGCTGGGAGGAAAGGAAGGGAGTGGAGTTGGTGACAAGTTTTTATTAGATTGTAAGGGAGTCCTGGCTGGTTTTTAACACTGCAGGATTTTCTTTAAATTCTGCAGCAAACAGTGACCCAGGGTAAAGCATGTTATTTTGGAAATAGGTATGAGCTTTGCTCAAAATATATTCCTGGGATGCAGTTGTTGAGTGGAGAACAAAGCGTGCAGCTTGGCCATGGACAGGGCATAATTTTTAGGTGTTTTCACCTTGAACTGATGCTTTTAATTGAGTTGTGCAGACAGTGCTGAAACACAAAGATACTGGAGGTGGTGGTAGGAGCCCCTCTGTGTGAATGAAAGGATGCTTATAAAATGACTAGTGGATAACCTGGTCCTCTAACTTCTGTATTTGATTTGCTACTTCTAGCAAAAATATGGCCCATCCAACTGGTTAGGCAGATTGTGCCAGAATTTGTGGGGCTTAGGGGTGTTGTTCTCAGAGCTGTGAGGATGCATCAAAATCCACCCAAAGCTGTTGATGGAAAAGGGTGTTTGCAGTGCCTGGAAGAGAGGGTGTTCACAGGTTCTGTTTGCCTGATGTCAGAGCATTGATGTGTCTCTAAATCTTACAGAAATTATACAGAAATATATTTGCAAACTTTGCCTTCCTTACTACTACTACATGTAGGCACAGAGTAATGTAGATTGGAAGGGACAGCCTGGATGTGTCCAGCTCAACCATCTTGCTCAAAGCAGTGCTACCTTCAGGGCCTTGTCTAGTCTGGTTTAGAGTGTTTTGATGTAAGTAACCCTGTTTATTTTTCCTTTTCAGTCTACTGCTGAGGGCTTTAAAGAAGCTGTCCGATACGTCCTCCCACGACTCATGCTTATCCCAGTCTATCACTGTTTGCACTACTTTGAGTTACTACAGGTAAATGAAGCCACACTCTTGTTCTGCTAAAAACACTTCTTAATGTGGAGAATCTGAGCTTTTAAATAGGCAATTGGATTGTACTTACTGCTTCTGGAAACTAAGATATGCAAACATTCGTTTGACACCAGTTAGTCTATGTCTGAAAAGTAAAATAATTTTTTTAAATTTTGAAAAGTATCTGTTGCTCTGATAAGAATATCTGAAGTGACTGTATTTTGTTAGACAAACTTTTATTGAACTTGAGTGCTAATATAGTTAAAACGTGATCTGAAGATCTCATTTCTTCATGCTGTGAGTTCTGAATTCTGTATCTGTCCATGAAAAGCCAAGCATAGTGGAGCTCAGTCTTTTCAGTCTCAAATTGCACTCCAGGTGCAGCTCAACTGATGATTTTGGGGCTTGGGGAGGCACTTCCTTTCAGCAGAGTCAGAATCCTGTGTGCTTAATGTTCAATCATTTTTCCTGAGTCCTAAAGGGAAGAGATACAGCATAAAATACCATTTTTCACAGTACACCACACTTCCTTCATATTGAGGAGGAATAAAAATAAGCACTATTATTTCCTTATTTTCTCTCTTCTAAGAAATGACATTGATGAAATTTCAGGCTTTATGGAATTCATATTTAGATGATAAAAACTTACTCCTGTATGACATATTTCAGGGGCCTTGCCATAGGAGTTGTTTAGGTTGGCATCTAGTCTGTATTTATGAGCAGTTCTGCCTGTGGAGGCATAACTTGTTTTAGAGCATTGGTTTGACCACAGATCATTTGCACATACTTCATTCTGATGTGCACTTGCAAGGTGTTTCACATCAGTAGATATTTCCCTTGGGTAGAACAGCTAAAAGCCAAAAAGTAACTGAGCCTCTGTCTTTTTGCTTACCAGCACATGTTTTTGCTGTGAGTTCAGAGCAGGCAGGCCAGCAGTCAGCAGAAATGTAACATCTGAGGTCTGTCATCATCTGTGGATCAGAAAAAAAGTAGTGTGGCTGTAGAAAATCTTGACACATATTTGGGATGGAGGGGTTTTATTTCAAGTAGCTGAGGATAATGTAAAAAAAGTTTCTGTTTGCCCTGCTGTGTTGGGAAAGTTTAGAATGCTGAGAAGGGTAAGTGAATTATCAACTGACTAGGACATGCTTCAGTGACACAG
Source organism: Chaetura pelagica (assembly GCF_000747805.2). NCBI lineage: Eukaryota > Metazoa > Chordata > Aves > Apodiformes > Apodidae > Chaetura > Chaetura pelagica. The sequence goes on from NW_009952059.1 coordinate 1,532,687, forward strand.
GTGTGACTATCCTATGACTGTAGCTGATGTTTTGGAAGTAGCAACAGCAAATGACACTTTTAAGTTCCTGATGTCAAAAGTGATACCAGCACTGTAAGGTGTGGTGTGTGCTCTTCCTTTGGATTGCACAGGACTTACTTCTGTGAAGGAAGAAAAGGAAACTTTGCAACATAGAATTTATGTATAATACAATAGAAAATTTTCTCAAAAGAATCTCAAGCCAAAAAAGAGCAGTTGTTTTAAGGCCAGGTCTGTAGTTAATATCTGGCACTTTTTTTTTCCTACTTCTCTTTTTAAGCTCAGTCTTAATTTTCATTTTGTCTGCTGTAATTGTTTTGCCTGTCCTGATTTAGGGAAGTAAAATAAGGATGATTTATTTTGACCCAGGAGCCACATATCTCCAATCTATAGCTTACCAGTATTTTGTAGAAAAGATTAAATCCAAGTATTCTCAATAGATTTTAAGACTTGAAGCATTTGTATTGTTAGTAAGTTTAGAAGACAAAAAAAATAGCCCAAAACAACCCCAAGAGTCAGTGAAATTTTCTCTTGATTACTGTATCATCTCAGTGGAGAACAGAAACTTTATATTGCCATAGTTTTAATATTTGCCTTCATAAATCTTATGTTTCTGTAAGAATAATTTCCAGAATAGTCTTTCTTTCCAAATAGTGTAACTTCCCTTTCTGGAATGGTCAGTTGACTACCATAATTCTCTAGAACTTCTTAAAATGATGGTCTTTCATGTTTAAAAGACATAATTGAATTAGTGACCTGTATGATGCTGGAGGTCAGGGTAATTAATGACCCATTGTGTCTGAAAGCAGGGAAGTGGAGTGCATCAGTGTGAAATTAAGGAATGAAATCATAGTGCTTGGGGAGAATCACAACCTCTAGCTGATGTTGCAAGCTGCCCAGTGTCTGTCCACTTGTTGGGGAATGTGAACAGAAGTCCCTTCCTGAGCAGAGTTTGGTGTGGTTTCAGAACTTCAGGTTCAATGCTGTGCATGCAAACTTGGTAGTTTTTTCTTCAGCGACAGGAAAGGCTGGTTACTATTTATAGTTGAAGCTGTGGCCCAGAGAAGGCAGTTTGGTTTTGACAGCCTGTCTTAAATCTGTGATGCTGCAATTGTCTGTCTCCTGGGGGCTCTGAGTCAGCTCATAACTGCAACTAATATTGATAAGGTCAGGTTATATGTGTCTTAAAATTACCTTGTTTGAAGAATAAAGTCTGGCATGTCGTGCAGAAACATGTTGTTTCTTTTATTTGTTTTTAACTTGGATAACGCAGCAGGATGCTGCAGGAAGGAGAATACTGGGCAATGCTTTTTTTAAATAGGGATCTTAAGCAGTGAAAATTATGGAATTTGACCATTTCCCACAGTGTCGATGATTTCTGAATAGAATTAGAATTCAGCTGCAGAGGCTGATACTTGGCTGTCTTGAATCTTTCTAACCTTTTGAGTATAGAGCAGAAATCTTAAATACCCCTGAGTGAGTGATGGTAAATAAAGTCTTGTTGTGATCACTCCAATGTTTTAACATTTCTTTTAAAAAGCAGATGTTTAAAATTTGAATTTTATGTTTTGGTCTGAAAACACCCTATATTTACTCTGCTTTTTGAAACATCACTTCTGTGTTTTTAGGGATAGATGAAGTATTTTTTCAACCTGTTGCTACTGCTTCTGATGTATTTGTCTGTAGGAACGGTGGTTGAAAAAAACCTAGCAAGAATGGAAGCAGGAAAGCAACAGAATAGTCACATTTTCATGGCTTCTGTAGGGAGAGAAGTTAAGACAGACTGTGACCCCTAAAGGAAGTCACCAAAAATCCCCTACTGAATTGGGAGATAAATAAGATAATGAATTATTTACAGGAGAGCAAGGGATTGCTCTTTCGCAAAATAGCAAAAGTAAAATTAACTAATTAATTGTGGAAAGCTTGAAAATTCTTTAAGGCTGTAGAACTTTTCTCCTTGGTGTGATGAAAACCTGGTTGTGCAGCCTCTGAAAGCAGGATCTACTGCGGAGATTCCTCTTTGCTTAAGCAGGAGGCACAAGGGTTGGATGCAGCTTAGAGACCCCCATTTTGGGAGTTGTTTGGTTTGTCTGCTTTTGGTTAGTAGCCCTAGAGAGGTGACCAGGAAGTAACCTTTGAACACACTGAGTCAGAGGGCAGGCCTTGGTGTCACTGTTAATATTGATGGCTTGTTCAAGTATCGACAGCAGGTGAACCTGCTGTGGGTTGTGTCGGGATGACTGATGATGGCAAGGACTGAAGGAAGTCATGCTAAAGAAATAGAAGTGTCTCGTTGGAAAAAATAGAGGTAGACATCAGAAGCTGTTAGGTATTGCAAACAGGTAACCCAAACGTATTCTGATAGTGACATCTTTAATTGGTTATAAGAATATTCAGGTTTAAAACACCGTGCTTGACATTTCCAAGCATGAACACCTGAATGCTGGCAGTGTAGAGGAGAGCTTAAAGTTTCATCAGATGTTCCAGCTCTGGGTATGTTTTCATAAACATGTTCGTTGATACCAGAATTCCAGGAAACATTATTCATTGAATGCAGCGTGAAGAATCAAGGGGTAACGTAATCCATCCAGATCCTGAGCAAGGTGCCAGGTAGATCACAGAATGGTCAGGGTTGGAAGGGACCTCTGGAGATCATCCAGTCCAAACCCCCTGCTAGAGCAGGATCCCCTAGAGCAGATCACACAGGAACATGTCCAGACAAGTCGTGAAAGTCTTCAGAGAAGGAGACTCCAGAGTCTCTCTGGGCAGCCTGTCCCAGGGCTCCGTCACCCTCACAGTAAAGAAGTTTTTCCTCATGCTGATCTGGTCCTGCTCTGGGCAGGGGGTTTGGACTTTATGATCTCCAGAGGTCCCTTCCAATCCCTGACATTTTGTGATTCTGTGAAATTCTGCTCAGGACATGTAAGGAGAAGGAGTATTTATCAGACTCAGGAGCTTTTCCTATCTCTAGGGTTTTGCATCTTTCCACTCCATCTTCATGTTCTTTGCATTTCTGTGGCTGACAGGAAGGAAAAGAAGGGTTTCCACAGAGATAGACATTTTTCCCTTCCCTGTACCGTTCCTCAGCTCATAAACTTCCCAGAAACTTTTGGCCATGAAATGTTCACTTCTCCAGTAGGGAAGATGGAGGTTGTTTGGCATGTGAAAAATAAAATATTTAGTAATTTAAATTACATGAGGGGAATGGACCAATCTGGTCAAATCCTGTTCTCTCAATTACTTTTAGAGGAAGATACATATCCTTGCTGAGGGAACGTAGTGGGGAAAGGAAAAGAAGGCTTCTGCCATGCTGAGTGATTGTAAGTAAGATTTCTCTTAAAGTATGGAGATAAAAACAGAGATGATCCAGAATTGCGTGGCATGTTGTCTTGGTTTTGCCCAGCACTCTTTGTTTGGGTTTTCTTTAAAAAAAATAATGTGATCTTGAACATGAAAGGGTTTAAAGAGAAAAATCTCTCTTACTTACATCAGTAGTATTTTAGGAGTGGTCACCTTAAGGAACAATTTTCTATTAGTAGCACATCTTGAATTTCAGACTCTTTTTTTTTTTTTTTTGCTATGTTAGTTTTCATCACACAAAATTGACATTTTTTCTTGAAATAGATGAGTTTGCTGAAGGTGGCAGAATTTAGACTGGTAAGAAGCAAAGAGAGAATCTTGGTAATTTAGCAGGGTGTGTAGTGATAGGATGATGGGTAATGGTTTTAAACTGGAAGAGGAGATACTTAGGTCAGACATTACAAAGAAATTCTTTGCTGTGAGGGTGGTGAGAGCCTGGCCCAGGCTGCCCAGAGAAGCTGTGGCTGCCCCATCCCTGGCAGTGTTGAAGGGCAGGTTGGATGGGGCTTGGAGCAACCTGGGCTGGTGGGAGGTGTCCCTGCCCATGCAGGGGGTTGGGACTGGATGATCTTTAGGTCCCTCCCAGCCGAAACCAGTCTGTGATTCCATCTTTTAAATTTGCTGTGAAATTTTGAGATTGAGTCATTGAAGGAATGTGACACATAGTTACGTAAACCAGCATTTAATTCTCAGCTATTTCAAACCTCCAAACTGTTTAATAAAATCAGTTGTGAAACAGGACATTGTTGAAAAGATAACAGGAAAAAGAGTGTCTGACAATTAGCCTTGGCCCTTGGTAAGATGGGAAAGGGTTACCTTTCTAAACTCCCTCCTCCTCTCTCCTGCTAAGTATCTGTTGGCTTCTCCTGAATATTTGACAAATGTTTTTAGTTACACACGTAGCTTGTGAATTTGCTTCTAGTAATAACTCATTACATTGAGTCACTGACTCGCTGCCTACCCTAGATAACGCTGTGTAAGAGTGTTCATCCGTCTTTCTACCTTTCTGTAAATCAGATCTGAAAGAGAAAATGTTTGTTATGTCCCAGCAATTGCAGGAGTGCAGTGAGGATGAAGAGGACCGGGAGTGCCTCAAACAAGCCATTACTGCTCTCCTGAACCTGCAGTGCAGCATGGAACGCATTTACAGCAAATACTCCCCAAGACGCCGGCCTGGGTAATCATCCACAGAGCTCCCCTACCTTCCCTAAGGTGGCAGAGGGGGAGAGAAATTATATGGAAGGGATTGTAGTTTTTTTTCATGTTAGATAATGTGTGTTTTCCCTTTTCAAGGCATGTCTTTATGCCAGTTTTCATTATAAATGGAGTAGCAGCCCAAAACCTTCACTGTCCACTTGTGGGGGTAATGTTTAATATCTTGCTCTTTCCCCAGCCAAAGCAGTGCACGTGCTTTATTTGCAGCAGTAAACATGGGTTAGGGCATAATTAAGACAAAGAGACAATGATATGAACCATTAATTTAGCCAGATGTTTTGGGTCTGCTGGGATGGCAAATGGGGAAGGTGTCCATTATGACTTTTTCTTTCATCCCTTCAAGGGAGCCAGTCTGTCGCTTCTATAACCGACAGATAAGAAGCAAGCACTTGGCCATCAAGAAAATGAATGAAATCCAGAAAAACATTGATGGCTGGGAAGGCAAAGATATTGGGCAGTGCTGTAATGAGTTCATAATGGAAGGAGGCTTGACAAAAATAGGAGCTAAACACGAACGCCACATCTTCCTCTTCGATGGTTTAATGATCAGCTGCAAAACCAACCACGGTCAGTCCCGGCTTCCCGGTTACAGCAACGCAGAGTACAGGCTGAAGGAGAAGATCATCATGAGGAAAATACAGATCATTGATAAAGATGACACGCCTGAATATAAACATGCTTTTGAGCTGGTGTCTAAAGATGAGAACAGTATTCTGTTTGCTGCCAAGTCGGCTGAAGAGAAGAGTAACTGGATGGCTGCTCTGATTTCCCTCCAGTATCGCAGCACGCTGGATCGGATGCTGGATGCAGTGTTACTGCAGGAAGAAAATGAACAGCCCCTGAGGTTGCCCAGCCCAAACGTGTATCGTTTTGTGGTGGAAGACTCGGAGGATAACACTAAAAAAACGACACTCAGATTTTATCACCTTCACCTCCTACTCATCTCTACTAAGAATATAAACAGCAGACAAGGTATACCACATGTATGCAGGTATCCTGTACATTTGTTCTATCTATATAGTTTTTAAGGTCATGCTTGTATGGGTGAATGAAATTAGTCCTTTTATCTTTTATTTGGGCCTGTCTTATTCTGAGCATAGTTAAATGTAAAGCATTTGCAGAAAAACCCACACGTGTTATCTGTTAATAAATCAACTGGGTTTGCTGGCAAAGCTATAAGAATAGTTTGGGTATGCAAGCCTCTCTTTCTCCCCCCCAAAAAATACTAGCAATCCAATAGGAGCCACTAGTGTGTTTCCTGAGACTATTATGGGTGAGGCAGTGGGGCTGTTAGAGTCTGTGTGACTGTGGATGAAGAAGAAGGTTAGAGGTTGTATTATACTTCAACCCTCCGCTTTGTGACATCCCTCAGTAGAAAAGGATGCAAATCACAGTCAGCATTCTTCATGATTTCCTGTGGAATACTGCTTTAGAGTCACAGAGGTGCAAGCTTGAAGTAGTTACATGAAGTGCTAATGTTGATGAAAATGTTAGATCTTAGGTTTGGATGAAAAACAGGCACTGGGAGGGGTGAAGCTGACACGAGGATGGATGTGGTGTGCAATTTTTGTAAGACTTCTCCAATAGTGATGGTCTCCTGTGTGCTTTTTACAAAACTGCCTGGTATTTAAGTCAGTCTCTTTTGTGAAACTAAGGCTAGATAGTGTGGAGCTTTGTGTAAAATAAATAAATAAATAAACAAACAAAAACAAAAAAACCAACGAGCATTTCCCACAATGAAGCTCAGAATTGAGGCAGCTAGTTGGTATGCAGGTAGTTGTGTTGTCTGTGAGTCCCAAGTTGTCCATTTCTGAGATGGGATGGATTTTGGTGGCTTGTAAGCTCATCTCTCTCCTTGAATGAACTGGTCTGTTTGAGTATTAGTTTCCTAGCAGAACTTCACTTTTTATAGTGCAAGTACTTATCACTTTGGCCTTGGGAATCTCCAATGTAAGAATTACCTCCTGGGTTTCTGCCTCCTTTTTCCAAGCAGTATTTACAGCCAAGACTAACAAAATCCTCTCCCTCAGCCTCCACAAGGGCAGTTTGATGACTAACAGCATGAGGAGGGACTCTCAGCAGATCTTGCTGGTGCTTTTCCTTTATATTTAGGTCAAGATGTGATTTTTATAAACTGTCACTTTACGGTAGGTTTGTGTTGGTTCCAGATTTGTTTGAAGTGGGCATTCTGCATTCCCAGAATGACTTCTGGCATGTCCAGGAAGTCCCCAGTTGATATCAGGACGCCATGTGAGGTGGCAGATGCAGGGTTAATGAACTGTTGCATCTGTATCATAAGCCACTATCTGTAGCACATTGCTTATCTTTGCTGTATTCTTGACAATGTCATTTACAAAATACGAGTCATTTAAAAAATCATATAAAGAAACTTACACAGGTTAGAGAGCAGGGTAGCAGCCCCCAGTTTAAGGGAACTGCAGATCTTGCAGAGATACTCCCTGCCTGTTGAGTGGGAAGAGGAAGATTACTTTTAAAATGTCATAACTAATGCTGAAGAGTGAAGGTAGATGTGACGTGGAAGCAGAACAGGCCAGTGCAGAAGTAGGGTGCAACCTCAGCAGCATTCTCACAGAGTGACAGCACTACTACTTTTAGCTTGCAAGCACTTTCCTACACGTGGATCCCTTAAAAATGTGGAGCCCTGCTCTGCAGGGCATTTAAGCCTTCTTAAAAGCAGTGTTTGTCTAAATCTGTTATGGGTTTATTGGGAGAAATTCACTGCCCAGATTCTGAAGACTGCTGGTGTGACGTACCTGCCCCTCCTGCTGACAGGTTCAAGACTGTTTAGAGAAGAGAAAAAAAAAAAAAAGAAATTCCTCTAACAACTCAAAATTCACTCTTCTGAGAGAGCATATGCACATGCACTTCTCCAGGCCTGGTTTTCCTGTATTTCAGCATTCATTTGCTCCCAGGCAGCTTCTTGCTGCTGCTACAAGGGTCTGGTGCATGGATATCAGGGATTAGGACCAGGTGATGACCCTTCCTGGCTCATAGTAAAAGGTTTTATCAGTTTGCTCAGTCATGAGCTAATAAACTCTGTACAAGGGAGTGAAATAAAAAGAGTTGAACAACATTTTTCCTGTAAGACTTCTACTGCAGCAGAGAAGGCCCAATAAAACACCTGGTGGTTTGTGGAAAGGCAGGTCTCCTGGTAACACACCTACCACAGGTGAGGAGCAGCAGGAGGGAGGTGTGGTGGCTCCTGGAGATGCAACCTCTAGAGCTGCTGCAGGTATTTGCTTTGTAAGGTCTCTGCTGCATGTCATCTTTCCCCTGCTGTGTGGAGGGTTGCTGTGTGCTGGGGGAGCTCTGCAGTCCCCACTGCTTGAGAGGTTTTCAGAACAGGTAAGCCCAGCGTCTTGACAGAGCGTTACAGGGATTTTTTATGTCCAGGGATTAGACAGCCTCGTTCTACCATGTTTTCTTGGTATTTCTGAAACCATGGAATATGGGCACACTCAGGGAGCATAAGGCATTCCATGTGCCAAGACTGGGACAGAGTTTTTGAGAGAGCAGAGGATGGGCAGTTGAATAATGCGACAGGAGAAATGCCTCGAAGAACTGTATGGAAGTTTCACAAGCAGTATTGTTTTCTGGTGTTGTTCAAATAGCAGTGCTTAACTTAAAACCTTAGTGTATTTTCTGCACTTAAAGCTTTTTTCTGTGTGTATTTATGGTATTTTGCAATTGAGTAAAAAAACCCCACTCAGTCATTTCCTTACTGTATCTTCACAGATCCTAATTTTGTCCGTACTTTCCTTACCACATACCGCTCGTTTTGCAAGCCCCAGGAACTGCTGAGCTTGCTGATTGAGAGGTAAGCACAGTGATCATCCTTTCTGAAGACATTAAAGGACTTCGTGTTCATTTACCTGCTCCTTTTCTGGCCTCACCTGCTCCTTTTCTGCCCTTACCTGCTCCTTTCCAGCTCGGGTTCTCAGTGCCGTATGGCACATGTTTTAGTGAAGCTCATAAAGCAAGTAAAGAGATGGAAGTTTTCCATGCAAGCTTCCTTTCCCAACGTGTTGAATTAGTTGCCTGAATTAAGTGCTGGAGCACCTGGTGTGCCTCAGCTGTGGGGTGGTGATGTTTGGAGCTGCTTAACTTGATCCTGAGCATGTGTTTGAGTACTCCTGAGTCTCCATGCAAATCAGAACGGAAATGTTCATAACAGTTGGTTGGAAAGGCACAGACTCTTAAATGTAAACAGCTTTTTAATACAGTGTGATAAAGCCACTCTTAAGCTTTCTTTTAATCTTCACTTAATCAAGCTAGCAGGTAGTTAAAAACCTTATATCCTAGTCTAGACATCTTGTGATTACCAGGGTGTGATAGCAGTGCCCAGCCAGGGCAGGAAGGAATTCCAGGCAAACTGGATATTACAGGAGTGCTGGAGTTTCACCATGCTAAACTATTCTTTTTTTTTTTTATGCAATTGCTCTTCATGTCCTACATTAAAGGCTTGTGTTTTATCATAATTGCCATCAGTTTTTTGGTGGTTTTCTCCCTAGGTTTGAAATCCCAGAGCCTGAGCCCACTGAAGCAGACAGGCTGGCCATTGAGAAGGGGGAGCAGCCCATCAGTGCAGACCTGAAGAGATTCCGCAAGGAATACGTCCAGCCAGTGCAGCTCAGGTTGGTTTGCTTTTCCTGTTGTTCTGTTCAAGCCAGATTTTAGTCCCCTGATTATACAGTGACTCTGGAGACAGTAATCTCTTCTGGAGACTGCTATGCTGTCCAGTAGGGACTTAGCACTGTCTGCAACCAGACTAATAGCCCAAACCATGTTCTGATTAGTCACACTGACTTCTGTTGTTGTTGCAACTGCAGTTGGGGTCTGTGCTGTGCACAGCTGTGATCCCACCCACCAGAAGGCTGCAGGGTTGTGGGTGAGAGATGCACAACTGGAAGTGTTGCTGACTGCCTCTCAATGGGCTCCTTGTTAACAGGCCCTATCAAGATTGTTTCTCTGTTTCCATTTTTTTCAGTCCTGCTGGTATTTTACTCCCTTTCCCAGCCCTGTTGATGTGTTTGCACACAGACAGGGAGACTCTTGTCTGTCCTGCACATTGCAATGGGCTGCAGTGGATCTTCAAGGTCTTGCTGATCAAGCTAACTTGGGGAACAATTAAGCATTTCTAGCCTGAATGAGGCTAATTGTTTCCCTAACAGGAGCAAGCTGGGAGGAGACACAGTTCACAACCTATACTTGTTAGAACAACTTCTGTTTGTTAAACTGTTTTTATTATTAGCATCAAGATGTTACTATTAGTGGCAGATAATTATATGCACAGTACCCTCAGTTATTGCCTTACCACAATCATTCATAGTTACCTGTCTGGAGCAGCAGTTTATTCCAAGTGAAGGGTCATACTGACACACCAGTACCTACAAGGTGGGTGTTCAGAAAGTCACTTAGGAGCCCCATTTTCATAATTTTTTAAAAATAAATTTGTCTGTAATACTCTAGTGTTTGTGGAGATACAGCTGCCACCACCCTCTTGGATGTACTCCAGGTTATACAACCTCAGTGTAACCTTCAAACTGGTGTGTGCTCGTGACCTTGAACAGATTTTTCAGGCCCTTGGTGTTCCCAGTTTAGAGTTACCAGTTCTCAGGAGAGCTTCACAGGCTGCCTCTCAGCATGTACTTGTCCTGGTTTCAGCTTGCTGCTTTCTGTTAGCTTTCTCTGCATCCATCCACACAGGTGTGTACAGAACCTCTCCACAGAAACTTGCACAGAAGGGGCTTTTGTGACATTTCAATCGTCTTGTTTCAATATTGTTGTATTACTTTTGTTGCTGTTTGTTATAATCTCCTCTATTGACTAGAATTGAGGTTCCTTGGGGACCTCCTCGCAGTGCCCCCTTTGCATAGCACAGATGCACCTTCCTGTAGCTCTGCTGCCTGCCTTGGCTGAGCAGGACAAGGAGTTACCAATGAACTGGAGCCTGTAGAAAAGTTTGAGGCAGCAATTAACTCCTTTTTTGTGCTATTTATTTCCAAAATCAGTTTAGCACTCCTTCATATCTTCTGTTTGAGCTATGTCCCATTCCAAAGTTTCCAGGGTTTCTGGTTTTCCTTTCTGCTCTCTTTCCTTGTTGGAGAGATTAGGAATCATTTTGTCATGACAGCTACTCTCTGTCTAGTTTGTGCTGTGGCTGGTGAGCTGAATCCCTTTACAGATGCCTGCTTGATGAGAGATGTGGTTTAAAGCTGCTATTTAACACACGCCCTTCTGTGGCTTATAATTAATCTTTGAATTTAGGAGACACTACATGTTTCTAGTAGCTTGAAACCCTTAACTGTGTTACAGTTGAACATGGGTGTCTGAATTTGAGCTGTTAGGCTGGTATGCCCAGCACTTTGTAATTCTGAGTTCTGTTAGTAGCATTGCCCCTCTGCTTCAGAGAGGTCTAACATCTGGGAAGAAGGTGGAGAATGTGAAGATGCTAATTCCTCCCTTCTTTGCTTCCTTCCCTCCTCAGCACTTGATCCCATTTTGTAGAAAGCACTGTAGACAGGCTGTGCAGTGCACAGGCATGGCAATGGTGATGTCTTTGGAGTAAAGGCATGTGAGGTCATGAGAAAGAGGAGGTAACAAGCTGGAAATGCAGTCAGCAGAACCAGGCAATCCTCCTTGTTTTTGCAGTATTCCTGCCATGGTATCTCAAAGGCAAAGACTGATTAGATAAGATCCTGTATTACTGTTGGTGGGAACTTGTTTCCAAACGTCACTCCTTTGACAGGTACTGATTTCCAGCCTAAATGACCTGCTTGGGTAGCCATTTTTCCCTGGGATAAACCTTATTCTTTAACTTACACACCAGGAAGAGGATAATTATTTCATTCTCTGTGTATTCACATAGACCCTTCATTTGACTGAGCTGAACCAGCCATCTTTTCCAGTGCTCTGACTCACAACAGACTGGCAGATGACAATCAGCTGTCTGCCCTGACCCCTCAGATGTTCTACCCCCACTCCACAGGGCTGAGCCACCAGGAACACTGATCTGAGACACAATTAGCACTGGTTCACCCAAACAGCCCAAGCTGCACAGAGAGGCAAGTTAGTTCAGCAGCACTTGTACACAGCTGAGCCACTTCTGCAAAGGCAGTGGGGCAGGAGTAACCCCATCTCACTGTAACCACCTCCTTCCCTCCATTAACCCCATCATCCTGTTAAATTAGCACAGGGAAAATCTGTTGTACTGCTTGGTGCAGGAGATTTTTGCTCACTCTTTAGGAAAGGTGATATGAGGCACCTTGATAACTCACACTTTTGAGGTATAAGCTCAACTTGTTTACCTGAAGAAGAGGCAAAGCCATTTTTTATTCTGATACATCCTAAGAGTAGAAGGCAGAAGAGCAGTTGCACTTCACTTTTTAGAGGTTTATTAATTAGTGATCTGTTTAATAAAGTATAAAGAAAACTCAAGAGTTTAATGCTACCCTCAGAGGAGTTACAGGAACTAGTACAGCCATTTGTGTAACTAAGAAGTTATCAAAGTAGGGCAGCATACTTGCAGCAACTTCTAAGCTGAAGTTTTTGTGCAGGAAAGAAGCAATTACAAATTTATTTCTTAACAAATGGGAGCTTTTTTATTAAAAAAGAAAAACAATCAGTAAATCACATCAGAAATACAAGTTTTCTCAGATTTTGGTACATTTTTTTCCTATTCTGAAACCACCTCAACAGTAACATCCTTTATGTGAGATGTAAAACACCACCAAACTGTTTCTATGCTAAAGCAGGAAAATGAGGGGACTTCTGTGGTGATTGGTGCCTGGTCTTTGTTCTGCCCCTTTGTCCATCATATTTTGATTGTTGTCAAATACATGAACCTGTAACTCAGCTTTTGTGCAATTGTCTTTAGTGCTTACATGGGATGAGCCCTGGAAACACAAGACATAATCTTGCATTTTTTTTTCTCTCCTTTCTCAGAATATTGAACGTTTTCCGTCACTGGGTCGAGCACCACTTTTACGACTTTGAGAGAGATCTGGAGCTCCTAGAGAGATTGGAGACGTTTATTTCCAGTGTCAGAGGTATGGTGATGGGTGCTCCTGTTGTTCTGCCACCTTTTGGTGCAACCTGCTGGTCTAATCCTGACAGGTTTTAGGCATAAGAATATCTTTACACACATGAGTCATTATGATGCCTGGAATCAAGCTGTTTATGAGACTCTCCTTTACATGAGCAAGCTTTGGCCTGAGCCTAAACAGCTATCAAACATTATTCCAAGCATTGTATTTAACTTAAGTGTATTTACTTCTGAAAATCACTGTCCTTTTAGGAGCAGCTACCTGACCCATTTGGTATCACCTCCTCTGGACCAATCCTTTATAAACAACCAGGTTTTTTTAGCAGCCTGTGTGGAGGGCAGCAGTGCTGGCATGTCAATTTTAGTCATTATCCTGGCAGTTCTAGACTTCAGTTTTGAGATGCCAGACCCTACATGGGGCAATATAATTCTGGGACAAACTCAGAGAATGGTAGTTTATCTTTTGCAGAAGTCTCCATTACTGACCAGAGAGGAATCATCCAGTTCTGATAAGTCTCTTAAAGGGTATTTGTCTTGAACTGCTGAAGGTCCTGCAGGTCTTGTCCACCATTTTGTGTACAGCAAGTTTAATTTTTTAGTTTGTCTCCTTTAAGTAGATGAAGCTAATGAAGTGGAGATGGTTGCAGCTGAGGGGGAAAAAGTAAGATAAAAGGTATACAGGGTCACTTTTTTCCCACCCCAAAACTGCCTGCAAACATTGGTTAAATGCAACTGGGCACCTGAAAATTCGTTCACATGTCTGCACTTGCCAACTGATACAGGTGCAAGAACTCATAAGAAAAAGAAATGGAGAACTACAAACCTAATTAATTTGCCTGCAGAAGAGCAGATTTTGGAGCACATGTACATGTTTTTGGGGGGTTGGTTTAATGAAGTTATCAAAAGTCAGTTAAGATAATTTTTTTACCGTGAGAGTGACAGAGCACTGGAACAGGCTGCCCAGAGAGGTTGTGGAGTCTCCTTCACTGGAGACATTCAAACGTGCCTGGACACGTTCCTGTGTGATGTGCTCTGGGTGACCCTGCTCTGGCAGGGGGGTTGGACTGGGTGAGCTTTCCAGGTCCCTTCCAACCCCTAGGATTCTGTGTGATTCTATGGTATTTAAAGAGAGGTTTTTAAACGGTTTCTGTTTTGCAGGAAAATCCATGAAGAAGTGGGTGGAATCAATTGCTAAAATCATCAAGAGGAAGAAAGCTCAAGCAAATGGGATTAGCCACAACATCACCTTTGAGAGCCCACCCCCCCCCATCGAGTGGCACATCTGGCGTGTGGGGCACAGCGAGACACTGGACCTGATGACTCTGCACCCCATCGAAATAGCTCGTCAGCTGACACTGCTGGAGTCTGACCTGTACAGGTAGGGCCTGAACAGCACAAGCCTGAGGTTATTGGAGCAAGAATCACAGAATGGATCAGGCTGGGAGGAAACTTAAAGATCATCAGGTCCAACTCCCCTGCATGGGCAGGGACACCTCCCACCAGCCCAGGTTGCTCCAAGCCCCATCCAACCTGCCCTTCAACACTTCAGGGATGGAGCAGCCACAGCTTCCCTGGGCAGACTGGGCCAGTGCCTTCCTACCCTCATACTGAAGAACTTCCTGATGTTCAACCAAAATCCCCCTTCTTCCAGTTCAAAACCATCACCCCTTGTCCATCACTATCTTCTTTGATGAAAAGCCCCTCCCCAGCTTTCCTGGAGCCCCTTCAGGCACTAGAAGGTGCTCTAAGGTCTCTCTGGAGCCTTCTCTTCTCCAGGCTGAACACCCCAACTCTCCCAGCCTGTCTCCAGAGTAGAGCTGCTCCAGCCCTTGGATCATCCCTGTGGCCTTCTCTGGACCCTCTGCAGCAGCCCTATGTCAACTCAGAATGAATTCTAATTTGTAGAATCAGTCAAAAGTGGGTCTGCTTGACTTTCTTGCCATCTGTTCAAGATGAAAATATGCAAGGCAAAATAAAAGTAAAGGTTTTTTCATCTCCATGTCAGACTTGTGACAACCTAAATAAGTACAAGAAGGACACTAAAATATTATGAGTAGATAATGGTCACTTGTCATTTTGTGAAAAGGAAACTTAGTGTTAAATTACTAAGAGAAGCTTGTTGCAGCATAGAGAGAGAACACGATGGTCTCTGCTCCAGTCCTTGATAGCTGCACAGCAAAGGCCCAGGTGTTACGTGCATGTGACTTGAGCACTGGTACATCAAGGTCCTCTAATGTAATTCTGAAGAGGTTTTTTTTGGTCTGGTGCCAAAAATGCTCTGCTGTTTGCTAGCTCAGTTGTTACCTGTGATAGAGCCAGCCTTGATGTGAGAGCTTGGTTTTGCTGGGTTGGAATTCTTTATGGTCTTGCAAAACTCAAAGGTGAAGAATCCTTTTGTGCCTCAGTCACAGCAGATGTGTTGTTGAAATAGACCACTTTTCCAGCAGGTTGCTCAAAGAACTTCAGCTTCCCATTTAAAAACAACAAATTGTAACTGCCTTTAAGATGCTTTCTTATGCTTTCAGGAAATTCAACTTAGTCCTTTGTAATTTTTTAATCTGAAAACGCTTATTCAAAAATGCCAATTTCAATTAAGATAGAAATGTATTTCCTTCTATAGTCAAGTACTCATCAAAAAGTTACTTTAACTGTTCTGCAGTAGATGAGATTGTATTTGTGAAATGCCAAGTCATGATGAAGGGAAGAAATAATCTTTTAATGCAAACACGGAACATACAATTCGTGGTTGTATTCAACATTCTTTTGCATCTTGCTTTGTCATTATCAGGGCAGTGCAGCCTTCTGAACTCGTTGGTAGTGTGTGGACTAAAGAAGATAAGGAAATTAACTCCCCAAATCTCTTGAAAATGATTCGTCACACTACAAATCTCACTCTTTGGTTTGAAAAGTAAGTACAGGTGGTGATAGCCCTGTGGCACTAACTCCTCCTGAGATACAGAGAGAAACATTCTGCTAGAATTCCTTGCCTGGAGTTGAGGTGGCTGTGGGGCATTGCAGCCATTTCAGTTGTGGTTCAGGGCTGCCTGCCATGGCAATTCCATCTGCTCCCACTTCCTGGGACTGGAAGATTTTTTTTTTCCAGTGATGTCCACTGGGTCAGCATGGGTCCTACATGCATTCATGCAGTACATCAAAAAGGTGCTGAAGGCAGTGCAGGACTCAGCACCACTTTTCTACATCTCTGATGAAAACACTGTTGTGTCTGTCCCCTTAATCTTAGTCTCTCTCCCTCCTCTTGTGAGATGATTAAGTGCTGCTGAGGTCATGGCCAATGCTGCAATCAGAAGGATGGAGCAGCTTGTGGGTGTGGATCCACCCTAGGGGGTTAAAAATGCCACTGCCCAGGGCCACCAGAGTCACCCTGCTTACCCTGCATCTCGCTTGGGGTTTGCTTTATTCTTTCACAGGAGATGCCAAAACCTCTCTTGGCTTTCCAACTTGAGCATATGTAAGATGTGATTACATCAATTTGTACTTGAGGTCCTTGAGAGAGAGCCAGACTGTGCGTGCTGGATGTACTGGACCCTTCTTGCTTGGGAAAATCTTGATCTAGGAACTAAGCCAGGTTTTATTTATCAGGGTTTCTCAAATTATGTTTTTTAGGTGCATTGTGGAAACAGAGAACTTTGAGGAGCGAGTGGCTGTGCTGAGCAGGATCATAGAAATCCTGCAGGTTTTTCAAGACCTGAATAATTTCAATGGTGTTTTGGAGATTGTCAGTGCAATGAACTCTGTGTCTGTGTACAGACTAGATCACACATTCGAGGTAAGTTTTGGGCATTGCTCTTGAAAAAAATTAATCATGCACCAGCAAAGTATCACACCCACTTCTGAAGTGAAATGCGTAGTGTCCGTGTCACACTTGCTTTGATGGAAGAAAACAAGTGTGAGATGTTCAAAGTTCTGTATGAGAAAACATGGTTGTCTCAAAGGGTATCTCATGGGAAGTGGAGCTTTTCTGCAGATATTTTCTCATGTGCATTCAGCCCAAGAAGAGGAAAGTCTGGGGCCAGTCAGTTGTTGTTCATGAACTGGCCTGAGCTGGACCTATTGCTGCAGTCCAGAATTGGGTGGGTGTGAAAGAGGAGGATCCCAGGGCTGAGAATCCTAGACTTGAAACACTTTAAGAGCAGCATTTCCTACCTACACCAGAAATGTGGAGGTCCAAGGGAATGGGGAGGGGATTGCTAAAACTCACAATTCACATTTCATTCAAATCTGAATTTCATTTCCTAAGTTTTGCTGAGATAGCTGAGGAATTGCCTTGGTTTTGCTAACCATGCCACTAAGAACACTCACATCCCTTTTTTATTTTTTTTTTATTTTCCTTTGACAACTTAGGCACTACAGGAAAGAAAAAAAAAAGTTTTGGATGAAGCAGTAGAATTAAGTCAAGATCATTTTAAAAAGTACCTAGCTAAGCTCAAGTCAATCAACCCACCTTGTGTGCCTTTCTTTGGTAAGTAGCAGCAGGGCAGGCTGCACTGTGGGCATGATCAGTTCAGCTGAGTGATGCAGATGTGTTAATGCTGCTGGAACTGTCCAGGGTTGTGTTTAGCTCTTAAAACATCTGCAGTATAATGTGTGGGTTTTGCCTTCCTGGTCTGTAATGTTTTTAGACTTCATGGAATGGGTTGGGTTGGGAGGGACATGAAAGATCATGTAGTTCCAATCCCCCTGCCACGGGCAGGGACACCTCCTACTTGGTCAGGTGAAAGGTTTAGTGTATTTTACATACAATTTATTTTTCTAGGTTAGCACACAGCTCACTGGTATTATACTGGTCTGATTACATCACTCAGTTTCACACTGCCTCCACACTGGTGATGGCTTTATGGCAGTGACCTGAAAATGTTTTTAACTAAACTCAGGATCTCATGTGAAGGCAATAAAACGTCTTCTTTCAACAATACATCTTTCTGTGTAAAAAGCAGACTTGATTTATGCTTTGCAGCTAATAAACTGTTGGAGTGTTAAAGGAAATGGTCTGTCTGTGCTCAGCCTTGTGTATCATGCATGAGAAAGAATGAAATCAGCTCTTGGAATGAAAATGAAATTTTAAAAAGGCTTTTCTTTTTATCAGGAATTTACCTAACAAATATTTTGAAGACAGAAGAAGGGAATCCTGACTTCCTTAAAAGACAAGGGAAAGAATTAATTAACTTCAGTAAGAGGAGAAAAGTGGCTGAAATTACAGGAGAAATTCAGCAGTATCAAAACCAGCCTTACTGTTTACGAATAGAGCCGGAAATTCGGGTAATCCAACATCAAATACCTGGTTTGGGAGTAGGAGGGGGAAAATAATGTACACAACAAGACATTGCCAAATAATCTGGTATTATTAGACCTAATCCTGCATGAGCAGTGACCCTCAGAAAAGGGGTGAACAGTTGACAACAAAGTACCACAGCAGAGGACTGCCCAGAAGTGGGGATTTGTTTATTTAGATTCTGTGTTCTGGGCCTTGTTCATTCCCTGACTGCTCTGCAGCCCATGTTGGTGACATGGAGAATTAAATGGGCAACCATCCTGCTCTCCAGGATGTTACTTGCATGGTGTGTTTAGTTGCTGGGAAGGACTTAAGAGATGTACAGTGTTCTTAAGCCCAGAAGCTCACTGAGTTTGAGGGCTGGTGGTATTTGTGCTGCAGAAAGAACAACTGGAAAAGCTGTAGCTCACCCGCTGGCTCCAGCTACAGCCAGATTGTTTTGCACTTATGTATTGTTTTCCCTGGAAATAACCTTCACAATTGTGAAAAGCTGGATTTCTATTAACATTCTGTGCATGTGCTTATTTTTTCAAATATTATTGGTGCTTGTTTCATTTAGAAATTCTTCGAAAATCTCAATCCTATGGGGAAGGTACCAGAAAAAGAGTTCACAGACTACCTGTTCAACAAGTCACTTGAAATTGAACCTCGAAACTGCAAGCAGCCACCCAGATTTGTAAGTCTTGTCCTGCAAATTAAAGAATTAAAGCCCATTGGCCACTGTGAACATGAATAGTTCACTCAATAAACCATATATGTTTCCTTCAGAATTCCATATGATGAAATGAAGTTCCAGCAAAACTCGGTTTAAAAATGCTTTTGTTTCAGGGGTTTGTCACTACTGAAACTTGCTAGCTTTTGGCTTATTTTAGAGTTAACATTTTCCCCCCCCCAATCCTAAAATATTGCCATTTAAATTTGGGGTTCTCACCATCTAGTCATTTAATAGAACACATAATAACATTCCTCATTTCACCGTGTCAAGAAATCAGCTATTAATATTAATTGAAATAGGGGGTTTCCACCTAATTAATGTGTTATGTTCTCTTTAAGCAGAAGTTAATTTCTATTTTTCTTCTGTCTAAATATCTTGCATTGTTGCAAAAATTGAAGTGTTGACAATGTGCAACCTTCTTGCTGAACAAAATGCAGTTTAAATCAAAGGATCAGCAGCTTTGTTTGTTTAAAAAGAGCTACTGGAGGCCAGGGTTCTTTTTTAAGCAGAAGAATCACTCTCTCAACACTTGGTTTTTCTATGTTGTAATTATACTTCAGAGTAGCTGGAGACATCTCTAATTTTGGGGAATTTCACAGCATTTTATCAACCTCCTCCTGTTAGAGGAATGAGCAAGATGGTATTACAAATATGGAAATAAAAAATTCTGCTTACAGTAAATTCTCTAAAATATTTTCTAAAAACAGATATCCATGTTGACACTCTGTCAGCTGGGCAGGAATTCTATACAGTTCATGATTTCCAAACTAGCCAATCTTATTGGAACCTCAGGAAAGGCCAGTTCTGGCTGCTGGGGGTGGAGCCACGCACGCTGCTGGAGGATGGGAACGTGGTTCATCTTCAAAGAACCAGCTTTGATCTGTGCTGTGTCACGCCCCAGTTTCATGGGGTTTGTTTCATTCACACCAGTGAATGAAGAATTTTGTCCTGGCTAACCCAGAGGATGTACAAAATGAGTGTCTGAGTCTGTCCTTGATCTTGGGTGCGTGTAGGGGCCTGGTGACCTTCTGTGGTGCAGGAACAGCGCGTGTCTTGCGGTGCTCTGAGCCTCTTCCTCAGGCCTATGGAGGCCTGTGAAATAACTCTCTATCCCAAGGTTCTGACTTGCCCTTCACTGTGTTTTTTCCTGATGGGCAAGCATCTGAAACTTGACTCTTCATTCTTCATAGCTGTGGGAAAAAAAAAAAAAATGAGGCTGTGAAAAAAATACTAAGCTGGATCTTTAACTTTTCAGTAAATTCCTGCTATATAGATAACAACAGACTGACCCTCAGGTCAGTTGTAGAAAGGTTGTAACACCACTTAATGTTTATGTGAGAAGCACTTTTTTAAATATCTCAGAGACTTGGTGATTTTGCTCTCTGAAATGGTACCAGGACTAACCAGGTTTACTTTCTCCAGCCTAGAAAAACAACATACCCCCTGAAGTCTCCTGGGATAAGGCCCAATACGGGCAGACATGGCTCCACCTCTGGCACCTTGAGAAGCCATCCACTGCCACTGGAAAAGGAACCCAGTAAGATCAGCTTCAGTAGAATCACTGAAGCAGAGCATGAATCAACAGTATCAGCACCGACCTCTCCAAACACACCATCAACACCACCAGTGTCTGCTTCCTCAGAGTTCAGTGTGTTTTTAGACATTGATCTCAACAGTTCTTATGGTAAATGTGCAGTATGTTCTTGTTGTTGTTGTTACTGACCCTCAGGTTTCCAAAATGTATTGGTGCATCTGCTAGACTTTGTAAAAAAAAGTTGCAAAATGTAGTTGTGGACTGTGAAGTTCCTGTGTCAGTGTTACGTGTGCTGTGGTTTGGAAGTCCCTGCTGTAAGGACTTAAATAACAAGTGATGTTTCCAGTCTTCTGGCCAACTGAAACTGAGGCAAATCCATTCTGGGAGATGTCCCCGTGAGATGTGCTTGCTTTACCACCTATGGCACATCCATGGAGGGAAATGGTTCTGAGGACCTGGCATCCACACCAGCCCATGTTTCCAGTGTGGTCCTGTGACCTGAACATGCTCTGGTGATTCTGGGTTAGTTTTCTTTGAAGGCAATCCTGTTCACATCCTGTCTTGAGATATGAACAAAATGCCTGGAGTGGGGATAGTCAGGAAACCCACTCTGAAATGCAGCCTAGATAAAAATGACACTATCAGCTCAGATGCACTGATAACTCTCCCAAGCTTTGCTTGTAGCTGGGAGCAGCTCCTCAGTCATGAAAGCAGCGCGTGACAGGTCTTGGCTCTGCTCAGAGCAGGCTGCAGACTTGGCAGGCACTTTAAGCCTGGTGGGGGGCAAAAGTGATTAACTCATTTTTATATGGCAAAAGCTGAGGGAGTTTGGGCTGCAGGGGAAGTGAACAGCAACGTGGTGGTGTCAGAACAGAGGAGAGTAATGAGGCTTAATTTCCAGAATAACTTAATACTCCTTAACTTAATACTCCTTAAGTTGAGATTTTTACACAGGGAAGTAGAACTTTTGTTAGCAGTAAGTAAATTATCTTGGAGGTTATGGTGATTTTTCAGATCATGGTGGTTTTTGAGGTCATTCCCAAGCATGTGTTCTGTGTAGGTTTCTGTCTGGAAAGTCATTAATTGCTCTCTCATTTAACAGGTAACAACAGCATCTTCGCTCCCGTCAGTTTGCCGCAGTCAAGTGAGTACCGTGACTCTCTTAATGTTTCATTTAACTTGGCTTTTTGTGGTTTCAGCAGAGCTGGATAGGAATTCAAATCTGAAATCTGGGGTGAAAATGGGCTGCATTCATTAGGGTTGTGAGAGGATTTTTTTGGTACAGCTTTCAGATCAAATGCCCAGTAAAGAATGTAAAGTCCAAAAGCTGTCTGGTTTGGGTCGCGTTTTGCTGGTTTGTTGTTTTGGTTTTTTTCCCAGGCTCTATTTTTGCTTCTATTTTGAATGGCCTTGATGGTTATTTTGTTTGACTTGTGCTACAAATGAACCAACTTGATAATTTCATGTTACCACTTAGTGAAAATAATTGTTCTGCTGGGAAAGAGGTACTTTTGTACCACAGCTGTGAGGGAGATCTGTGTTCATCTCTGTCTTCACGTTCTCTTTTTACTCCCTGATTACAGACACACACACTTTGTCATATTAGGATGAAAATTGCAAACTGGAGAGCACAGGTGCTTCATGTATCATTACAGAGCTCTGTGCACTTCTGAGAGGAACAGCCAAATGAGTAACAGAAGTAAAAAACACAGGTTAGGGGGTTGTGTTGATTCTCCACTTTGAGGATTTTTCCTCCCCTCTGTAAAAAGGGTTGTGTTGATTCTCGACTTTGAGGATTTTTCCTCCCCTCTGTAAAAAAGGAAGGATTAGAAATGTCTGAAAGTTCTCTAAGAGTTAATGTCACCTGTTCTGTTCAGTGTATAATCCCCCTGCTTTAGGAGTGTTGCAGACCTGTTAAAGCCATTAAATGTCTCAATTTGAACATGTACGCTTCTGGCTGAAAGAACCAACTTCCACTCCAGAGTGTAACTGAGGGCAAACTGTAGGCACTGTGGTCAGTGGAGAGTAAATTCTGCAATACAGGGAGGATTGCAGAGAGGAGATTTATTTTTCTGTCCTGTAGCATTGCCTGCTAACTGCTGATGCATACCTTTGATACTGGAAACAGGAGACAGCTCTGTGAGGTGTATATCTGATGACAGAAACTAATGAGAATTTCATAAAACCAAAGTTAATGGTTCATGTTGCTGTTGAGCACAAAGATCTGCTTATTTGAGTTGCTTCTAGTTTGGCTCAATATTCTAGCCTGTGTTCCTCAGATACTGCACAAGCAGTAAAATATCTGCCTTTTCTCTCTCCAGAGACTTTCTTCAGCTCGTGGGGTAGCTTTCCTAAACTAAGTGATGAACCTCAAAACCCTCCTCCACTTCCTCCACGAAAAAAGATAGATCCGGATGCTTCTAATGCCAAGGTATTTCTGTCCTGCACTGGGTAACTTCCATAATGAACCAGGGAACATCTAGCCAAGCCAGGACTTGGTTAGTTCAAAAGATCTGCAAATGCAGTGCTCCAGTTGTCCTTTGGAAGTCTCAGGTTCCCAGCGTCCACACTCTGCTGGCTACTGTAGCAACACAGTGGTCAGGTTCATAGAATGGTAGGATGTTAGGAGGTTGGGAGGGACCTCTGCAGATCATCAAGTCCAGCACCCCTGCCAGAGCAGGAACACCTGGGGCAGGTCACAGAGAAACATGTCCAAATGGGTCTGGAAAGTCTCCAGAGAAGGAGACTCCACAACTTCTCTGGGCAGCCTGTTCCAGTGCTCTGTCACCCTCACAGTGAAGAAGTTTTTCCTCAAGTTGAGGTGGAACTTCCTTTGTTCCATCCAGTTTGTGCCCATTGCTCATTGTCCTATCACAGGGCATGACTGAAAGGGGACTGGTTTCTTCCTGACACCCACCCTTCAGATATTTATAGAGATGAGTAAGGTCCCCTCTCAGTCTTCTCTTCTCCAGACTGAACAGCCCCAGGTCTCATCAGACAGACCAAAGCTCATTCAGATCGATTCACAATTTGGATCATTCAGATCAGTTCAGACCACAGAGAATTCAGATCAACCCACAATTCGGCTCCAAGACAGCACCAGTAGCAGGAGGTATCCAGGGAGTTCTCCCCCTG
>NW_009952059.1:1556313-1567069 GCF_000747805.2 Chaetura pelagica
GCCCCCTGGGCCACCCGCCCGCGCCCCCCGTCCCTCCCCGGCACAACTCCAGCCCTCAGCTGCCCAAACTGCCGCCAAAGACTTACAAAAGGGAGCTCTCCCACCCTCCTTTGCACAGACTGTCTTTGCTCGAGAACGCAGAAACTCCTCAATGACCTTCGCCCTCGTAGTCGTCGACACTGGAATAGTATTTGTAAAGTTCCTTTTTTGTTGTTGTTGTTTTCGTTGTTTCGTTTTGGGGGGGTTGTTGGTTTGTTTTTTAATTTATTCAAAAAAGGCAGTGTGGTTTAGTACTTTCAGCTCTTCAACTGCTGCTGATCAAAAGACAAAAAAAAACAAAAACAAAACTTAAAATTGGGGGGAAAAAAATCCCAAGAGAAGTCAGACTCAAGTCAGACCAGACAGACTGTGTCCTGCACCCTCAGGTGATCAGCAGCCTGGGCTCCTGGCACAGCCTCAGTGCCCACCCTCATGCCAGTACACAAAACGTCTCTCTTTGCACTGTACAACTACACTAAATGAGTTCAAACTGACATTGTTGTAATTGCACTGAGCCAAAAACAAAAGGTGTGTCTGTGGAATCTTTTTCAAATTCGAGCACTAGTGGCCTTTTTTGTTGTTGTTTCTTTTTAAAACATTTACAAAGAAAAGCTGCGGATGGTTACGCAGCTCCGGGACGTTGCAGTGTTGCTGATTTTAAACCTCTGGCCACTTGCCTTCCAGCTTTTTGTAAGCTCAGAGGTTGGGGAGTCACAGCTCCCTGTCCTTGAATGTTTTAATGCCGTGTCTTAATCGCCACTGATTTGCTGCTGAAGACAAAAACAACAGGTTTGAGATCGAAATACCAAAATATTCAGTTGCTCTTCATTTTTTTTATCATTGTTTTTTTTTGAGAAAGGACAGACAAGGACTGCCTGGCGTGGATATTGGAAAGGATCCCTCGCCCTTAGCATGCGTCTTGCTCAGATGTGCCTTTTTGTTTTGGTAGGCAAAGATGTCTTAAGCTAAAGAGTTGTCTACTGTTCTGGAGAACAAAGCTATATGCCGTGTATGTACAATTGTTTATATTGTATATTTACAGATAATGCTAATAACCTGTATAAATTGAAGTGACTTGAGGCCTATAATACAGTCTGCTACTCTTGCAATCTTAAACGGTCAGAAGTGTTTCCTCTGGCTTAGGAACAGTCTTGCCTTCCAAACCTGATAACTTTTCTTTAGATCTCACTTAATCGTGAATCCATTTTTGGAAGTTGGTAGCATTTAAACCAGCAAACACTTAAAAGCTTTATTAAACTTTTTAAACTGATAAGTGAATGGAACTTTTATTTGCCAGTTAAACTACTTGTTAGAACTGGTGTGAGAGTGAGTCTGTTTTACTGGTAGTACTGTAGCAGCATTTATAAAGTGGCCAGAAGCCACATTTTATTTACTGGTCTGTGGCCTTTTACTGTGCTTTGTATCAGAGTTCTTAACAAGATTAATAAATCACCCCAGTCTTAATTTTTAAGAGCTTGAGCAGTGTGTGTTCCTTATAAGGACAAGGTTGGGAATTGCATGTAGTAAGTCTGTGGTAATAACAGAGTGTCCCAGTTTTCTGTGCTGCTTCTCTCAGCTCTGGGTATTTTTCAGTTTCCCAACACACGACAGCTCCCTGAGAGCTTAACCTTTCCTTCCACCTACTCTCCCATCAGATGCCACAACCCCTCTAGATGGAGAAGTGGTTTCCATGTTTTCTGGCTCCTGGCTGGAAGAAGAGCACCGTGGTGAGATTTGCAGCAGCTCACCCTTCCTGCTCACACTGGCTTTTCTGTCAGCCTGCCTGTATCGCTCCCACCGTCTCGGGCGTTCCCTCTGGAGAAGGAGAGGTGATACGCCTGAGCAGGGGTGCTGCTTGTCTTCTGGGATCTGCCATCTGTCTCTTGGACAGTCTTCTACTGCCTGTCCTCTTTCTGCTCCTTTCCTGGGTAAGATGGGGGGCAGAACCTGTCTGAGGTGTCACCCTCGTGGCCATTTGTGCAAGGGGCAGGACACACTTCCTAAAGGAGAGCTGCTTCACCTTGCAAAAATAACATTCCAGAAGTCCCAAACCTGAGATGCATGGACTCGGAGTGCAGGCAGAAAATGGACAATGCCTTGATTATGGTTCTTCCTCTGCAGCAAGAATACAGTTTGTCCTCTTCTGTCAGTGAGGGAAGAACTCCTTTTGGTGTCTGGTGAAGTTCTACTTGGTGATGGACTTCCCTAACACGCTCTGCAAAGCCAAGGCAGGCTGCCAGGTTCCAGCCTTTCAGTCATTGCAGAATAAGCTGAACAAGTGACATTTTTTATATATAGTTCCTTCTATTCACTGTCTTGAAGTCCTCAGCAGCAGCTGTTTTTTCAGACTTGTACATTTGTGTGTCATTGAAGGGGAGAAAAATCCTTTCCCAAAGTTCAGAATACACAGATGTCAGCGTTGCACCTTCCTGTACACGTGTTCGGACCAGAAGCATTCTCAATATCCCCTATTAAAATGTCTCATAGCTTTACATCTTGGTTCTAACTCTGTAAAGCCCTTGCCAGATCATTTTAAGCTGAGGATCTGCTGATTAGTAATGGCTTCCATAGGTATCAAAGAACTTCCCTCCATCAAGACCCTGGGGAGGGTTCTGGTTTGTGATGGACACTGAGGAGAGTTTCAACTCGTCAAAGCAGAAATGTACCTTTATCAGAGTTAACCTTGTAATTATGCTGAGCAGGGGTGCCATTTGCAGAACAGCCTTTTTTAGGTGCCTACTTCTATTTTATGCTGACAGCCCACAAAAAGACCTGGGGACTGTGCAGCAGTTCTTTAGTTCTTAAACCTGATGGTGAAAGAGTGTTTTTTGGGCAGCAGCTATAAATTCCATACTTAAAGCCTGAGAAAAAGAACTACCTGACTTTGAGTGGGGCCCAGAATGATTTGATTAGGAAAAATAGTGATGAAGTTAACAAAGTCTCAGTGATGCAGTTAAGAAAGTTAGAAGCCTGAGTCTTTGTTCTGCAGGAGGTTAACAGAGACACAGGTAGGCATTCCTGACAGGACTTCTTGCTGCTATCTGGGAATATCCTGGGCAGTGAGGAGGTGATCATGGTCACTGGTGGGCCCTCCAGATGTGTCCTCTGCCAGGGACCAACAGGACATACATAAGCCTGCATGTCCATGTTGCTGTTTTCCTAGTGGCAGGTCCTTGTTAAGCAAGTCCCTGACCTGGTTGCCTTCCTCAGCCACCCATCTCTTCTCCCCCCAGTGCCCTTTCAACTGCACAGGGTTGTGCTCCAAGCTGGATATGGAAGATGATCCTATGGGCTTTTTTGCAGGCTGGGCTTAAAGCATCACTACCCACAGCTGCTGAAGAGCAGTGCTGGGACAATAAAGCTCCAGAGGGATGAGGAGAGCAGGAACCTCTTACACTAGATCTCCCGGCTGGGGCAATAATACGAACACGAGGTACTTGTGCTGGAAAGCAGCAGCTGAGCAGCCTTCTGGGCGCATTTCCCACGCGTGAAACACGACTCTTACCTTTCCAGGCCAGTTCTGGAGATAACCTGAAGCACTTCAGTCTCAGCAGCATGATTTAGGAAAGGAGCCTTGCTTATGGAAAGCTTCCCATGCAATTACACTGTGCTCCGTGCAGAACAGGAGCTGGAAAACACCAAAACCAAAGCAGCGTTCCCAGGCAGGGATTCCAGCAGTACGGTGGGTACAGCAGCACATTCCCAGAGGAGGGGACTGTGTGGCCATGGAAGTGGTCAAAGGCAGTCAGATTCCCACCAGTGTTGGTTGGAGGGAATGCCAAGATAGCAAGAAACTGGCATTTTGGTTCCTTCGTAATTAGAGGGATCAATAAAAAAGATAGAGGGGGAAAACATGAAATTGCTGGGTTTGAAGTTGTCTTGTGTGGGAAAAGGCAGTTCCCTCAGAAAAGTGCAGATCAACAGATGGAAGTGAAGGCAGTTAACAGCAAAAGAAACAGTGTTTTGAGTTACTGACTTTTGGCATTACACCCTGCTCTGGAGCTGGAGTAACTTCTTGGGGTGCTATGACTTGGCTATAGCAGATAAAAAAAAAAAAAAAAAAAAAAAAAAAAAAGGGAAAAAATTCCAGACATCTCTTGTTTCTTACCTTTTTTTCCCAGATTTACAACAGGTCAGTATATGCCCTTCAGAATCCCTAGAAAATGCAGTAACTCCTCCCTGGGGAAGGGAGGGAGCATTAGTAAGAAATGCTAGGAAATAAAAGTTACAAGAATTTTCCTCCATGTGTCTAAGGACAAAAAAAATAATCAGAAACCCCAAAAACCTTTGCACTGACAAGTGTTAACGCACAGCCAACCCATATTCAGCTGCTTTTTAAAAACCTTTGTGTAAGTTTAAATGCTGGATGGGGGTCTGCAACACCCAATGATTTCTTACAGGCTGCACTAAGTTGTGAACTGGATTTTGAATCGCTGCGTGTGAACCTTCAGCCAGTTCACTCCTGGAACATTTTCTTCACAGGTGTCGTTCCTCTGGCTGGTGATTGATGCCTTTGTTAGTCTGGATGGGCTGCAGCGGGAAGGTCTGACTTGCTGCCAGGTGAGTCCCTGCATGTGGGCTCCAAAGGGAGGTTCCTCCTGCAGAGGGAGGCCTGGTGTGAGCCCAGCACGGGGCTGCCCAGGTGCTCCAGGTAACACGTTAATGTGCATAATGTGCTCGAAAGAGTCCAGGGCAGAGCTACAAAGATGATTAGGGGAGTGGAACATCTCCCTGCTGAGGAAAGGCTGAGGGAGCTGGGTCTCTTTAGCTTGGAGAAAAGGAGACTGAGGGGTGACCTCATCAATGTTTACAAATATGTAAGGGGTGAGTGTCAGGGGGACGGAGTTAGGCTTTTCTCGGTGATGACCAGTGATAGGACAAGGGGTAATGGGTGTAAATTGGAGCATAGGAAGTTCAAGGTGAATATCCGAAAAAATTTTTTTACTGTGAGAGTGACAGAGCACTGGAACAGACTGCCCAGGGAGGTTGTGGAGTCTCCCTCACTGGAGACATTCAAAACCCACCTGGATGAGTTCCTGTGTGATGTACTCTAGGTGACCCTGCTCTGGCAGGGGGGTTGGACTAGATGATCTCTCGAGGTCCCTTCCAGCCCCTAAGATTCTATGATTCTATGATTCTATGATACATGGCAGAAGGGCAAGGTGAAGTGTCAGAGCAGAGGGCAGTGAAAAGGGAGATCCTGAAACTTTTCCTTTTGGGGCCAGCATCACATCTGGGAACTTGGAAATGAATTCAAATAGCAGAGAAAATTATAGTGAGAGAACCTTCCCAGGGTGCTCAGGCCTAATCCTGCTGTGCTCAAATTCAGTGGTAAGACTTCCAGTTCTCCTGCCGGGTGCAGGAGCAGGCTTCTCGGATAAATCTTGAGCGTAGGCAAGAAGTAATTACATACAGTTTGGATCTGTGCAGAACAAGTAGGGGAAACAGCAACTGGAAATACAGAGATACCTAGGGAGGAATGTGACAAGCTGACAAATTAGGCAAGAGCTTGCAAAAGGGCATGAAGATAAAAAAAAGCCAATTTCGAGTATAGAAGCATTATATCTTCAGTCAATTAGAAATAGTCTGTCTTCTGATATGACCTAGTCCTGAGAATCTTATCAGAGGCTTGAATGTTTGACAAATGGAGGTGTTTTGTGGGAAAACTGGCTGAGGAGTGGAGAGCATGCCAATGGGGCTGACCTTTGTGCAAAGGCATAGGGCTTGTGAGGTGGGTTTACAGCAGTTTGACACAGCTCTGTTGTCACCACACAGACTTGCATGACACCCTGCTAATGGCCATACTCCCATTCTAGGCCAGCATCATGGCTGGAGACTGGGAGCTGCAGCATGTAACTCTGCTGCATGAGCTAATGGACTGATTTAAAGGCAAATGGCATGTGTGCTGATCTGACACAGAAGCAGCAGCATCATACGTGCTGGCTAAGTGGATTGCCCTGTCAAACCCTCTTTTAAGTCTAGGGAGAATCTGTGTACCTGACAGGAATCACTGAGATAAAAATAATCAGTAGTGAGCAGATGCTGGCTTTCTAATCTCAGCCATAGTGGTTCCACTAAGTGATGGTAGGAGGTGATAATTTTCCTGAGTGTTGGATGCAGGAAGCTGGGGTGGGATTCTCAGGACAACACGAGTAGTAGTAGTGGGAGAGACTGCACAAAGAAGTCTTTACAGTGACTCTTGGAAACACTCAGCAGCAACATCGTAGAGTGTCTTTTGGAGAGACAGTGGAGATACCACAGGTAGGGCTTGTTCTAGGTGGATTCCTTGGATCAGTTAGAAAAAGCTGTGTGCATAAGAATGGGCAATGAGGTATGAATGGAAGAGTTTCTCCTACCTCTGATTTCATCTTCCCTGCTTGAACGAGGTTCTGAATGTGAAAAGGTGTCAGGTGTGGAAAATTAATCTGAAATGAGTATGTTCTGTACCCCAAAATTGTATTTTTTTCTGCAGGGCTATTAATAACACATGGAAAGATAGCAAAGCAAAGCTCTCTGACTCAACAAGGTGCATGCAGAGCAGGGCCAGGCAACTTCTGGTGAAATTTGGACACCAGCAGTTATGGAGAAAGACTGGTGAGAAACTCTGGAAGATGGATCTTTTGAGTGGCTGCACCTTAAAAGCACAAAAGTGTTGTGCTTAGAAACTAGAAATGGTGGAAAAGATATTTTGCTAGCACTGGGATTAGGGACATTTCCTCCCTCTGGCTGATCTGAAGAGATTGGCTTGTGGTCATGGGATATAGGAATACTGGGGAGGTGATGCCAATTTGGTCCCAG
Source organism: Chaetura pelagica (assembly GCF_000747805.2). NCBI lineage: Eukaryota > Metazoa > Chordata > Aves > Apodiformes > Apodidae > Chaetura > Chaetura pelagica. The sequence goes on from NW_009952059.1 coordinate 1,563,151, forward strand.
AGCAGAGGTGCAGACACGAGGACATCTCTGAGTTTGTCCAAGCTAGTTTCACCTGACAGCCCTTTGCTGTCTGTCAGAAAGGCTTCCTGTAGGTCTTTCTCTGTGTGATTTCCATGGGCAAGGTGTTCAATGAGTGTTATCACTCATTGCTAGACTGATTGGACTATTGTGAAACTCCCCTTTCAAAAGTACATCTGCTTCACTCTTCTCTAATCAAGGCTGTTCCAGAGCATCCCTCCTCATAACGCTGAGTGGCTGCAGAATGACTTGGTAGCTTTTACAGTCCTGCTTTTCCAAATGTCGTTGGTGTCTTCCTGTTGTCTGACTGCTGCCCAGTGCAGTCCCTAACATGGCTCTGTGGGTCTTGCTTCTCTGCCACTGTGCAATGACAATCAGTTTAAATACTGTGACATCTTCTGTCTTCACTGTGTTCTCCTGTCTATGCCAACACACTCTTTTACCTGTTTCAAGTACTAAAATTCCTCCTGGTTTGTGGTCACCCATCTGGTCTGCACATCCCGGTAGGCCATGGCATAGCTCCATCAACTCAGCACCATTGTAGTCTCTCCTGTGAACAGCAAGATGTCACTTTCCAGAGCCTGTTGCTCATGAGCTTCCAGCCCATCCTCACTTATTGGCGTTTTGTAATCCACTTTATGACCGTCTCCCCAAGACTCCTTGTTCTCCCCCTCAGTGTGTTTGTGTACTTAATATTCTGCCCAGGCTTCTACTCATGTTGGAGGTAATTGTTGGACACTGGAATCATCTTCCCAGGGAAGTGGTGGATCCCCCAACACTGGAGGCTTTTAAGGCTCAGCTTGACAGGCTGCTGGGAGATCCTACCTAAACCCTGTGCCTGCCTGGAAAGGCTGGGCCAGGTGATCCTTGAGGTCCTTTCCAACAGGGCATCCTATGAACCTATGTGTGTATTATTGCTGAAGTTTGTTTTCACCTTTCTTGTCTTCTGTTCAGGGGTGAAGATGTAACAGAATTTCAGCCTCCCCCTGATTACATACTCATGGCTGATTGCATTTACTACGAGGAGGTAAATGAGCACTTTGCAAAACCCCTGTTACCTTGGGAAGGATGTGGGCTCAGCATGAGAGGTGTGCAAATAAATACTGTGCTTGCAATTTGGTCCCCATTGTTTAAAGAAACAAGTACAAGATTGGAAAGGGCATTTTTAACACATCCAAGGGCATTTGAGATTCAACCAGAGACTTTTTTTTAATGTTAAAAACACCCCAAACTTAATATTTGTGCCTTCTCCTGCCCTCCCTTCCTGCTTTTTTTTGTTTTTTTGTATTGGGGATGAAGTGTGAAGCAAAACGTGGTGGATGGGAGTTGCAAACTGTTTAATACATTGGTGAATGAAATGTAACAGTGCCACGTCTGCATGGTTTGGGTGCTCCTCATGCTTTCTGTAGGAAGGCAGAAGGAGAAGTCTTGCTCCAGCCAGGTGGTTGTTGTAGTCTGCCCCATCTCCTGAGCTGGGGCTGTAGGGTGTGCCCTGAGAGCTGACAGCAGTTTGCAAGAAAAGGGAAGTGACCCAAAGAACCCCATGTCCCAGTGCCCCTTCAATGGTCCTACCAGCCCGTGGTGTTGGCTTCCTGCATCTTGGTCCTGTTTCCATACCTAGTGGTCTGGATCTGAGCCATGGTCCAAGAATGGTGGAGAAAAGTCACTCTTGAAACACGTCAAGCAATAGTGATTCCTGAGTGCTTTAGGGAGATGCCCACCCAGCAGTGTGGGGGCTTTCTGGCTTTGATGCTGGTTCAGTTTCTTTGGTCAGTCTGTGAAACTCTTCTCCTGTGCTGTCTCACTTTCTCCTCTGCTTCCCAGTTTGCCCCCATGTTCTTTTTGTCCTAGATAAAGTCCTAAAAATAACTCCCTGAAAAGCAAAACTGGGAAAGTTCTCTCTTGGGTGAAGACTTTCTCTAGTTAGAGGGTATCATACCAGTAAAATGAACTTGAAATCTAAGTGAGAAACACTTAACCTTTTCTGGGCAGTCGTTAGAGCCGCTGCTGAAGACGCTGAGGGACCTCACAGGCCCCGACACCTGTGTCTTGTGCTGTTATGAACAGAGGACTATGGGAAAGAATCCTGAAATCGAGAGGAAGTACTTTGAGGTGAGTGTTTTTAACGTGTGCTTTTGAACTCTGGGAAGACAGCTTGGATGCAGGAAGTCTTTGGATTGGATCAGCTGAACATCAGCGGCAATTGCTACACGTACGAATTCAGGGGGTGCACAGAGTAGGGTTTGTTAGCAGGAGGAGCATGTTTGTCTTGAGGTGGGGCAGAAGATTTGGATGGTGTCTCTGCAAGACACTGTCCAACCTACCAGTAGAGATTGTCAATATGTGCTGAGCTTGCTTTTCTTCAAAAGGTCAAACTAATTGTTCTTGCCTTCCTGGCTGACCTGAACTATGTGGGAGCTTTTGATCCAGGCACCCAGATGTGCACAGGGTGCTCAAAGCCTCTCTGGCTTGTGCTGCCTTCCAGGTTTGCAAAAGACAGTAGCTGCCAAACCAAAATCCTTGTGTTTGTAGGAGCAAGTGAATTAGCCTTCATTCTGCAGTCTCCTGATGTTTCCAGAGGTTATTGGGAGGATTAAATCAGGCTGGTGAAAATTTATTTTCTTTTAGTGTTTTTCATCGAAAGCAAAGGGAAAACAGGTAAAGATTTCAGAGTAGCTCAGGAACTCAGGGGTCTCTGCTAAGTGATACAGCTGCTTCTGCAAAGATTTCACCCCTCTACTGATAGGGTGTTGATAGGTGGTACAGGTTATTAGTCCAGCTGTATCTTCTGTGCAGGTGAAGGAGCACAGGTAACAGCTGAATCCCTTCTGAGGTTGTGAGGATGACAGTGCAGGATTCAACTCTGCACCTGTGAAACCTGCTGAAAAGCAGCCCTTGTGCAGGATTAATAATGGTACTTTACAATGGATTCTCCATAATAATAATACTACAAAAAAGGGGAAGGGCAAGAATTCCAGGGCCATTTGTACGTCTTAATAAAAGCACCTCTTTGATAATTAGCCTGGCCTTGAACTCTGGTGAGGCCCTGACTGTGAGGGGGTGCTGCTCTGCTGCTCAGCTGTGCTGGGGTGCTGCACCCACAGCAAACACAGTACATGTTTCTGGGTTATTTCAGCTTTTTTGGAGCTTATTTCCTTCCTTAGCTTGCCAGGGTTCAGCCAAGTTAATCTGCTGAGCACTTTGTGGAGTCATTGCTGGGTTATTTAGCCTTCTTTCCCCCCCTCCATTTTGAGAAGGTTGGCAGAGGTGGTTTGGTTCTGCCTTTTGGAGGTTGGAGGGAGCAAGATGTTGTATGACAAGCTTTGAGGTTTTTCTTAAATGTTACAAGGTGTCTGAAGCTTTTAATTGGCACAGGAATAATTAAAACAAGGGTAAATGAGCTGCATGGGGGAAAACATTTCTTACATGTTTGTAGAGTCCTTTAGTGGAATGGTCTGAGCCTGGTGGCTCCAGCCTCCTGAGGCATCCTGCCCTCCAGTGGGTGCACTGTGGGACCTTTTAACTCATCACACTTAGGTCAAGGGAACATCAGTGTCACTGGAATTGTTTTGTGTGTTCTCTGATAACCAGCTGCTTCAGGTGGACTTTGAGCTGGAAACAATTCCCCTGGATAAGCATGATGAGGAGTATCGCAGCGAGGACATCCACATCCTGAACATCCACAGGAAACCAGTGGTAGGTTCATTCAGCTGCTGCTGTGAACACTGCCAGGGATTCCCAGAGCTGCTGTGTGCTTGGCAGAGGGAGCATTCCAGGGGTGAAGCTGTGAAACACTGTGAGGGACCCTGTGAATCTGCAGACCAGAACCTGCTTGTGCAAAGGAGCTCCTGTGTCCTGAAACCCAGCACTCAGCCAGGGCTCAGCCTGTGTCTTCAGCAGG
>NW_009952059.1:1567160-1568752 GCF_000747805.2 Chaetura pelagica
CAGCAGGACCATCCTTGAGCTCCACAGAATCTTAGAATCCCAGACTGGTTTGGGTTTGGAAAGGACCTTAAAGATCATCTAGTTCCAACCCCCTTGCATGGGCAGGGACACCTCCCACCAGCCCAGGCTGCTCCAAGCCCCATCCAACCTGCCCTTCAACACTGCCAGGGATGGGGCAGCCACAGCTTCCCTGGGCAACCTGGGCCAGGGTCTCCATGCTGGCTTTCCCTTCTGCTGCCCTCTCTGCAGTGCACTGGGGTCTCAAAACTGGAGTTTGGAGGCACCAAAGTAATAATACACCCACTACTGCTTTTAGTACAGCCCGCTCCCCAAAACCAGCCTCTGAAGGAGGTACTTGGCACCTGTCTGGGTTGGTTAGATCATGTTTTGGTTAACTGGTGGAGCAGACAGGCATTATAAATTCTTTTGCATATTGTGCTGACACGACATGTGGGTCCAGTGCTTAAACAAAAACAGGCCACTTAAAAATCCATACTTTTTTTTTATCTCCACAGAATTCTCCATCGTGAGACCTCCGACCACAGTATCTGTCCTCTGGCAGCTGGTGGAGCTCTGGAGAAGAGGGAGAGGGAATAGAATAACACCACAAAGGGACTGTCTCCTGTGTGGTTTGTGACTCATCTGCAGAAAACGGCTTCTCCCTGGTGGCCTTGGCATGAGGAAGCAGCAGAAGTGAGTTCCTTAGAGTAGATCCACTGATGGTGCCTTCCAGGAGGACAGAGGGGAGCTGTCTCTGACTGCAGGCTGAGGCAGAGGGTGGCAGAAGAAGGAACCAGAGCTTCCCCCAGAGCAGGTCAGGGTGCACCTTTGGGTCATCTCTGCTGGGCAGCCACTCCCTGGAGCAGTGAGTGGCTTTCCAAGTGTTCATGGAGCAGATCCCAGGACATGGCACTGAATCTCTGGGAGGAGAAGACCACAAGTGAGCTCAGTCACCCAGCCTCATGTCACCAGTCAATAAACCTTTTGCACTTGAAATGCATCTTGGATGGTGGGAGTGGCTTCAACCTGTGGTTTCTGGGTCATCCTCGCTACAAGGGCTGGTAGCAAGAGGAGGTGGAGCAGTGGTTTAAAACTGGAGGAGGGGTTAAACATCAGGAAGAAACTCTTTGCTGTGAGGGTGGTGAGACCCTGGCCCAGGTGGCCCAGAGAAGCTGTGGCTGCCCCATCCCTGGCAGTGTTGCAGGGCAGGTTGGATGGGGCTTGGAGCAGCCTGGGCTGGTGGGAGGTGTCCCTGCTCATGCAGGGGGGTTGGAACTGGATGATCTTGAAGGTCCCCCCCAACCCAAACCAGTCTGTGATTCTCTATGATTCCTGCCTTGCAGAGGTCCTGGAAGTCTTGTTCCAGGAGCAGGGTGTCCTGGTGGTAGGTGCTGCACAGATGCTCTGAGTTTGTTCTGTTGGTTCCACCTGCACTTTCCTGCTGTAGAGGACCTGCAGCATTAACGTTTGATGCTTTTGGGTGACTCTGGTGAGCAGGTTCTTGCAGCTGCTGTTCCTCACCAAGCTGCGCTGCGGTGGCTTTGGGGTGTCATTGCAAAGGAAGTGCTCTGGTGTGGAAACGGCTGTGGCTG
>NW_009952059.1:1569247-1570672 GCF_000747805.2 Chaetura pelagica
CCCCAGCCCTGCCTGTCTCAGCCCCCAGCCCTGCCTGTCTCAGCCCCCAGCCCTGCTGTCTCAGCCCAGCCCCACATGTGCATTAAGCAGCTGTGCCCTGGCAGAGGGGCTGCTCACCCTGCGCTGACACTCGCTCATGCTCAGCACCCCACAAGTGCTCCCTGCTTCACTAAACCTGGAGATTTAATCTTAACCTGCTGAGCTTTCTTAACACCTCAGCCGTTGGTTGGGTGGGGGGCCATGTTTGCAGGCACCCCAGGGGTTCTGGGGACCTGCCCTGACCTCGGGCTCCCTCGTACAAGTGTTCCTGGTGAACTTGACCCTGGCTGGCAGAGTGCAGGGCTGATCAGTGAGCACTCAGCAGAGCCAGGCTGCAATTAGTCGTGACCGCACGCGGGATTTGTTCCCTCGTTATGAAAAGAGCTCCTTAATTACCCGCAGGAAGGTATTTACTGGTGTGTTTACACCAGTGTGACTCCCCTGGTGGAAACTCTTGTTCCGGAAGGGTTGTCCCAAGGTGCATCCTAAGGAGAACGGGAGAGCTGTGCCATGTTGTGGTTGCATCTCCCTGCAGATGCAGACCCCTTTCCCAGGGGTTTGGTGCCAACAGGAGAATCACATTTCATCGGGATGGGTGTGCAGTTTGGGCACTTCCTCTTATAGATGGGCTCGGAGCTCTCAGAAGAAGAAAAGGAGGAAGTTGTGCCTTTCTCCTCCACCCCCCCTGCAGCCGCCAGGAGCTCCTCTGTGCCCTGAGCTTCGTGGTGCTCAAGTTGTGAACATGGTTGGGCGAGAGGGACTTTGGGGGAGGGGGCTGAGGCCTGGCAGCCCCTGCGCCTCCATCTCCCCGACTGCAGCTGCTGTGAGGGGGGATGTAAAACCCAACGGCTCCTGCGGCCGCTGCTCGGCCCCCGTGCAGAGGAAACCGCTGCTAACCAGGGCTGGGGAGAGGCCCTCTCTGTGCCTTGTCCCTGGAGCCACCGAGGGAAACTCTTTTTGAGGGGGAAAAAGGGCTTTTGGAAAGGGGGGGCTGGGATCTTCCTGCTGGGGCTGAGCACTGTGGTGGCTGCAGGGCTGATGGCTGCCATGGTGTGGGATTTGCTGCTCTTTGCTGGGAGCAGGGGTGGGACTATGGGAAATGGGGTGTGTGGGGGGGATGCTGGTCCTGCTGCTTGCCTGCATCTTGGCTCCCTGTCACATCCCATTTGTCCCAGTTGGCTTTTTGTCTCTGCTCTGTCCCCTTGGGGAGAGCCTGTGTTGGCACCACGGGGTGTCTTTGGCCAGGCCATGGTTTGGTGCCTGGTGGTGCCACTTAGTGTCAGCACTGCTGAGACCAGCAGATCCCTGCCAGCACCAGCCAGGCCCAGAGCTGCCCCAGCCTCCTGTGGCTCTGAGGGGTCCGTGGCTGGCTCTGAGGGGGGATTT
>NW_009952059.1:1570850-1578218 GCF_000747805.2 Chaetura pelagica
TCAGCCCCCAGCCCTGCTGTCTCAGCCCAGCCCCACATGTGCATTAAGCAGCTGTGCCCTGGCAGAGGGGCTGCTCACCCTGCGCTGACACTCGCTCATGCTCAGCACCCCACAAGTGCTCCCTGCTTCACTAAACCTGGAGATTTAATCTTAACCTGCTGAGCTTTCTTAACACCTCAGCCGTTGGTTGGGTGGGGGGCCATGTTTGCAGGCACCCCAGGGGTTCTGGGGACCTGCCCTGACCTCGGGCTCCCTCGTACAAGTGTTCCTGGTGAACTTGACCCTGGCTGGCAGAGTGCAGGGCTGATCAGTGAGCACTCAGCAGAGCCAGGCTGCAATTAGTCGTGATCGCACGCGGGATTTGTTCCCTCGTTATGAAAAGAGCTCCTTAATTACCCGCAGGAAGGTATTTACTGGTGTGTTTACACCAGTGTGACTCCCCTGGTGGAAACTCTTGTTCCGGAAGGGTTGTCCCAAGGTGCATCCTAAGGAGAACGGGAGAGCTGTGCCATGTTGTGGTTGCATCTCCCTGCAGATGCAGACCCCTTTCCCAGGGGTTTGGTGCCAACAGGAGAATCACATTTCATCGGGATGGCTGTGCAGTTTGGGCACTTCCTCTTATAGATGGGCTCGGAGCTCTCAGAAGAAGAAAAGGAGGAAGTTGTGCCTTTCTCCTCCACCCCCCCTGCAGCCGCCAGGAGCTCCTCTGTGCCCTGAGCTTCGTGGTGCTCAAGTTGTGAACATGGTTGGGCGAGAGGGACTTTGGGGGAGGGGGCTGAGGCCTGGCAGCCCCTGTGCCTCCATCTCCCCGACTGCAGCTGCTGTGAGGGGGGATGTAAAACCCAACGGCTCCTGCGGCCGCTGCTCGGCCCCCGTGCAGAGGAAACCGCTGCTAACCAGGGCTGGGGAGAGGCCCTCTCTGTGCCTTGTCCCTGGAGCCACCGAGGGAAACTCTTTTTGAGGGGGAAAAAGGGCTTTTGGAAAGGGGGGGCTGGGATCTTCCTGCTGGGGCTGAGCACTGTGGTGGCTGCAGGGCTGATGGCTGCCATGGTGTGGGATTTGCTGCTCTTTGCTGGGAGCAGGGGTGGGACTATGGGAAATGGGGTGTGTGGGGGGGATGCTGGTCCTGCTGCTTGCCTGCATCTTGGCTCCCTGTCACATCCCATTTGTCCCAGTTGGCTTTTTGTCTCTGCTCTGTCCCCTTGGGGAGAGCCTGTGTTGGCACCACGGGGTGTCTTTGGCCAGGCCATGGTTTGGTGCCTGGTGGTGCCACTTAGTGTCAGCACTGCTGAGACCAGCAGATCCCTGCCAGCACCAGCCAGGCCCAGAGCTGCCCCAGCCTCCTGTGGCTCTGAGGGGTCCGTGGCTGCCTCTGAGTGTGGCTTTGCCAGGTGCTGGATCTGTGACAGCCACAGTAGCTTTTCACTGCCACTGGAACGAGGCCACTGGGATGGAGCTCAGTGTTTTAACACCCACCCAGCACCAGCCATGGAAATCTCTGATGGCTTCATGAACAAGTCACAGCATGGCTCAGGAACCTCCTTGACCTCCAGAGAGTGACCCTTGATGCTCTGTGATTCTAATGGTTGCTTTGCTACGAAGAGCACGGGGCAGATCCAGCCATTCCTGTACAGCCCTCTGGGACTGCCTGGGGCCAGGACCCTCCACCCACACGTCCCACGGGGCTAGTGGCTTTACTTGGGAAGGTCTGTCCTCTGCAGCTGTAGAATCATTTTCCATGGCCTGTAATCCGGGATAAATGGATTTGCCTCTTAGAAATGGATGCTGCTGCCATGGTGCCGTTTCCTGAGCCGCAGCCACGGCACTGCTGTGAGTGACATGGTGACACTGTCCCAGCCCTGCAGAGCCACCCAGGACCTCAACATGGTGACTGGGCAGTTGCTCCATGCTGGCATCCAAGTGGCCTCTTCTGAGGATCCCTTTCTCCTCCCAGCCACTGTCCCGTGGGAATGAGTCCCACGCTTCGGCTTGGTGATGGTTTTATTCCTCTTGCGCTCTCAGGTTTGCTTCACTTTTGTTTTAAAAACATGAAAAGGCAAAGTCTGAGTAAGGCAGAAGGCAGCAGGAGGGAGGAGGGGACACCACGGGGAGAAGCAGCTGGGCTGGAGACAGCTCTTGTAGAGTTGGGATGTGGTCCCTGGTGCCCTGCCAGCCTGGCTGGGAAGCGCCGGCAGCCCTGCGCTGGTCCAGCTGCTGGCAGGACGGGGAGGACACGTGGCACAGCCCTCTCCATGCACACCACCATGAGCTCACCCCTTTCCTTCCTCTCCCAGGACTGAAAAAGCCACGTTTCTTCCCACCCTGCCCTGGAGGAGGTTTCGCTCACAGCAGTGAGGTACTTGGTGGCCTTAAGGTCCCATCCCAGCACATCCCCATCCCAGTACATCCCTGTCCTAGCACATCCCTGTCCCAGCAAGCCCCCATCCAGGCACATCCCCATCCCAGCACATCCTTGTTCTAGCACATCCCTGTTCCAGCAAACCCTCATCCAGGCACACCCCCATCCTGGCACATCCCTATCCTGGCACAACCCAATTCCTGGCATATCCCCATCTTGGCACACCCCTTTCCCAGCACATCCCCATCCCAGCACATCCCTATCCTGGCACCTCCCTGTCCTGGCACCTCCCCACCCCTATACATCCCCATCCCTGCTGAGCCTGTGCTTCCCATTGTGCCCGAAACCTCTGACTCATCCATCTCGTGGCCGAGCTGCTCTGCTCCAGAGCAATCCCTGGAGTTCCTGTTCCCCTCCATGCCAGCAGGAATTGGCCACTTCTGCTCCCACTCTGCCCAGAGCCCATCCCTCCTCTGGTTCATCTTCAGCAAGATCCCAGCTCAAGGGCCTTGGTGCAGGGGGTTAATTCACCCTGGGTCCTAACTGTGCTTCCCCAAGGGGCAAACTGGTGCAGTTGTGTCCTGGACAGGGATGGACATGACCCCAGGCTGGCTGGCTGCTCCCCAGCTCTGCGTACTCATCCTTGCTGGGACCAGTTTTCATGGACCCACTCCCAGGGGAGAGGCTCTGGGAATCTGGTCTGAAGCCACACATTAAGTCATTAGTGACAATTTCCTGCCCATTTTGCCCACTGGCAGTGTGGGCTCAACCCAGCCCAGGTCAGGTGGGATCCACACATCCCTGGATGAGTGCAGGATCCCATCAGATGCTTCCAGTAAAAATAAAACACCAGCATCATAGTGCAGCATTTTCAGGGGAGTGAACCAATTTTGGTAGAGCAGCAAAGGTTCAGGAATGGCTTCCCTCTTTGGCTCATGACCTTTTTCCATTGCCTGCAGTTCCCAGACACCTCCAAGACCCTTGTCACAAGAGGAAGCCAAGGAGCTCCCCAAGCCCAGGAGCTTCCCTGGAGTGGTTTCACACCCACCTACTCCATTTTCAGCCCAAGTTAGGTGCCCGATTTCCTTTGGATTTGAATGCAAAGAAAGAGTTAAGCAGCTCCAGGCTCGTGTGGATTTGGGCCAGATATTTAAAGATCCAGGGCTGGGAAAGGAAAGGGGAGGTGTGATACTCTCCAAACACTCTCCACAAACACCTCGGAGGCTCCCACTGCCATCCCCGCGTTCCCAGCAGCGGCTGGTGGGGGAGAGGCAGAAAATGCCTGTCTCCTATTTTTAGCTCTTTGAACGGTGTCATTAGAATAATCTGGGATTGGGGGGGGGGGAAATAAAAATGTTGCTGTGCAAAAAATTGCCTGGCAAGGCAAAAACTCAACCTGGGAAAGTCTGGGATGCTGCAAGGAGAAGGGGGGTGGGGATGGAGAGGAAATGCATGGCTGTGGCCAGGCCAGAGGTGGCCAGGGAGCAATGGGGACACACGTGCTGAGGTGACAACTTAGACACGTCCTTAATAACATCCCAGGAGAGGGGGTTTAAATAGAGATGAGGCACCTCCCAGGGGGGGTTATCCAGGCCAGCAGGATGTGCTCAGCCCTGTGCCAGCACTGGGGACACTTTGGCAGCCTTGTCAGCGATGCCACCAGGCTCCTCACCCTTTTACACTATGTCCCCTTAGCCTTGCAGATGTCCCTCTGGAGCCCAGTGTGCTGGAAATAAAATAAATCAGGAAAGGCTGAGCTAAATGGGAGAGCTCAGCAAGGCCTTGTCAGAAAATGTCTTCTCAATGAGCTGGGACCAAAGTGGCAGAAATTATACTCAGAAATCACATGTTCTGAGTCAGAGCCCTGGCCCTGGACACAGTCTTCCCAGCCACCTTCTGCCCTGCACAGGTTTCCTGCCCTCATCCTCCTTTGCCCCTTGGACAACTTGGCAAAGTCCGAAGCTAAACATTAGCTCAGGGCTTGGAGCAGCTGCTGACAGACAACGTGTCACCCTCAGCTGTCCCCTGGCCAGGTTGAACCTTGTCCCCTTGGATTCGGCCTCCCCCTCCACACAGTTCTCTGCTCACTGTGAGGTGCTGCCTGGTGCTTCTGTAGCTGCCTGGGGCCAACCAGCATTTCTGTACCTTTTCCCCCAGTCTACACCCAGAAAAGCAGTGTCTCCTGGGCAGCATGTCCTTGGTGGTCTCCACCAAACCCTCTTCCCAGCACCACCCTCCAGTTCCCCTTGCACTCAGCTACTCTTTCTGACCCACGAGCTTCAGACGTCCCAAAAATATCTGGTCTCACCTCCTGAGCTTGCAGCTCGAGTTCATCCACATCGCTGCAAATACAGATGTTTGGGTTGGTCATTTGGCTGCTCCCAGTTCCTGGTGGGGTTCATTGGGACATTTGTGGTACCTCCATCATGAGCCTGTTTGTTGTTGGGTTTTTTTTTTCAAATCAGATTGTGGGAAAAGCCATTGGTGGCCTTGGGAGCACAGCCAGGTTGGAGAGCATCCTTCCTGTCCCTGGCTGTCCCCCTGGGCCGGGCGGGAGAAGGACCAGAGCACCTCCCTCTGCATCTGGACATGTGAAATGGAGCTCAGAGGTTCGTGGCAAACCCCCCACAAATGGCTGTGGGGTCCTGGAGGCTGAGTCGGACCCACCTGGGCTGCCTTACTGTGTCCAGTTCTGTGTCTCTCACTGCAAGAAGGATCTTGAGGTGCTGGAGCAGGTCCAGAGGAGACAACAAGGCTGGTGAAAGGACTGGAGGGAAAGTCTTAGAAACTGGGGGAGCTGGGGTTGTTTAGCCTGGAGAAGAGGAGACTCAGGGGGGACCTTCTCACTCTCTTCAGCTACCTGAAGGGAGGTTGTGCTCAGGTGGGGTTGGGCTCTTTTTCCAGGCAGCCAGTGACAGGACAAGAGGGCCTGGCCTCAAGCTGCTCCAGGGGAGGTTTAGGTTGGATGTCAGGAAGCACTTCCTCACCAAGAGGGTGATCAGACACTGGAATGGGCTGCCCAGGGAAGTGGTGGAGGCACCATCCCTGGAGGTGTTCAAGGAAAAGCTGGAGGTGGCACTTGGTGCCCTGGTCTGGAGATGTGGGGGTGTTGGGTCACAGGCTGGACTTGATGATCTGAAAGGTCTTTTCCAGCCCTGGTGCTGCTGTGATGCTGGGGTGAATGCTGCATTTGGAGCCTTGGGAGCTGGTGCTGCTGCTGAGCCAACGGAGAAACTGGGAAAAGAAAGTCACCCCAAAGCAGAGTGAGAGCCAGGAGTGCCAGACCACCTGCCCACCCTGAGGCCAGGGGCTGTGCCCTGCCTGGATGCACCTCCTGGCTCTCACAAGGCCCTTGTTTTGGGGGGACACAGCCCAGCAGGGTCCCCAGGCCGCGCTGCCGGCTCCGCGCAGACGCGGAGGTTTGGGCGGATAATTGGATTTGGCCGCTGCGACAGAAGGGCTGGGGATTAGGGAGCAGGCAGGGATGAGGGCGGGAGCTGCCCGAGGGGTCTTTTGTCCCGGGGGATTACTGGTGGGGGCTGAGGGACGGAGGTTCGTGTCACGGTGGGGACGGTCGGTGTAATCGCTTGTCACAGCGTTGCGGGGGGTCCTTGTGAACCCCGGGGTTCATGCCCCCCATGGGCACACCTGCGGGCTCTGCGGGGTCAGTGCTGGGATGAGGGATGTTCCCAGCATGAAGGAGGCTGCTCCATCCACCACCAGAGGATCTGAAGGGGCTACATGGAGCAGCAGCTCCTCAAACCCCTTCCCCAATAGCCCTTGGCAACTGATGAAGACGTCCCTCCCCAGCCATGTCCTGAGGGGTGACATCCCTCCCCAGCCATACCCTGAGGGGTGACATCCCTCCCCAGCCATGTCCTGAGGGGTGACACCCCTCCCCAGCCATGTCCTGAGGGGTGACACCCCTCCCCAGCCATGCCCTGAGGGGTGACACCCCTCTCCAGCCATGTCCTGGGGGGTTTAACAGCAGCCAGACGTGTCCTCCAGAACAGGGGGCCTACAGGAAAGCTGGGGAGGGACTTTTTAGAAGGGTGTGGAGTGATGGAACAAGGGACAACGGCTTCAAACTGCTTTCTGCTCCCATTTCTTGCTGACAAAGACCAGCCTGGAGTTTCCCAGTGAGGGGGGGAAATGCCCCATAAAGGGACTGTGGGTGCTGACTCCAGCCCCACGCAGGGAGAGGGGCATCACCACTGAGCTCCTCTGACATCCCTGCTGCTGAAAAGCCTTATTTCCATGAAAATGAGTGGGAAATGAACTCCCAACATCCCCTGGTCATTGGCCATCCTGCTGCTGAGCTTGCAGGGAACCCACCAGGACCACCGAATTAGGGGACACACACACACAGAGCACCCCAGGCCCAGCGGTTGCCCAGGCACGCTGCACACAAACACCTTCATCGGTGCTCCAACAGAAAAGAAACCCAAACCAAATCAAACCCAACCAGCTGCTGAAGCTCTGGGTGCAGGGTGTGGATAAGGGCCCCCCAAAGCTGTGCCCAGGGAAGGGGGCTGCACGTGGCCGCCCGTCGTTAACGGCGGGTGTTTCGTTTCCTCTCGAGCAAGGCTGGGGCTGCTCCGGCCGGATGAGATAAACTCCTCAGGAAAGCTCTGAGCTGTGGGGTGAGGGAACCTGAGACCCCCCTCGGGACCCTTTTGTGGTTTGCTATGGAGGGGGGAGGTGATGGGAGGCTTGTCCCACCACCCAGGGCACAGTCCCTCTTGGAGCGGGGCAGCGTCAGCAGCTGGGACGTGGGGCAGTGCTGGGCTTGGGGGGGACACCAGCTCTGCTCGGTGTCAGCTGGAGAAGAGCTGCTCCTCCAGAAAACTGGAAGTCAGAGAATCATAGAATCATGGAATGGGTTGGGAGTAACCTTAAGGATCATCCAGTCCCACCCCCTGCATGGGCAGGGACACCTCCCACCAGCCCAGGCTGCTCCAAGCCCCATCCAACCTGCCCTTCAACACTGCCAGGGATGGGGCAGCCAC
>NW_009952059.1:1578439-1594947 GCF_000747805.2 Chaetura pelagica
CCTCCCCAGCCTGGCTCCAGAGCAGAGCTGCTCCAGCCCTGGGATCATCTCTGTGGCCTCCTCTGGACTCTCTCCAACAGCTCCATGTCCTGCTTGTGTTGGAAACCCCAGGACAGGCCCCAGCCCTGCAGGGGGTCTCAGCAGAGCAGAGTGTTTATTTTGGGAGACTGGAGACAGCTCATCCTTGCTGCCATCAATTCCCCTGACCAGAGTGGGGAATTGGGTTCTGCTGGTGGCAGGAGAAGCTGTAGCTGGCACAGTGGCCGTGCAAGACCCAAAACCCATCTGGAGGGGCCTGGGAGCTGCTCGGGACAGGCCAAGCTGTGCTGGGCAAGTCGGAGCAGTCCAGAACTGCTGGACCTCATGGCTGGGATTACGGGCGTTGCCGGCAGGGCGTGCCAGCTGCAGCAGGGAGGAGGAAAGGAGGAAGAGGGGCAGAGGGGTCAGGGGGAGCAGGGCTGCCTTTCAGACCCACCACCGGATTGCTCCGGGAGCTCGGCAGGGCACATCCCAGGAGCATGGGCAGAGGGGAGGCAACAGCATGGCCAAGGATGGCCAGGAGGCTTCAAGAAATCTCATTTTACACCCAAATCTCCAGATTGAAGCTGAACCCCAATGTCAGCAAAGCCAAGAGCCTAGTCTGAATCCCTCAATTCCAGAAGGACACGGAGCTGTTGGAGAGTCCAGAGGAGGCCACGGAGATGATCCCAGGGCTGGAGCAGCTCTGCTCTGGAGCCAGGCTGGGAGAGTTGGGGTGTTCAGCCTGGAGAAGAGAAGGCTCCAGGAAGACCTTAGAGCACCTTCCAGTGCCTGAAGGGGCTCCAGGAAAGCTGGAGAGGGACTTGGGACAAGGGCAGGGAGGGATGGGATGAGGGGGAAGGGTTTCAAGAAGAAAGAGGGAAGATTTATATGAGATCTGAGGAGGAAATTCTGTGCTGTGAGGGTGGTGAGACCCTGGCCCAGGTTGCCCAGAGAAGCTGTGGCTGCCCCATCCCTGGCAGTGTTGAAGGGCAGGTTGGATGGGGCTTGGAGCAGCCTGGGCTGGTGGGAGGTGTCCCTGCCCATGCAGGGGGTTGGGACTGGATGGTTCTTAGGGTCCCTCCCAGCCCAGTCTGGCATTGTAGGACTTGCCAGGGCCAAAACTGCAAAAGGTGGCCATGGTGTCACACAGCAGCGTGCAGGGCCATCAGGGTGGGCTCTGCCTTCAGCCTGATCCATGTCCATCTTCAACAGGTTTTTTGGGCTGTACCAAAACACGGGGTGTGAGGCAGCGGGAAGCGGCGCTCGGCATCCACCCTGCAGGAGTTAATTGGTTTTCTTTATGCTAATTGTGAGGGGAAGTGAAGAATGCCCTTAATTGGAGGGCAACTCAGCCGTGCAGAATGGGTTGGATTTACCAACCCATGCACACAAAAATCCCAGCTCTCACCCTTGCCATAGCAACAGGAAAATGTGGGATCTACTGCTCAGCCAGCCAAAAAACCACCCGGGATGCCCTCCCTGGAGACATGCATTACCCTCACCAGCAAACATGTCCTCCTCAGGGAAAATTAAGGCTCAAAGCAATATTTTCTGGGATTTAAAAGGCTCCAGGCAGGTTGGTTGGCTTTGCCTGGTGCTTAGGAGCTCCAGTGGGATCTGGCTTGGCTGGAGGCATCTCATGGAAGAGTCAGCATTGAGCCCTGGGAAGGATATTTGGTTCAGGGGGAACCTGGTTCACCCCAGCTTCTCCCACCTCTCTTCCCAGAAGAAGAGAGGAAGGGAAGAGAGGTGGGAGAACCAGGTCTGTCCATACAGGGTGAGCCAGGATGCATCCATTAAGATAGATTTTTTCCAGGTCTCCCAGCTTCTGGTCAACCAGCTTTGAATTGAGCCCATCAATGAGCTGAGCGCGAAGGTGACATTTGGGATGGGGAGGCAACAAGAACTGGCAAGAAACTCCCTCTTTTTTTGGCCCTAAGCACCAAAAAAAGTGGAATAGTAAATTATAATCTCCGAAAATCCCCATTTTGAAGCCAACTGATGCGCAGATGAGATGGTTTTGGGAAGAAAAGAGCTTGCTGCTGGTCCTGGGAATCCTCACCCATTGCCCCCATCTCTGGATGAGCACAGGGATGGGAAGAGAGGGCGATTTAGGAGCAGAGAGGGGCTTTGGAGACCCCCTGGGATTCACCTCTCGGGGAGAATTTAGAGATTTCCTCCTCTTCCAAGCCTGACACAAACCCAGCTGGGCTGGCTGGTTGCACAGGTCAAAGAAAAACCCAGCACAACAAAAAAAAACAACCCAGCCATGTGACTATGAAAATCATATTGAAACGAGCTGAAACTTAATTAGGTCACATCCTTTAAAAGCAGCTTGTGATCTGGAGATGCAAATCTCAGCCTGCCTTGGCACACACACCTGGGCTGGAGAAACCCTCAGCACCTTCTGGACCATCCTTGCCCCAAAATGGGGGGTTTGCTCCTGGGCTGAATGTCTTTCTGCCCTCCCCCCCTTCCATGGCATCCCAGGCACCTGGAGCTTGCAGAGCCACATCTCGTGGGTGTTCCCTGCTCCTGTGACCTTCTTGCTTTCGTTTTAGCTCCACGTGGTGTGTAAGACACAGCTGAGAGATGAAAGAAGGGAAAATGTGGGGAGGGACAGAAGCGAGGGGTGAGGACAGGGCATCCTGGTGGCTCTGCAGGCTCAGGGGTGGGAAACAGGGGCTTTCTGGCACCTTGTTAGATCCAAACTCCTTAAGCAGCCTCAGCTGAAGAGGGAGAATAACTCGAATTTGCAGCCTTGCACACGGAGGCTCTGTCTGGAAAAGAGGAGGGTGGTTAATGAGAAAAGCACAAGGATGCCCCCTGAGGTGGGACAGATGGGGAAAAAATCAGGAAAACTCTGTATCCCTCTGGGTTGCTGTGAGACCAGACCCTTCAGCCGCCGTGGTTTGGGGTGTCAGGCTGGCTGTGCCTGCAGGGAAACTGTGTGTGTGTGTGTGTCCCCTCAGCACTGCAGGCAAAGTTAACCACAGGGACAGAGCTACCATTCCCACTGGAGTTTTCCCAAGGAAGCAACCGGGCACCATCAGGCTCCCCAGGGCAGGACTTGGGTCAATATTGACCCGCTCGTTAATCCACGCCCGGATTGATTGAGGCGCGACGTTTGCTCCCTGGTTTTGTGGTGCTGAGATTTGACCCCACACCCCCCCACACCCCAACGGCTCCATGCCTAGGTTGGCCTGTGCACCCCCACACCCTTCTTTTGGGGGAAAAAAACCCATGGTTTTTACACACTGTGGTGTCCAGGAGACCATACATGTGCTGGGTGTAAAACCGTGGGGAGAGCTCCCTGCTGCCCTACCCACCAGATCCACGAGGGTTTTTCTCAGGATCCCCCATGTCAAACAGCTCTCCTCTTCCAACTTTACAGCCTCTGAAAAATGAAAGGGAAACCTTCTCCCAACCCCTCCAGTGGGTGTTTTTTTCCCCCCCCATGATCCAGCTTCCTGCAACCCCCCTTCAGACGTGCCAAATATTTGCAGGCGTGCAGGGGATTTTAGTTCTTGGTTTGGGAGGAGAAAGCAAGGCCACAGCTCTATTGCTTGGCAACAGATTTCCTTCCAAAAAAACCCCACAAAAAACAAAAAACCAAACCCCAAACCCAAGTGTTATATATATATATATATGTAATTCAGTGGAAAAGCCTGCAGGCAACGCCCTGCAAACGCTGTCGGGGCAGGCTGAGGTGTGGGAGCTTTGTGGAGGGGATATTTTGGGAAGTTGGGGGCTGCTGAGAGGGGGGGTTGTTCCCAAGGCTTCACACTGGAGTAAAAAAAAGGCATAGGTGTTTTGATCCAGGCCCTAAGTCCCTAAAAACCAAGTGAGGATGGCTTGTCTGCCCAAAAATCCACCCAACAGCAGCAGGAGCCATGGGAGAGCCCTTGGTTCCTTGCCATGACACCCCCCCCCCAGAAAACATCCCGCAGCATCAAGGGGCTTTAACTTAAGCAAAAATAGAAATGTGGTGGCTTGAGAGTGAAGGTTCCCCCCCCCCCCGGGAAAAAACAGGGGCCAAACAGGGACACCTTCAGCCGCCGTGGTTTGGGGTGTCAGGCTGGCTGTGCCTGCAGGGAAACTGTGTGTGTGTGTGTCCCCTCAGCACTGCAGGCAAAGTTAACCACAGGGACAGAGCTACCATTCCCACTGGAGTTTTCCCAAGGAAGCAACCGGGCACCATCAGGCTCCCCAGGGCAGGACTTGGGTCAATATTGACCCGCTCGTTAATCCACGCCCGGATTGATTGAGGCGCGACGTTTGCTCCCTGGTTTTGTGGTGCTGAGATTTGACCCCACACCCCCCCACACCCCAACGGCTCCATGCCTAGGTTGGCCTGTGCACCCCCACACCCTTCTTTTGGGGGAAAAAAACCCATGGTTTTTACACACTGTGGTGTCCAGGAGACCATACATGTGCTGGGTGTAAAACCGTGGGGAGAGCTCCCTGCTGCCCTACCCACCAGATCCACGAGGGTTTTTCTCAGGATCCCCCATGTCAAACAGCTCTCCTCTTCCAACTTTACAGCCTCTGAAAAATGAAAGGGAAACCTTCTCCCAACCCCTCCAGTGGGTGTTTTTTTCCCCCCCCATGATCCAGCTTCCTGCAACCCCCCTTCAGACGTGCCAAATATTTGCAGGCGTGCAGGGGATTTTAGTTCTTGGTTTGGGAGGAGAAAGCAAGGCCACAGCTCTATTGCTTGGCAACAGATTTCCTTCCAAAAAAACCCCACAAAAAACAAAAAACCAAACCCCAAACCCAAGTGTTATATATATATATATATGTAATTCAGTGGAAAAGCCTGCAGGCAACGCCCTGCAAACGCTGTCGGGGCAGGCTGAGGTGTGGGGGGTTTGTGGAGGGGATATTTTGGGAAGTTGGGGGCTGCTGAGAGGGGGGGTTGTTCCCAAGGCTTCACACTGGAGTAAAAAAAAGGCAGAGGTGCTTTGATCCAGGCCCTGAGTCCCTAAAAACCAAGTGAGGATGGCTTGTCTGCCCAAAAATCCACCCAACAGCAGCAGGAGCCATGGGAGAGCCCTTGGTTCCTTGCCATGACACCCCCCCCCCAGAAAACATCCCGCAGCATCAAGGGGCTTTAACTTAAGCAAAAATAGAAATGTGGTGGCTTGAGAGTGAAGGTTCCCCCCCCCGAGTAAAACACTGGGCCCAAACAGGTATCACCCGCCCCAGGTTTGGGACTTCTGTGCAAGACAAGGTCTGGTTCTGCTCTCCTGGCTCACAAATAC
The DNA here is from genome assembly GCF_000747805.2 of Chaetura pelagica. Taxonomy (NCBI): domain Eukaryota; kingdom Metazoa; phylum Chordata; class Aves; order Apodiformes; family Apodidae; genus Chaetura; species Chaetura pelagica. The sequence goes on from NW_009952059.1 coordinate 1,583,725, forward strand.
CCCCATCTCCTCAAGGGTTTGAGCCAGTACCAGCTTCCCTGCAGACACCAGCAGAGGGTGATCAGCCCAGGGAGGGGCTGCTCTTAGCTGGGGAGCCAGAGAACCCCCCCATACAGATAAACCTTTGCAATTTAATGTTATATATATAAACCTTTGCAATTTGTTTTTATATATATACACACATATATATAAACATTTGTAGTTCAAGCTAGCAGAACTCAGCAGGGTCATGGGTTTTGCTTTCACGCACAGCGTGCAAATGCAGAGAGCAGCATTTGGGAGGATTTCATGTCTGCTTGTTGCTGCCAGCAGGACATTAGTTTGGGAGATGGGGATATAAAATCCAGATGGATGCAGATGGGCCAGGGCGGGTGCAGAAAAGGTCCCCTACCATGTCCCTGCTCCACTACCCTGCCAAGGGCTTTCCCAGCTGGTCTCCCCTGTTTCATCTGTCACCAGAGGGACTGGGTTCCCTTGGGGTTGCACAAAGATCCTCCAACGTGGTCTTTTTTGGGGGGGGAAAGTGGTGCTGGTGCTGCTGCACCAGGCTGTGGTGGCCGTGTCCAGCGGCATGATGTTCCAGCACTATGGAACAGGGGTGGGTGAGGTCACTCCCAGGATTAAATTCAGACTTAAATGAACTACATTTCAAGGCATTTTGCACCCAGCACTGAGCCTGACCACAGCTCCACAGCCAAGTGGCTGCGTTAGATGTTGGCTCTGCTGCAGAAACATCATCCTGCTCTCTTTTTCTTTCCAAGGGCTCTAAGCTGACAAAGCAGCTGGCGTGGAAAGACACTCAGGGAGCTCATGCTGCTGCTGCACTGGATCACCCAGCCCCTGGGAAGAGCTGCTGGGCCCCCTGCCACTCTACCCCAGCTGGTGTTTTCCAGCCACATTTTGGTGGCAGGGAGCAGGCAGCATGGATGTCACCAAAGCTGCTGGAGAGGTTTTTGGAGCCACCACGGGATGCTGAGCTCCCAGCTTGGTGCTTAGAATACGGACCAGGAGCCCATAAATAACCACATGCAACCTCCCATCCAGCCTGAGCAGGGGCTTTTCCAGGACAAGTGATGCTAGCACAGCTGTAGCTGTGGATTTCCCTGGTGTCTTTGGGAGGCAGCTTCATGTCTTGCATTAATTGCTTTCTTAATTACCACCCTCACCCTCCGCACCCTCCCCTGTTGCCTCGCGGGGAGCGCTGAAGGACACGCTTGTCCACGACTGGGTTGTCCAGGGGTTTGGGGTGGATTTTTTTTCTCAGCCCTGTTTATTTATTAGCCCACGTTACCTTCCAGGCCGACTGGATTTAATATTTTTGTTCCAGTTGGCAAAGATTTAATTGAGCATGGAGAGGCAGAAATCTCTGCTACACACCCGTGACACCGGCAGAGATGCCGAGGTCCGGCTGGACGATCGACGTCCCCGATCCAAAGGGAACTGGGGAAGCAGGAACTCAGGCATCGGTTTTCCCCTTGGTGCTGCTGGTGAAAGCTTCCCTGTTGGCACTGAAATGGCTCCAGACACTCTGTGGATGCAGATGCATTCCTGGGCCATGCGATCAGACCGGAAAAGCTGGAGTTCAGGGGGAAGGAGGCCAGGAAAGCTGTGCATCCACCGACGCCGGAGCGCTCACTGCAGCCTCCAGAAAAGCTGCAGTCAACACTTTTTAAAAATTATTATTTTTTTTTAGGAGACACAGTGCTAAAAGAGGAACTGCTGAGGGTTGGGAAGGCCTGGATGGGTGTGGGGGAGAGAAGGGACTTTTTTTTTTTTTTTTAGGAGGAAAAATCCTCCTCCTCCTCACAACCGTCCCGGCAGAAGGACCTCGTGCAGCAGGACAAAGCCCCTCGGCAGCTCCTCCCAGGATCCTGCTCCAAGGCCACTATGAAGGTGCCACCAAACCAGCTTCTCCCACCAGCCCAGACTCTATTAGTCACCTCCCCAAAGCAAAGAAAGCCCTGTTGTGGCTTTGGTGCTGCCCAGCTGAAGGGTGGCTGAGAAGACCTCATCCCTCCAGGGTTTGCTCCCTCCTGGGGCCAGCTCAGCAGGGAGATGCCAAACCTCATCCCAGGCCTGAGCTGTAACCAGATCAGGTACCATCCCTGCACAAGAGCAGCCTTATGGGGAGAGTTTTGCTCTGATCCCTCAAGCTTCATGCTCCAGACCCTGCTTCCACTCCATGGGCCCACCAACCAGCCCCACGGAATCACCACTGCACCAGTTCAGCCACCCCATGTCCCCAGCACAGCCCCCAGTCCCAACTGGGGACTGTTTTGGCAAGACCAGGGTGACCCAGCACCAGCGTCATGGCTCCAAGGATCTGGTGTTTCAGCATGGATGCTTCAAGCATCATCAGAGCAGGATCAGATGCTCAGCACCAGTGGGACCTGAAGCCATGGCTCCCTGCCTCCCCACATCTAGCTCTGGGCTTAGGGCTAAACCAGCTTCACCTGGCAGTGTTCAGCCCATCAGCCCCTCACTGGTGATGCATCAGCATTTGCATAATTTCAATTATGTTTCCAAAAGGAGGAACAGGCTTTGACAACAAAAACCCTGCAGTACTTTGAAAAAAATTCAGAGAAGATAGAAAATTGTCATCTCGGACCTGATGTCCCTTCAAACTCCTTCTTCAAGGGTGTTATTGCAGCAGGGGAAAGGGAACTGCAACCCATGGAATCCCAATGGAAGTAAACCTGAATTAGGAACAAAAGAGCCTTTCCCCAGGCACTGCTTTGCCTCCTTGCTTGGTCCTTGTCACCCTTCCATCCCTGCATCCCCCAGGAGCAGCCCAGATGGGACAGCTTCTGTCTTTCCCAATTTTCTCCTACACCTGGAGGCAAAAGAAAACTGGGACTGACAGCTCTGGCTGTGCCCTGCTCCCCCCTTCCCGTATCTGCCATCGGTGTGTTGGGCCATCGCTGCCTCCCAGGAGGTTGCAACAGGATATTTAATCTTCATTAGTCACCTCACCCTCCCTATCTGCCATCTCCAAGTGCCTCAGCCTGAACTGCAGGTTTGGGAGCAGGCTGGTTGGGACCCACGCAGCCACGGTGTGGCTGTCCCGGAGCCTTCCCTGGTGCTGCAGCACGTATTTCTGGGAACCTGGGAATGCTGGGGAGTTGGCAGATGTTAAACACGTCCACAGATCTGGTGCCTTAAATAGCACCTTCTCTTTCAAAGGCTGGAGGAGGGTTAGAGCTCAGGAGCAAGACTGCTTGCCATAATCCTCCTCTCCAGACTATGGGAACTGGCAGCAAAATATCCCAGGTTTTGGTGTTGATTAATCCAATTAATTAGCAATGCAAGAGAGGAGGGATCTGTGAGCTTTGGTGAAAACATCAATACATCAACCCCTCAAGTGCTGGGAAACACCAGTTCCCCCCAGGCCCAAGAGCTGCTCAGCAGCTGGAAAATGCAGCAGGCATTGGTTGGTTGCCAGCACCACCAGGCAATGGTTGGTGTTTGCCAAGCTGGAATGGTTGGCAAACACCAGGTGGAAGGAGTTAATCCGCAGCTCCCGCTGGATGCCAGCATTCCTTCAGCCTCAACATGATTAACCTGTTCCACTACTCAGAGCGTTTCCGGGAGGACTGGGAGCCACCAGGGTGTGTGGAAGAGGGGAAGGAGAAGCTATGGAGCCCCTTCTCCCTCGTGGTACAGCAGGGCTGGTGTTGGAGCAAGGGCTTTCAGGGTATGACGTTGGTTGAAGGAAACCCATGAGCAGCTTCCAACAAGGTGGAAAAGCTGCAGCCTGTCCTTGTGAAGGGATGCATCCCCCCACCTTGGTAAACCATTAACGAGCTCCATGATGGAAACAAAAAAGCTGGGAAGCTTTGGTGCTGTGTTTAAGAGCATAACCTCCTATCAAGAGGAAAATGCAGACAGTTTCTTCACTAGGTATCAGCCAAACAGGCAGGGCAGGAGCTGAGATCCTGAGATTGCAGCTGCAAGGCTGCAGACAGCATGACTTAAGGGAGAACAGCTCACTACCCAGATCTGAGATATTCCCATTCCTCCCAAAATGGGGCTGGAAAGCTGCAGCACAGCAGCCAGGAGCAGGTCCAAAGCAAAACGGTGCCTCTGCAGCCCAGGAGCAGCCCCAGCTCCTGGGCAGCAGCGTCCCAGCCTGGCCAGCAGTGACCCTGGCTGACACACTCCACATCCTCAAGCTGTTTGGAGTCAAGGGCTGGAGGCCTTTGAATTAATTAACTCCGAGGTTGCAAGATGAGGCAGAGCTCGCCCAGGGAGGGCTGGTCTCCTCAGCTCAGGTTGGAGGCCAGAGCTGCTCTCCCCTCGGCCCTCGCTGAGCTTGGCTCATCTTCCAGTGAGCAGGTGCTGGGGAGGTTTGTCCTGACCCTTTGTGTCAGGCAGCAAGGAGAAAATCCAGCACACCAGCAGCACCTGCCCTGCCCCCACCTTGGAATGCCTTTATTTCCAGTGCTGATGTGAAAACCAGTCCAGTGCAGGTCATCAAAGCAACCCTTTAGGTTGAAAATAAAGCTATCTACATGGTATCTAAGATATAATTTGACCACTGAAGCACAGTGCAGTCTGCACACTTGGGCAGACTCACTTTGGAGTGAAAGGTAGAGCCAAATGACTGCTTTGCTTGCAGCAGCTTCTGGCTGCACGGGGAGATGGGCACTGGCTTCGGTTACAGTTAGGGCAGCAGACTGAAAGCCACAAGTATGTGATAGGAAAAGCTTTCCCAGAGAGCTGGGTCTGTTCCAGACTAATCCAGCCCCTGTGGGGAAAGGGTGTTCTGGCAGATGCTAAGCTAATGGGATAACTGCACCAGCACACCTTGGATCTGATGGGTGGCAGCCAGGGGGGCAGCACCAGCTCCACAGCAGCCTCCGGTTTCAAAGGGGAAATGCAGAAAGCTCCTCAGGACAAGAAGGACAAATATTAACAGCACAGGGACTACGCAATCCCACATCCCGTGCTTCCAAAGTACAAAGTCTTCTCCTGAGAAAGTAAGGCAAGCAAATGTGAACTTCCACATTTGGAAGCTGTCAGCACCAGGCAGCAGTGTCAATTCCATCCCCCCAGCCTCACCCCAGCGCTTGCTTGTTCCTCAACACCAGCTTCAAACCCACACCAGAAGCATTTTGGGGCTGCTGTTGGTCCCGTACACTTCCCTCCTCTCCATCCCCAGCAGCAAGGATCCAGGCAGGGGCTGGAAGCACCACCTGCTCCTTCCTCTGAGTGACCCCCATGGGCTTGGGGACAAGCACTGCTGCAGCTCAGGCATGTGAAGAGCAATGGAGTCTTCTCAACTAGTCCTAGTTAAGCCTAGGAAAATGCTTCCCTCAATCCTGAGGTCTGCCAGCCAGCCCACCCCATCCATCCTGCTCTCCTGCAACTGCAGGAGCTGGTCTAGGACAGCCAAGTGCAGCAGACACTGTCCTAAGATCCTTCACTTATTCCCTCCCCCTAAATGCGAATTAAGAGCAACCCTATAAAACAGCCAAACAACTGTCAGCATGCAATGTGTTCTGCTGCAGCTTTCCACAAGTTTTCATCTGCAGCCATGAGAGAGACAACTTCCCTTTCTGCTCCACCAGGAAGAAACCTCAGGACGAAGCCGGCGCCTGGCCCAGGCTGCATTCCCCCCATTATATTTCAAACAAGGAACCCATTCTAGGCGCAGACACAGAAACAAGTTCAGGAGTTCAGCTTGTTATCTACACCTTCCTTTCCTTCTCTTTTTAACCACCGTGTGAGTTCCCACCAAGCCAGAAGGGCAGTTGGGGTACAACGGGCACCTGTGCCACACCAGGAGCTCCTGGCAGGTCCCCTCGAGGCTGCCCTGAGCTGAGCAATCTGAAGGAAAAACTAAGTGTTTCAAGTGTTAGCAGTTTTTTAAAACATTATCAATTATCTCACAAATTAAATCCTGCTCCAGTGTCTTTGTCTCCCTAATACTGTCCTGAAAGGTGCAACTGAAGGAAGCAGCGAAGGAGGAGCTGAAGTGCCTCCTCTGGAAGGCAAAACGTTCCTCTTGAGGGCTGAGCCTGTTAAACCGCTGTGAGACTCTGAGCTGGAGACCTCAGCAGATGACTCATCTCCACTTCCTCACTTCCCCTCCTCTCGATTTTAAGGAGGCCAGAGATACCTGTTCTTAAGCAAGAGACTCCCCAGACAACCCACCGAGTTCCCGGCTGCCTGCACAAGCCGCCGGTCACCCTGGCTGCCCAGCTCCACGGGGCTCTGACTCACCCACTTCACCCCTGCAGAGCTAAGGGCAGGGCTACAATGACACCCTTCTCCACAGCAGCCTGAATCTGGAGAGCAAGATGGGCTGTGGTGTTCAGCTCACCCACCCCAGCGGGATTCCCAGACACGGGGACCTGAGCATCGCCGTTGTGCTCGGGGTGGTAGAGGAGGAACAATTAGGGAGTGGAGATCAACACCAACAGCCCTTGAAAGGCTTCCCCCCACAGCAAGGGGAGTTGGTTGTTGTGGTTTTGTTCCAGAAAGCACCAAAGCTGAGGAGATTTCGGGTTCCACACACTAAGGCCTTTGGGCTGGACAGATATTAGCAAGAAATCCAAGATAAGAAGCACAACCTCGTGTCAGTGGGAAGTCTGAGTCACAGTGCCCACACCAAGGCTGCTTCAACACCAAGGTTTCCACTCCTGGTAGTCACTTCTCCCATTCTCAGGGAAATAACACCCAAGTCCACCAGCAAAGCTACCCCAGATCTTGCAGCCAGCTGCTTTGACCATGCAACTGCTTTTTTTTTTTTATTTTCAAACACCAAGATGTTACTTTGGGAGGACTGTCATATTAGCAAGGTTAATTTCCAATTAGGGATGGCAGGCAGATTTTTTCCAAACCCTGTCCACGAGGACTTTCCCTTTGACTGGTGGGGGGAAAAAGAAGCCATGGTGCAGTGTGAGTCATGGCATGACTTGGGCAGGGTGCTCTGGGGAGTCACGCAAACTCCTACTGTAGCAAAGGTCTGATGGGGAACAGCAAGTGCTGACATTCTGACAAATGACTCACTACTACAATGAAAGAGACACGAGTTTACTCCTCTGGAGCCTTGTCTCCAAACTCCTGAGTAGTTTAATTAAGTCAGAGTAAGTTCATTTACACAGCCACACCTTCAACTGACATTCAGGTAGACAGAGTCCAGCCTAAACACCTTGGAAAAGGCCAGGGTGGGCAGGGACATCCTGAGGTGGTTGCTGGGATGTCCCTGCCCATCCCGGCAGCTGCTCCAAGATAAAGTGCAGTGGGAGTATTAAAGAAGTATCATCCTTTCCACTTATAAAATTCTGAGTCTCAAAGGAATTACAGGCAGGCTTTCCAAACGGTGAGACACAGAACAGAGACCTCTTTATGTCAGCACAACACTGTACTCCAGCACCACATTGCCCCTTTCTGTTTCTCTCATAATTCAATATAAGTAACATACCAGGAGAGCTCCGCTGTATAATTGCTTTATTTTCTGCTTATTAGTTCTTTACCAACACTACAGCCATATTGAGAACACAAAATTCCTGTTTACTTTAGTCAGGGAGATCACAGTCTACAAACTCATTCACTTATCAGACACCATGAACGCCATTCCAAACTTACTCCAGGAATTCACATGAACACAAAATCGATGCACTTAAAAAAAAAAAATAATAATAAAATCAAAACCTCCAGATTTGTTTGTAAATCATAGGAATTCTTACAGATTGCCACTTGATCCTGACAGGCTACTTTTACTGCCTGAGAGCCACGAGTCTGTGCTGAGGTTCAGCTACAACCTACAAAGGACATGTGGAAAGTGAAACCTTCTCTCTTTCATTCGGCAGAAATGGCCATTTACTTTTGATGTCTCTGCCACATGTTGTAGTAATTTTTTCTCCCTCCCTCCCCCCCCCACCAAAAAATCAGACATAAAAAAAACCCAACTAAAATCAATTCAGAAGCATAATCAGTTTCCTTTCACCTACAAAAACAGAATAACAAAGTTACTACGGAAATACAAAATTGTGAATTCAACTCAAGGTCTAGCAAAATCTGCCCCAGCACTTGGAAACACAGCAAATCAACTTAAGATGAAACATGAAGTTGTTGAAGTTTTCATGTCGAGTGAGAATAGATTTAAGAAAGTTCAAGAACCATTAACAGAGCTTCAAGTTTTCCAGTTTAGGCATTTACTTGTGCTTGGCTATTTTATTTATGCTCCAGAAGAAAACAGTAACCATATTCTTGTATTTTTAGTCTTTATACCACCACACTATTGGTTAAGTTACATCAACAGAGAAGAAAAGTTTAAAAAAACAACAACAAAAAAAAAAAAGCTAGAAAATAGAGCAATGACATTCCAGTGGCAAAAAGCCTTGAGTGACAAGAAAAAAAACCCCAAACAAAACCAACCTCACCTCCTCTTCTTTAGAGCTGAGATGTCAGAGTTGTTCTACATTAAGCTTCTGCAGACTCTGTTTAACTCAGGAAGGTTCATTGTCCATCAATGCTCTATCTTCTAGCATCAAGAACCCATCCAGTCCCGTTTGCCACCCACATCAAGTCGTTTGGAACCATGTTCTAAAGGAACCATATTCTAAAGGAACTTTTTAAGTGGTCCCAAGCATTCCATTCCAGCAGTGAATTCAGCATTTTAATCTTTCCCACACATCTTTGGTAAGAGCTCCATATACAATGTAGGCAGCAGAGTCAACACTGTAGACATGTAGTGTAATGCCCCCAATGTCCTGTAAAACTCATCTCCATGGGAAAACAAAATATAAAAAGGGGGAGAAAACAAAAAAAACAAAAAAAAAAGCCATTTTCTTCTGGTTTTGTAGCATACATTCCTAGAATTCCCCAATTGAGTTTAACTCCTTGAGGAAATCTGAAGTTAATCCTTAAGGCTGAATAAGAACCAGCTGCTTTGACTTTTTTTTTTTTGCACCCAGCACGGACACTGATGGGAGTTTTTACACTAACATTTGCCCTGGGTGGGGGTGTTTCTTTTTTGCCAGTCACATCTGCAAACTGTGATGTGGCAAATGAGCTGCTTGCCCTTTAAGAACTAATTATGGAAGTTTACATTCATCGTCGTGTACTCTCTCTCTCTCTCTCCTCCCTGCTCTCATTAGTAGCCACTCAATGGGCTCCCAACATCCAACACAGTTCCCTTCTCACAGGACACAGCAACACGCTCCCCAGACAAGGCTGCAAGGACTTGCAGGGTTCAGTGGAGTCTTGGGAACTAAAGCAGGGAGGGATTTCCTCAAAATGGCCCTCACTGAGCTGCTGGAGTCACCCAGCTCAGGTGCAGCTCTGCACAGAACTTGGGAACTCTACAACAAAGTAATAAACTTTCTGTCTCCGTGACACGGATGTTGGAAAGAATGAGAAAATGCTTTGATATATAAATGTCCTCAGCTGCCTTGGGATGAAAGCAGTTTGTCTTGATCCCAAGGCAGTGCTAGATTTTTTTCACCTAAACATCTATGATTTAAAGTAAAACTTGTTGCAACACTTCCATGTTATTGCTGCATCTTCTGGAAGGAAATTATCTTGGATTGACACGAGTAGTAAGAACTGCAGCTGAACACCTTTCAAGTTTGCAATGCAAGGTAAAAAAAAACAACAACTGAACAGCATCTCCCCTGGAACTCTGACATCATTCATGTCTTAGTTTGCTATATGGTTGCTATGTAGTTATGGGGAACTTCTTTGCATCCCTTCTCATGCAGGATGGATGGTTCAGAACTTCACAGCTGACATTTCAAAGCAGTTCTTACATGACTGAGCGAGCACTTTGTGCCTGAGATGCACTTTGAACATGTCACAATGGTGTCCTCAGCCCTGCCACTGCAGGCAGGGGCTCGTCTGGGTGTTAGTCTGAGATATGAAGACAGGCTGAGAGTCACTATTTAGTTACAGATTAACAGAACTTTAAAAAGAAACAAACCAACCAACCAAACAACAAACCAACCGAACAAAAAAACCAACCAAAAAAAACCACAACCACAAGTCCTTAATATAAAAAGACAGACTGCAATTTGATTTTAAGCAATCATTTTCAGTTTACTAGATGAAACAGACCTAGCAACATATTCTTGGTGAATGCAAAAAAGTAGCAATCTACAGCAAGTGAGAGAAGGAAAAAAAAAATAATATAATAATAATAATTAAAAAAAAAAAGGAGAACCAGAAAGCATACACTGAAAATGGTACCCCTCCCCCAACCATCCCCTGAAACAATCAAACCATCTTAAGGGCTATCAAGAGAAGAAGGAAAAAAAAAACCAAAACACAACCCAAACAAAAAGGAAATAAAAAGAAGTTACTTAGCAAGTCTACAATGTGTCTTTCCCCTGTTTGCTGGAAGTCTGGAAGGCTGCAAGTCTGCCAGAGCATCTAGTGCTTGTGTTCGTGTCACACTGGGAGGTTAGAGCATCCTAATGCCAAGCAAGGAGAGTTAAAACAGGAATCCAGTCAAGTGTGCAGAAGGAAAGGGTGGCAAATGGAGAAAGGTGATCATAATCCTATGGATGCCTTTGTTTTACTTTTCAGTAGAGAATCATTCTTCCGGGAAGCCATGGGGGTATTTTTTTTTTCTGTGGTTTTGTTGTTTTTGTGTTTTTTTTTTTTCTTTAATTCTTTGTAGACTAAATAGTTAATTCTCTCATTAGGATTTATAATTGGACGTTAACCATGTCAGCCCTTCATAGAGTCCATCCCCTGTAGTAGCACAGGAGGGCTGCACGTACCAATTCCTATCCCTGATTCGGGTCAGGCCCAGTTTCTCCTGGATTTCGTGGGGTTTCATGGCATCGGGCAGGTCCTGCTTGTTGGCGAAGATGAGGATGATGGCGTCCCGCATCTCCCGGTCGTTGATGATGCGGTGCAGCTCCTGGCGGGCCTCGTCGATGCGGTCTCGATCGGCGCAGTCCACCACAAAGATCAGCCCCTGCGTGCCGGTGTAGTAGTGCCTCCAGAGGGGGCGGATCTTGTCCTGGCCCCCCACATCCCACACGTTGAACTTGACGTTTTTGTAAGTAACCGTCTCCACGTTGAAGCCCACGGTGGGGATGGTGGTAACGGACTGGCCCAGCTTCAGTTTGTACAGGATGGTGGTTTTACCGGCCGCGTCCAGACCCAGCATCAGGATCCGCATCTCCTTGTTCCCGAAGATCTTGGACAGCACCTTCCCCATCTCAGCAGCATCCAAGGGGCCCGGCGCCTCCGGGGCTGGGGGGGAGG
>NW_009952059.1:1596318-1606969 GCF_000747805.2 Chaetura pelagica
ACAATTTCCTCCTCATGTCTCACCTAAATCTCCCCTCCTCCAGTTTTAATCCATTCCCCCTTGCCCTCTCCCTCCCTGCCCTTGTCCCAAGCCCCTCCCCAGCTTTCCTGGAGCCCCTGTCCTTCAGTCCCTTTCAAAATACCAAACACTGAGTTAATTTCTACGACAGGCGTATTTGTACAGTTATGGGGTACATGCAGGGTCTGTTCCCCCTTGGGAACGGCAAAAGGGAAACTGCTTGGTGTCTTTACAGTCTGAAAGAACAGGAGATTTCCTCGACGACACAATTGAGCGGATGACAACAGGAGCTGCTGAGGAAGCCGTGCAGAGAGGGAGGATGCCAAGGAAAACATACCATCCGTGCCCTCTTCCCAGGAGCATGTGCAGGCTGTCCTGGGGGTGCAGGCTGTCCTGGGGGATGCAGGCTGTGCTGGGTGGTGCAGGCTGTGCTAGGGGTGCAGGCTGTGCTGGGGGGTGCAGGCTGTGCTAGGGGTGCAGGCTGTGCTGGGGGGTGCAGGCTGTGCTAGGGGTGCAGGCTGTGCTGGGGGGTGCAGGCTGTGCTAGGGGTGCAGGCTGTGCTGGGGGGTGCAGGCTGTGCTAGGGGTGCAGGCTGTGCTGGGGGGTGCAGGCTGTGCTAGGGGTGCAGGCTGTGCTGGGGGGTGCAGGCTGTGCTAGGGGTGCAGGCTGTGCTGGGGGGTGCAGGCTGTGCTAGGGGTGCAGGCTGTGCTGGGGGGTGCAGGCTGTGCTAGGGGTGCAGGCTGTGCTGGGGGGTGCAGGCTGTGCTAGGGGTGCAGGCTGTGCTGGGGGGTGCAGGCTGTGCTAGGGGTGCAGGCTGTGCTGGGGGGTGCAGGCTGTGCTAGGGGTGCAGGCTGTGCTGGGGGGTGCAGGCTGTGCTAGGGGTGCAGGCTGTGCTGGGGGGTGCAGGCTGTGCTAGGGGTGCAGGCTGTGCTGGGGGGTGCAGGCTGTGCTAGGGGTGCAGGCTGTGCTGGGGGGTGCAGGCTGTGCTAGGGGTGCAGGCTGTGCTGGGGGGTGCAGGCTGTGCTAGGGGTGCAGGCTGTGCTGGGGGGTGCAGGCTGTGCTAGGGGTGCAGGCTGTGCTGGGGGGTGCAGGCTGTGCTAGGGGTGCAGGCTGTGCTGGGGGGTGCAGGCTGTGCTAGGGGTGCAGGCTGTGCTGGGGGGTGCAGGCTGTGCTAGGGGTGCAGGCTGTGCTGGGGGGTGCAGGCTGTGCTAGGGGTGCAGGCTGTGCTGGGGGGTGCAGGCTGTGCTAGGGGTGCAGGCTGTGCTGGGGGGTGCAGGCTGTGCTAGGGGTGCAGGCTGTGCTGGGGGGTGCAGGCTGTGCTAGGGGTGCAGGCTGTGCTGGGGGGTGCAGGCTGTGCTAGGGGTGCAGGCTGTGCTGGGGGGTGCAGGCTGTGCTAGGGGTGCAGGCTGTGCTGGGGGGTGCAGGCTGTGCTAGGGGTGCAGGCTGTGCTGGGGGGTGCAGGCTGTGCTAGGGGTGCAGGCTGTGCTGGGGGGTGCAGGCTGTGCTGGGGTGTGCAGGCTGCTGACAAGTGTCCCTGTGTGCACTGGGCAATGCCAGAGCCCCTGCTCTGGTGTTTAAATCTACCTAATGTAGCTTTAAATGGGATTTGCTGCCAGCTGTGGTGGTCCCGCTGGATACAGCCGGTTCAGTCTCCCCTCACTAGCCTGGGAAGTTTATCTAAATAGAGCTCACTGCCAAGCAGGGCTAAAATTAACAGCAGGATGTGGATGTTAGTGGGTTTCTACTTGGCTCTGTTCCGTGTGACCGTTTCCGTGCTGGTAAACGCCAGCAGCAGTTTATTAGATTAGGCAGGAGTTGTACGAGACCACGGGTCTTTACCAGAATAGCTGGGAGAGGAGAGGTCAGAAGCTCTAAAGTGCTGCCTTTGTGCACGTGCAGGCACCAGTCGCTCTGCCCTGGCCCCAGAGCAGCGTTTGCTGGTTTCAGGAAGTGACTCTGCCTTGGTAGCGCTTTTGTTCTGACTGTGTGCAGCGCTCAGGGCAGGGTGCAACCGCAGGGGAGGCTTTATCTGCTGCTCTTTTTAACGGCAGAGGGTTTGGTGCTTTCTCCTGGCACCCAGCAGCTGAGGAAGGTGGGTCTTGAGCACTGAGTTCAGCAGTGCCAGGCAGCCGGTGAGACACGGGATGATGTCTGGGGTGTTTGTCCAGGCTCTGCCACCTGCCAGCGGGTACCGCGAGGCACAAACCAACATGAGTCACTGCAGAGTGGTGAAGTGTCTTTTATGTCATCTTCCCCTTCTGGTTTGGACCCAGATGTGCCATTCCTTGGGTCTCTCCTCTTGAATTGGGGCTTTTTTAGGTTTGTTGGTGACTGCAGCGCCCCTCATCCCTGGGGACTGTCTGCAGACAGGACCTGGCCAGCTTTGGCTTCACCCACTTCACCTGGCAAACACCTGGGGTCTTCTGTGTTTCCTGGGCTCCTTCTCTCCTTTCCCTCCTGGCGAACTGGAAGCCACGGGACCTGTGAAATACTCGCAGGCCTGCCAAGGGGTCTGTCTCAGGGAGAGGGCAGCTGCTGTGGCTCTGGAGCTGCTGAGGAGCCCATCTCAGCGGGGCCTCCCACTGACTAAGCTGCTCTGCCACTTCCTGCTGCTCCTCTCCCCGCGGGGCTCCTGCCTGCCCGTGCTTGATCTCCACAAACCAGAGGGTGCTCCAAGCTGGTTGATCCCTCTGCCAGCCCGGACCCGCTCCTTTCGGGGTGCGTGCCCTGCCCTGGGTGGGCCCGCGGTGGCTCAGGTGAGCTGTGCTGCTCCGGGCTGGGGTTGGCACCTTCTGCTCACCTGCCTCTGCCCCACGGCTGCCTGAGCCTTTAGCAGCTGTGTGTCCTGTCCTGCAGCAGATTCCAGGGACAGGCTGGGCACCCCCAGAGCTCCCTGAGCTCTCCCACGGGTGCCCCAAACCTGGAGCTGGAGCACGGGGCTGTGTTCTTCAGCTGCTGCTGTGTCACCTGCCAAAAGTGCCCAAAATCGATCTCGCCACCATCCAAGTCTAGAAGCCTGACAAAAGAGAAGTGGTGCAATTCACCACTTTGCACAGGAAATCCAGAACTTAATTGAGGACGTGGGGAAGTGGCTACATGTTGTAGGAGAGGAATGGGATCCACTCAGGCAGATGATTCTTCACCCTGGTTGGGCTTTATTGGTGAGGATCCTCCCTGCCCTTCAGGAGAACTTGCTGTCCATATGGTCTGTGCACCAGCATTTTTGCATGCTTTGGCATGTGTTATTAATTATTACTGCTCTTTAAGATGATCTACAGCAAAAAGACATCTGAGAACTCAGCACTTTCAACAGTTAAGATCTCAAATTAGTCACTAATAAACTCGGTGCACGTCAGTCCTTGTAGCTCACTCACATTTACCAACCCAGCAGGGAATGGTGAGAGAGCACCATCTACTTTTGAAACATTTTCATGTAGAGTCATATCAGTTCCCATAAATGAACAGGAAGGACAGTAAACAGGAAGCAGAATATAAATTAGTAAAGCAAATAAAGGTTTTGTTATCTGAGGATCCCCACTGCTGTGTCTGTGCCTCGGAGTTACTGCATCTTACCTTGGAGAGCCAGGAGGTAACCTGGCTTGTGCTGCCAGCCTCTAAAATGGGAATTTGTTGCAGCACCAGATGTTTTGAAAGACAGGTTCTTTTCAAGGTAGCAACTGAAGTAACTGCGGGGTGGAAATATGTCATCAAAGTGTGATGGTCTGAGCAAAACAGGCTCTTGATCTCAGTGCTCAGCTTGCAGAAAGTTGATACACATCTACACAACAACCCCCCGGGGGAAAGACACACAGGTTGGGTGCTGTATGTGCTTGATACTGCTGGTTCTTGCCCTGCTGGTTGATTTTCAAGGTCAAACACCCAACAGAAGCATTTACAATACATGGACAGGTTCTAGATTACCTGAAAGACGTGACCTCTCGGAAGGGGTTCAGTTTCACGTACCTGCTTAAGAACTAAGAACCTTCTCTGGTCCCTGTTACTGGGCAGCCTGCAGAAGGGCAGGATTTTAGAAGTAAGCAGCAGCTGAGAGTGGGTCACTGGATGGGTGAGGGTGCCAGCATGGAGGGCAAGAAGCAATTATGGTTATAAAGTGGTTATGGGTTAAAGCCTGGGGAAAAAGATCACAAATATCTGTAAGGACCTTTTGATAACTCCCCTGGGCCAGGCTGCAGGGCAGCCTGCTCCTTATCCTTTCTTCCTAAGGAACTTAGGGTGGTACCAAGCAGGTACCAAGGTCTGCTGCTCTGTGAGGCTGGGCTGTCATGCTCTGTCCTCCACCAGGGATCCAAGTGCTGTCACAAGAGAGTGGTGAATGGAAATGATGAAGCTTCAAATTTACATAAGAACCATCACACCAGAATAAGCAAACCTCAAGGAAATGGTTCAGCACCCCTTTTGTTTTTATCTCTTTGAATGTAACTACCTTCCCAATCAGTCTGGATTATCAAAGCAAATCCATTTTAATATGGCTTAGCTCACCCTGTTTACTTTCCTCTCTTCTTTTGGCTGAGGGAGATGGGAAAAGACTGTTGCACTGCTCCTTCAAAGGCCTTTGTGCCTTTCCAAGGAAGGAAGGGGGAACATAATAATGGTTTGGGTTTAGTATCTATGTTAGATAAGTTCTTCTGCTTTCAAAATGAACAATGGCCTTGATATTACAATTGCATTCCACGGGTAGGCTTCTTGTCACCGAGATATCTCACACAGTGGGCCAAGTGTCCTCTCTGGGGGTAAATCAGGTCAGAGAAGCAGTTTTTCTGGCTGTGGTCACTCCTGCCTGTGGGCGATGGAGCCTCAGCCCCATTTCCTGCTGTTCTGGATGTCTGTGTCTGTGTCTGTGCAGCCACAGCAGGGCTGGGCCAGGAAGCTGGACCTGCACCTCCAGCTGTGTGTGCTTCCCTGCTGAGCACTTCCCAGGGCACTTCCCACTGGCTCAGGGAAGGAGCAGAGGTGGAAAGTGGGTCTGGATGGTATCCTGACTGCAGCAGGTTTCTCTTACCATCTGTGTGTGCTGGAAAGGTGTAATGAGGACCCTGGAGAAGCACTAGAAACATTTATTTTCAGGAAAAAGCCTTTTCCTGATCTCCCTGGAACTTCTCCAGCCTCCTGCGGGAGTGGGGAAGAGCTATTCCAAAGTGGCCTCCCAGCAGAAGAACCAGTTTGCCCTCCTGGCTCTTTGGGTTTGTTTTGTATCTTAAGTACGTCGAAATCTCTTTGCAGTTAGTATTGGCAAACAAAGCTGGCTCCTCCTTTCACAGGTTTTTCCCGGGCCAGACAAAGGAAACAAGAGTTGGAGGGTCCTGCCTGACCAAATTTCCATATGCCAGGATCCTGATTCACCACCATGACAATACCTGCCTGGAAAATCATGAAGCCTGCAGAAGAGTAAAAATAATTTGTAAGGCTTTTCCTTCCCTCTTCAGTTTTTGCATTTTCACACCCCCTGTCTCCCAGCAGCAGCAAAGCAAGAGATACAGCAGTGACCTCCAGGACTCAGCTGGACAAGCTGCCTGACCCCATGGAGACCTACACCCCGAGGTTGTTAGCATCACAGAGAATCCCAGACTGGGTTGGGTTGGAAGGGACCTTAAAGATCATTCAGTCCCACCCCCTGCATGGGCAGGGACACCTCCCACCAGCCCAGGCTGCTCCAAGCCCCATCCAACCTGCCCTTCAACACTGCCAGGGATGGGGCAGCCACAGCTTCCCTGGGCAGCCTGGGCCAAGGTCTCACCACCCTCACAGGAGTGAATTTCTTCCTAATGTCTCACCTAAATCTCCCCTTCTCCACTTTTAATTTTTGGACCCCAAGCCAGGTCACTGCTGATGTCCAAATGTTCCAGGCCATCCTGGTGCCCTGCAAAGCATGGCAGTGCCATGGGGATTCCCCAGAAGCTCAGGGTGGAGATGCTTTTCAGTCAGTGCTGTGGGCCAGCAGAAATCTGCTGAATGCTGCACCCACTCTCTGATGCAGTGGGGTTTTGGCAGGCAGTTCCCAATGGGCTTTTTTTCCTTTCAGGTATATTCTAGTGGTCATTCAAAGTGTCTCTGGTTCCAGAGCATTGCCTGGCCCCTTGCAAAGGGTGGAGGTTTGGAGCTTGGTGGGATTCCAAAGCTGGTTCCTGGGGACCTGGAGGCTCCAGCTTACCTGTGACACTTTGCACAGAGCCAGCTCCTGTGTGGGGGGCAGCTCAGCTGGAGCCTGGAACAGCTGCTGAGGAGATGCAGAGACTGGCTGCAGGAGGAGCACCTCGGGGCAGAGCTGCCCCTCAGCTCAGAGCCCAGCAACTGAGCTTTCCCCACCTCGGAGTGGCCTCATTTTTTATTTCAGGTGCATTCTATTTCTGGGAGCCACAGCTCTGGGCTAGTGGGCTGGCACTGCTGTCAGGACTCTGTGTCCCACCTGTGCCTTGTCTCTCCTCTGCCCGTCAAGCTTGTTCCCATCAGATTTTCTCAGGCAAAACAGGGAGTTTCACTCCCCTGCTCTTTCAATTAATTCCTGCTCTGTATCTCATGTGATTAAGAATGTGTGTTTATATGGCAGGAAGAACCAGACCCCATGTCAGTGGTTGGAGGAGGGGATGGGGGTGTGAAGCCTGGCTCTGTGCTGTTCCTCCTGGGTAGACAGCTTGCCTTTCTCCTCCATCTGTGGATGTCAAGCCTACATCTCCTCATGCCTGTGCCCCTAAGTCATTACCCTAATGCCTTTAAACCAAAACTCCAGCTGTCACTGAGAGTTCCTTCCTTAAGTAGATAACAGGGGTCCAGAACAAGGTGTCTCCCTCTCCCGTGCAGCCCTGACACCTGTAAAGACTTCGGGCTGCTGCAGCACTGGGAAGGATCTTGTTTGTCTGTTCTGAGATGGGTTTGATGTCTGAGCACTTTAGCCCTGGCCTTTGGTCCTGGCCTTGGGCAGGTGTGCCTGTGCCTTCAGGAGGAGCTGTGTCCCTGCCTGCAGCTGAGGCACCTCCTGCTGGGGCAGGAGCTACACCCAGGCCTTCACCTCTGCACTGAAGAAATGCAAAGCAAAGACACTGTCCTTTGTTGTTGCAGCCCTTTGGGCAGGGCTCAGCTGGCTGCAGGCTGGCCCTGTGCGCAGCAGCAGCCTTGAGGAGGGGCTGGTGCTGCTCTCTGGCAGCATTTGTGCTCTTGGCAGCTGGTTTTACTCTTCTACAGGTTGGTTGGGAGTCAGGGATGGTTGCTAACCTTGGGGGTGGTCTGCATGGCTTTCGTAGGTACACGTGACAGTCTGAGACCCATATCTCTCCAACACAGAGAGAAGGATGTTGTGGGGGGCCCTGTCAAAGCCCTTGCAGAAGTCCAGACAGATGACATCCACAGGTCTTCCCTTGCCCACTGCTGCAGTCACTCCACTGTAGAAAGCCACTAGGTTGGTCAGGCAGGATTTGCCCCTAGTAAAGCCATGTTGGCTGTCCTGAATCACCTCACTGTCCTCCATGTGCCTCAGCCTGTCTTCTAGAAGGATGTCTTCCATGATCGTCCCAGGCACAGAGGTGAGACTGACAGGTCAGTAGTTCCCAGGGTCCTCCTTTCTACTCTTTATAAAAATGGGTGTCATGTTCCCTTTCTTCCAGGGACTGCACCTGACTGCCATCACTTTTCAAATATCATGGAGAGTGGCTTGGCAACTACACCAGCCAATTCCTTCAGGACTCTGGGATTCATCTCATCAGGTCCCATGGACTTGTGTACGTTCAGCTTCCTCAGATGGTCACAAACCTTGTCTTTGCTTATGGTGGGAGAGATT
Organism: Chaetura pelagica; assembly: GCF_000747805.2. NCBI lineage: Eukaryota > Metazoa > Chordata > Aves > Apodiformes > Apodidae > Chaetura > Chaetura pelagica. The sequence goes on from NW_009952059.1 coordinate 1,604,126, forward strand.
TTTGTCTCCCTGGTCTCATCTTGTGGTTCATCAATTTCAGAGCCACGAGGAGAGGGGTCACCAGTGAAGACTGAGGCAAAAATGTTGTTGAGAACCTCAGTCTTCTCCTTGTCTGTTACCAGCTCACCACTGTTGCTCATCAGGGTGTTATGGTTGCTTTTTACCTTCTTTTTCTGGTTTACATACCCGTAGAAGCCCTTCTTGTTTTTCTTTACCTCCCTCACCAAGTTCAGCTCCAGCTGTGCCTTGGCCTTCCTGACCTGGTCACTACACAGCCGAGCAATGTCCCTGTACTCTTCCCAGGTACCTGTCCCCACTTCCACTGCCTGTGTAGTTCCATCTTGCCTTTTAGTTTGACCACCAGGATCACCCAGACTAGTGCTCAGTGTGTCTGAAGAAATCATGGGTCTCTGGAGAGGGGGAGGGGGAAAAAAAGGCCATTTTGGCAATGGCAGAGCATGGTTTGGGACACTTCTGGATTAGATTGTGCAAGCCCAGGTCTCCATGAAGCCAGACAGAGGTGAGGGACCCGCAATACCATAGGACTACAGAATCATTAAGGTTGGAAAGGACCTCTAAGATCATCCAGTACACCATTTCCAGCCCTGGCCAGCTGCAGAGTTACTCTCACAGGACTTCTCGGGGACCCCTCTTGGACAGACCTTCAAGAGAGGCAAAACACACAGTGAAGATCTCAGATACTCTGTGGAAATATTTCTAGACTGCTGTCTGTTGCAGCACTGAATGGATGAAGACAAGAAGCTCCTGCATTTTGTTCCTTTTGTTACTTTTATATCCTCCTCTGAGAATCAAACCACTTCATTCCTTCTGCAGATATTCACAGCAGCAAGTAGGTTGCCTCTGAAACTCTCTTCAGTGAATCCCTTGAACTCCCACTGGACATCCCTGAGCAGGACCATTAATGACACCTGCTTAACCTGGCCCTTCTAAATCAAGGCAACTGTGTTGAATCACTCAAAGAGCTAAACTTTAGCCTCCTGTCTTTGATGCTCCTTGTTCCCACTGCGTTGCTGAAGCACTAATGCATCCCCCTGGCCGAGCTCCCAGCTGGCTGGAGGAGCTGATGCTGGAGAGCAGAGGCAGCAGGAGCTGGGACCAGCCGGGCATGGTGGCTTGTGCCTGTAGTCCCAGCCTCTTTTGGCATCTTTCCCCCTCAGATGTCAGCTCCAGCACTGTCTGTGCCGGGGAGCAAGCACAAAAGGGCCAGGCAATGCTGTGGAAAGGCCGAAGCGTGTCCCACAGGTGTTTGGCCTGGAGATGCTGCCCTGGCCTCGCTCACTCAGGTGTGCTCAGGTTTTGGTGGCGTGTGGTTTCTTGCAGCCCTGAAAGGCCACAGGGCAGGACCCAGCCAGACCCTTGGCATCCCAATAGATGTGATGAATAAAATGGGAAATGACAGACAGAAACATTTCCCATCACGTTTCTGGCTCAGTAAGTGTCCCTCAAAACACTGATGGCTTAGGCAGCCCAGGCTGAGGCTCCAGCAATCAGGAGTGTCTCATTAACCTGCTCCATTGGCTATTTACTGTCACAGCTCATTTGTGCCCTCAGCTCTGAGCTTTACACCCTTAGGAGAGCACTGGTGACTCAAGAAGCCTTTCTCTTGCTGGAGTGTTTCGAAGCAGGGAGTGGGTCCCTGCTTCCCTGCCCGTCAGTAAATGAAGGGCACTGGAGACAGAGCTCCCTGATGCACCTGACTGGGCTTAAAATGAAAACAGAGCATCACGATGTGCCTCTTCTGGCTCGAAATGAGAAGCCCGGGCTTTCTGATCTGCTTAAACCTGCCTGTGCTCAGAAATCTTTCCTCTCTGTCCATCCACCCATTTTTACACACAAGATGCAGGCCGCTCGGTCTCTCAGTTCCCCACTGCCACGCTGTGGCCACGCAGAGCCTGCACAGCGTGAGGAGTGGCTGGGAATGGTGCCTTGTGCCTGGGACCCAAGTGCTGGAGGGGCTGGAACTGGTGGGTCTTGAGGGTTCTGTGCTGAGGGGCGTCTCTGCTAAGTCCTGCATCGATATGGTGGGGCCCAGGGGAGCTGGGGGCCTGCAGGTGGGGTGAAATGGAGGAGGCCGGAGATGGGCCAGGTCGAAACTCCTGTGCCGATCCTGGGGCACAGCCCGGGTGAGAGTGGGATCCAGTTTCCTTCAGCCTGGGGAACGGGGCAGCGAGGTGCTGGGACCTGCTGAGGCTGAGGCACTGACACAGCAGGCAGTCCCAGCCAGGACAGAGCAGCAGCGACCACATCTCGTGGGGGGGTGTCCAGGGGAAAACGTGTTTCTGGACGGGGAGCGAGGGGGCCCAGAAACACTGCCTTTTGAAGAAATCCCTTCACCAACTCCGGCTGCCTCCCCCTCAGCAAGTGTGTTGTGGGGAGATTTTAGCCTGGATAGAAGTAAAAGGGTTGTTCAGGCCCTGGAAGTGGCTGCCCAGGGTGTCCCCATCCCTGGGGGGATCTGAAAGGTGTGCAGGTGCTGGGGGACACGGGTGAGTGGTGGTGCTGGCTTAACGGTGAGACTGCGTGATCTGAAAGGGCTTTTTCCAGCCCAAACGACTCTGTGGCTCTATGACTGAGTGCTGGGGAGGCAGGAAGGGGCAGGACAAGGGGCAGGGGCAGGAGAATGGGCAGGAAAAGGGGCAGGGAAGAGGAAAGGGCAGAAGAAGGGGCAAGGAAGAGGAAGGGGAAGAGGAAGGGGCAGAAGAAGGGGCAGGGAAGAAGAAGGGGGAGGGAAGAGGAAGGGGCAGGAGAAGGGGCAGGGAAGAAGAGGGGGCAGGGAAGAGGAAGGGGCAGGAGGAGGGGCAGGGGAGAGGGAGGGGCGGGAGG
>NW_009952059.1:1610431-1617898 GCF_000747805.2 Chaetura pelagica
GTCCCGGGCCCCGCATTCCCGTTTCCCGCGCTGCCCGTTGCGGCGGGGCCCGGCCCGGCTGCCCCAGCGGGGCTGTGCGGGGCGGCTCTGAGCTGCCAGGGCCCCGCGCACCTTCCCCCGGCTCTGCCGCTTCCCGGTGTGTCCTGCCCCGTCTGTCCCCCGGTGTGTCCTGCCCGGGACACTGTCCCATCTCCCCCAGCACATCTCCCTGCCCCCTTGTCCCCTCTCCGCCCCGTCACACCCTCAGGGAAGGCCCTGATGCGCTTGTTCGCCCCCTCATTGTCCCGCTCCTGTCCCCAGGGAGCAGCTGAGCGGCCCTCCTGGCTGCTGTCACACTCTCCCATCCCGCTGGGAAATCTCACATCCGTGCCCTGTCGGCTTCTCATGCTCTCCTGGGTATCCAGTCTGCACGTTCAGCCCCACGCCGAGCAGAACAGTGCCAAGACCCACCTCCCCCCGTGCCATTTCTGCGTGCTCCCTGCGGGCCCGGGGCTGCCCGGGTGGCAGAGGAGGTGGCTTGGAGGAGCAAAGTGCCCCAGGACCTGTCATGTCCCTGCTGGAGGAGGAGCACCCGCAGGATCCAGCAGCCTGGGGAGTCTGCCCTGGCCGTGCTTCCTCCAGCTGGTACATTTTAACAGCAATTTCTCCATCTTCTGGTTGTTCAGCTTCCAGCCCGTTCCATTCATCTTCCCGTGCTGCCTTTTCACTTCCCGCTCGGTAGTTTATATCATACCTTGCACTTCTGTGTATCTTAATGAAGGCTTGGGACCCACCTCCCCCCGTGCCATTTCTGCGTGCTCCCTGCGGGCCCGGGGCTGCCCGGGTGGCAGAGGAGGTGGCTTGGAGGAGCAAAGTGCCCCAGGACCTGTCATGTCCCTGCTGGAGGAGGAGCACCCGCAGGAGCCAGCAGCCTGGGGAGTCTGCCCTGGCCGTGCTTCCTCCAGCTTGTGTAGCTGGTACATTTTAACAGCAATTTCTCCATCTTCTGGTTGTTCAGCTTCCAGCTCGTTCCATTCATCTTCCCGTGCTGCCTTTTCACTTCCCGCTCGGTAGTTTATATCATACCTTGCACTTCTGTGTGTGTTAATGAAGGCTTGGGCTTTTTGTGCAGCCCCCCCCCGTGTGGTTTGTGTGTCGTGTTCTGCAAAGTGTGTGTTTTCCTTTTGGCAGCTTATTGGGAATGAGGGTGAACAACGTTTACGACGTGGATAATAAGACGTACCTTATCCGCCTCCAGAAGTAAGAACTGCTTTGCATCTCTTTGTGCTGCTCCTGTGCACGTGAGAACTGGTTTGTGGTGTGTGTGTTTCTGTTGAGAGGTGTGTGGCTTTTTCTGGCTGGTTTTTGGTGGAATTATTTGATAAGGCACCAGGAGTTAGCATGGGGAGTGTGAAAGTGCTCAGAAAGCCAAAGGTGTTGGTGTGAGAGCACAGAGCTGTTTGTGGGGTAGGGAGAGGGCAGCTGGAGGAGTGAAGAGCAGTGTTTAATAAGTGATACTGGTGCCCAGATGAGAGGTAGGGCTCATGTCCTGTCCCTGATCTGTCACCCCAGGGGTGCCTGGTGTGGACCCTTCCTCATCCACTCCCCTCCACTGGTGCTGGGGCATTTCTGACTCCGTTCCTTGCCGAGTGATTCTCTGTAAACATAACAAGTGGGTGTCCTTTCACTGCCAGGTGGTCTGCTGCTGGGCCGTGGCTGCTTTGCTCTGATTCCAGTGCAAACTGGTGTGTGCTGAGGGGGGTGGCTGCTCCTGTGCCAAGTGTCTTTGTTGTGTCAACAGACCAGACTGCAAGGCCACGCTGCTGCTCGAGTCCGGCATCCGCATCCACACCACCGAGTTCGAGTGGCCCAAAAACATGATGCCATCAAGCTTTGCTATGAAGGTAAACCACCCTGTGGCTTCATTTTAGTAAGAGGGCAACATTCATGTTCTTCCCGTGGAGGCAGAAGGAGATAGTGGAAGGGTTTGAGACAGGAGAAGATAGTGGAAGGGTTTGGGACAGGAGAAGATAGTGGAAGGGTTTGGGACAGGAGAAAATAGTGGTAGTGTTTGGGACAGGAGAGAATAGTGGAAGTGTTTGGGACAGGAGAAAATAGTGGTAGGGTTTGGGACAGTTGAAAATAGTGGAAGGATTGTCCTGGTGGATGCTGATCAAGAAGGTGACTGAAGACTAGGGAAGTACACATGTTGGATCTGGGGTCACGTTGTTAATGTTCAGTGCCCAAAATAATGAAAGTTTAACTTTATGATGATGTCTAATATGGATCTGCTGGACATTTTCTGGGCCACCCACACTTTTTGGAATTTTACTCCAGCAACTGTCATTCCAGCTGGGTTGTCTGAATTTTTAGGCCCTGGATGCAGCACCCTGTGATAATAGAGTTCTGCTGTTCAGTCTGCTGGACTTGGAGGGTTCAGATCTTGCTGTTGGGCTCTGTTCCTGCAGGTAGATCTGCAGGGTGGTCTGCTTAGCCCACCACCTCTGGATGTGGTTTCACTGAAATGACTCAGCAGAGATTCTTCAGGAAGGCATTCCATGTCAGACACAGTTCTCTGTGTAGAATAAGCCCTTTGAATTCTAGGTAGCTGCTCGCTTGTTGAGCCAAACAAAAATCAGTTTTTAATGGCAAGAATGGCTTGATATTAAGAATTTGAAACAGTTTGTAGTACCTATAAATATCAAGGTATTATTTTGCTAAGAGCAGTCTTGTACCAGTACAGGTTAGGGGGTGACCTGCTGGAAAGCAGCTCTGGGGAAAAAGACCTGGGAGTCCTGGTGGGCAACAGGCTGAGCATGAGCCAGCCATGTGCCCTCACAGCCAAGAGGCCAGTGCCATCCTAGGGGGCATCACGAGTGAGGCCAGCAAGTCAAGGAGGTTCTCCTGCCTCTCAAGTCTGTCCTAGGGAGGCCTCACCTGGAGCCCTGTCTGCAGTTCTGGGCTCCCCAGTTCCAGAAGGACAAGGAACTGGAGAGAGTCCAGCACGGGGCACTGAGATGCTGAAGGGACTGGAGCATCTGCCTGTGAGGAAAGGCTGGGAGAGCTGGGGCTGTTCAGCTGGAGAAAAGGAGGCTGAGGGGGGATCTGATCAGTGCTGATCAATATCTAAAGGGGGTATCAGGAGGATGGGGCCAGACTCTTCTCAGGGGTGTCTTGGGACAGGACACAGGTCAATGGGCACAAACTGGTACCCCCTTTACCCTGAGGGTGACAGAGCCCTGGGACAGGCTGCCCAGGGAAGTTGTGGAGTCTCCATCCCTGGAGACATTCCAAACTCACTGCTCTAGGAGAACCTGCTGTAGCAAGGGGGTTGGACTAGATGATCTCCAGAGGTCCCTTCCAACCCCCACCATTCTGTGATTCTGCATCACCAAGGCAGCATTTTTACCCTTACAATGTTCATAGTAAATAAGAGGTGGTCAGTGCCAGGGGCAGGACGTACAGCTAAGGGTGTATTTCAGTACCAGGTGTCAGCAGCAGATCTGTTTGCATCATCTGGCAGATGTTTTCTCCATTCCTGGCAGTGCCGTAAGCACCTGAAGACCCGAAGACTGGTCAGTGTGACCCAGCTGGGGATAGACAGGATCGTGGACTTCCAGTTTGGGAGCGACGAGGCTGCGTATCACCTGGTCATCGAGCTGTACGACAGGGTGAGGGCACAGCTCCAGAGGGGTCCCCTGCGGGCAGCAGGGGAGCGTGGCCTCTGGTGCTGGAGCCCGTGGTGTTCTGCAGGGGAACATCGTGCTGACGGACCACGAGTACATCATCCTGAACATCCTGAGGTTCCGCACGGACGGAGCGGACGACGTGCGGTTCGCGGTGCGGGAGCGGTACCCGGTCGACAGCGCCAAAGCACCTGCACCCCTGCCCACCTTGGAAAGGTAGTTGCTTATAGGTGGTGGGTTGGAATCGTAGAGACATTGAATAGTCAGGGTTGGGGGGAACCTCTGCAGGTCATTGAGTCCAACCCCCCTGCCAGAGCAGGGTCACCCAGGGCAGGTCACACAGGAACGTGTCCAGATGGGTCTTGGGAAGTCTCCAGCAAAGGAGACTCCACAGCCTCTCTGGGCAGCCTGCCCCAGGGCTCTGTCACCCTCACAGCAAAGAAGTTCTTCCTTGTGTAGAGATGGAATTTTCTTTGCTCTAGTTTGCATCTGTTGCCCCTCCTCCTGTCACAGGGCATGACTGAACAGAGACTGACCCCTCCTTCTTGACACCCACCCTTCACGTATTTACAGACATTCATAAGTTCCCCTCTCAGACTTATCCTCTCCTGACTGAACAGCTCCAGGTCTCTCAGCCTTTCCTCATCACACAGGTGGCCCAGTCCCTTCATCCCTGTAGCCTTCATTGGACTCTAGTCTGTCTCTGTCCCTCTTGAACCAGACCTGGACACAATACTGGTCTCACTAAGGACAGCAGAGGGGGAGGAGAACCTCGACCTGCTGGCTTGTTTGACTTCCCTCAAATAAGCCCAAATTCCTTGGAGCTGTGAAAGGCACCTTTGGGCAATCTGTTCACTTATTACAGAACATTTGGCACTTCTGTTTTTTAAAGCTGAAAATGTTTGGTAGCTTCTAACCAATGCAGTGTAGTCTTAAACCCCATTGTTCTTTGGAACTCTTTATCTCTCACAGGTTAACTGAAATGATAGCAAATGCACCAAAAGGGGAACAACTGAAGAGGGCGCTTAACCCACATCTTCGTAAGTAATTCTGTTCCATTAGGAGATGAAATGAGGTCAACACATTATGTGGAGATGGTGCTGAAGTTCTGAACTTCACATTCGTTGTCAAGACTTTATACAGATGACTATTTTTTTTTTTTTTAACAGCTTATGGAGCCACTCTCATTGAGCATTGCCTTATAGAAGCTGGATTTTCTGGTTCTGTCAAAGTAGATCAGCAGATGGAAAGTAAAGGTATGTAGGGAGTGATGTTTTAAAAGCTGTACTGCACAGACAGGAATTTTTATGTAGTATTTTTCTTTCCAAGGAGAAGACTAATCTTCAAACCTGTAGTTGTCACCATATAGTTACATGTTTTAATGTTTTTAGGTTGGGGACGAACCTTGTTCCCATTAAAACTCTTGATTTGTGCATATATTGGCAATAAACCATCACACTCCTCCTGCAGGCTGGGTGGTTTTATAAGGAGATGCCACCTTACACCTCTGGTGAGCTCTGGCTGTGCAAAGGGGTGTTGTACAAGGGTTCTGTAGAGAAGGGTTAGCATCAGAGTCTTCCTTTCTCTGTAGCAAACACAGTGGGGATTTGGTAAAGCAACAGCTTTACATGTAGGAAATCATGGATCTGGGTAGTAAAGTCAGAATAGATTTTTCTGTAGTCTTATTTTTTCCTGTGTGCTATTTGCCATAAATCAATAGGATTTTTTACTTCCTACTGCATTCTGGTGCTGTAATATATCAACTTTGTAACAAACAAATAACTTCCCATAGCTACTGGTTTCTGCTTTGCCTCTGCAGTTTTAGGTTTATAGATTTCTAGCATTTTTATGGTCTTTTTTTTTTTTCCTGAAACTTGGATCACTCTGTCTTAGAAGTGCCTATATAGATTTTTTTCATTAAAAATTCCCCAAATGTAGAATGTGTACTAAGGCACCTGTTTAAAATGAGCAGTGATTGCTGTAGTGAAGCACCAGAGTTAAGGATATCTGTGATTTTATTTTTGAGGCATGTTAGAATCCTCTTTAACATGATTAGCTTGGACAGGTTATGTCAAGCTCTTAAGTGGAAGAGCAGTTGTCTGGGCCTGTTGCTGATTTGCTGTTGTGCTGTGTTGTTGTGAAAATACCCTTCTTTTAAAATGTTCCTCTCCTTCCCCCTCTCTCTTTAGAAAATGTTGAAAAAGTGCTTATGGCTTTAGAGAAAGCAGAAGAATATATGACACTAACTGACAACTTCAGTGGGAAGGTGGGTCTCAGCTGGGTTAGGTGGGAACTGCAGAACTAAACTGGGATTGTCCAGCACCTGCTTTTTCCTGCTGTTCACAGCTACAGTTTTTATTCTGTCAGCTTGGGCTGCAGGTGGTGATGGGGAATAAAAATTGCTTCCTTGCACTGGGATGTGCTGCAGTAAAATAATGTACAAGCAGATCATTTAGGTCCTGTGGGAACTTCACTTGTGCTTGACTAGCAGGTGATTCGTGTGCTAAGCTGGGGGATAGTCCTGAGGACTAAGAGAAGTTCACCTTTTTAATCTGGTTGGAGTAGAGACAAGGAAGTGGTCAGGGCTGTACTCAGTCTCATTGCTTCTTCCACAAGGTCTCCCTGCTAGAATGAGTTCTTTTCTCAAGCTTGGTTAGCACTCAGAGATAAATGCAGTCCTTTTCAAAGCCAAATGCTCATGACATCAGTGTTCTTTTAGGGTTATATTATCCAGAAAAGGGAGAAGAAGCCAAGTCTGGAACCAGATAAACCAGCAGAAGATATCTACACGTAAGTATTTGAAGTATTCCTTTCTTTTTCTACTAGTCTGCTTAACATTAATTAGTTGTCAGGTGATAATATCAAATGTGTATTTTACAGATATGAGGAATTTCATCCTTTCTTGTTTTCTCAACATTCAAAATGTCCATACTTGGAATTTGACTCATTCAATAAGGTACAGTGCTTTTGCTGATGCTGTACTTGAGTGCTGTAATTGACTGATGCTAAAAAGAGGAATTAAAATACAGTGCAGAGGGTGTTAATGAAAACACAGACCTAAGAAGAGGTGGTTAATTTGATGGATAGATGTTCTGTGCAGAGATGTTTTGTGGAGTCTCCATCCCTGGAGACATTCAAACCCCCCTGGACACGTTCCTGTGTGATGTGCTCTGGGTGCCCCTGCTCTGGCAGGGGGGTTGGGCTGGGTGAGCTTTCCAGGTCCCTTCCAACCCCTAAGATTCTGTGATTCTGTGAAAAGGCCAACTAAAACAGGGCCTTCAGGCTGCTGCTGAGCAGTGTTGTCTGTGTCAACTCAGATCGTGTAGCTGGAATAGGGGATGTGGCACTGGAGGAGTTGAGTCCTGAACCCTCAGGGGAGGTGGCTGCTCAGACATTTTGTTAGTGGAGAGCTCAGAGGCTGGGTTATCAAACAGTTGTCACAGTAGTCACATCTGTACTTCTCCAGTCCCTCCTTCAAAACTTTCAGACACCTGATTTAGTATTTCCTTGAGTGTTGTCCTTCCTGGTCCTTGATTCATTAACCTCTGGGATCATGAACTGTGTGTTGTGGCTGACCTTGATCTCCAGAGTTCCCATTTCACTTTCCTCCTTCTTGGCTGGATTTCTGTCAGCTCCTTCACAGCACTGAGGATCTAAGCAGCCTAAAACCTTCCTCTCTTCCTGTTCTAAGCATAGTGCCTGGCAACTGGAACACCCCCCCAGGAGCAGTTCTTAGGCAAACTTTCTAGGCTTTTTGTGCTTTGGGGTTTGTTTTGTTCTGTTGTTTTATTTTAACAGACTT
>NW_009952059.1:1617945-1628535 GCF_000747805.2 Chaetura pelagica
CTGAAGAGCACATTGTGTCACACAGTAGCTTCCTCTCCATCATTCCTTAGCAAAAGTGTGGGCCATAGTTTGTCCAGTTAGTTACTTGTGCAAAGCCCCTGGTTTGCAATGAGACATGTCTTGGGGTGTCTTGCTGAACTTGTCTCATGCAAAAGTAAAATGGAGGAGGTGACTGCACCCTGTTTTAGCACCTGTCTCCTAGTGCTTTGCAGCCACCTCTCTTGAGCAGAGCCTCTGCCTGCTTGTTGCTGGTACAGGTTAATTCCTCGTGGAGATCTCTCAACTGGTTTTGTCTTGCAGGCAGCAGATGAGTTCTACTCCAAGTTGGAGGGGCAGAAGATTGATCTGAAAGCATTGCAGCAGGTAGGCAAGAGTGGGGCAGCTGAAGTGGCTCCCTGAGCTTCCAATGCTTCGTTTGGTTCTTCTGCCCTGGGCTGAGGGAGGTGGCATTCCTTATTTTTCCTATGGAAGTGCTGAGTCAGTGATGGTCAGGGAGTAGGTTTCAAGAGGTATAATGTAGCAGTTGGTTCTGCTTGGAATACAAGCAATGGCATTGCAATAATACCATGGAGACTGCATCTCTTCCTCTGCTGTATTTTCTGTGCTGGATGCTCTGCTGAATGCCTTGCAGTGATGAGGTGATAAAATGCCATTTGTGTTTTCATTATTTTTCCATTGTTCTTATTTTTGAAAGGAAAAACAAGCCTTGAAGAAACTTGAAAATGTCCGTAGGGATCACGAGCACAGACTGGAGGCTCTTCAGCAAGCTCAGGTGAGACTTGAGATTGATGTATTGTAACTAAGAAGGTAGAGAATGTTTCTTGAAGAGTTCTACCTGCTGGTCTGCATTGCCCAGGTCAGGGTTAGACCCCAAAGTGAAGCCTTGGCAGTGATGCTGGATGGTTGGACTTGATGATCTTGGAGGTCTTGTCCAACCTTAGTGGTTCTCTGACCTCAGGGAGCCCAGGCCTGCCCTCTGGGGCTCTGCTCCCTTACAGGTGCTTTCTGCCTCTCTAGCCAAAACTGGCTTGTGCTGCTCCACGTGCAAGAGCCAAGTTGGCCATAGGCCTGTGTGACCACTTCAGTGCCAATCTTGGATTTCACCTCAGCATGAATTGCTGCTTTTATTTTTTTCCCAAACTGTTGCTGAGAGTGTGTTTGGCTTCAGTGGGTATCAACTTTTCTTTCTTTTCCCTTAAGGAAGCTGATAAGATAAAAGGAGAACTGATAGAAATGAACCTGGAGGTCGTTGACCGAGCCATCCAGGTGGTCCGTAGTGCCTTGGCCAACCAGATAGACTGGACAGAGATTGGAGCAATTGTCAAGGAAGCTCAAGCCCAGGGAGACCCTGTTGCAAGTGCAATCAAAGAGTTAAAGCTTCAGACCAACCATATCACGATGCTGCTGAGGTGAGTGCAGATCACCCAGGTGCAGGTAGGACTGGCTGTGTGAGCTGCCCAGGAGACATTTTAGCTTGTGCTTTGGTGTTTAAAATGTTTGGTTCTTCTTACAGCAGCATGAGGACAACATAGTGCTGGGATCAGAGAGGGATGCCTTCCTTTTTGCTTTCAAAAATAGTAGTAATTTGATTAACAGCTTTTGTTTTAGCATTTTTAGAGTCTATCTGACAATATTCTAAACCATTGGAAGGTGTCCTAAGGCAGGCTAGGTCCAAAGTCCCAGTCTGTCAGCCAGCAGTTAACTCCTTCAGATTTACTCTTCCTTGGTCTAAAATTCACATGGGATCCCTCCCCTTTTGATGCTGCTGAGGCAGCCCAGTGAAACCAGAACCAGGCTGGTTCAAGATTGTAGCTGCTGAGCTGCAAGTTCTGGTGCTGGTTCTTGTGGAAGTCCTGATGGAGAGCTGGCAGTGTGGCTGCCTTTGGAGTGTCTTAAAACTGACCCTGTGTTGGGATGCTAGAGGTAAAAAAGTGACAATTTCTTTCTTACAGCTGGAACTTTTGGCATGGAAGCTGGGATGTGGCAAAGTCAGCTTAGGAATTTTTGGTTACCTCACGTCCAGAAATGTTAGTGTATGGAATCAGCCATTTTTCAGCAGCAGGTTTTGTGTTGGTAACTGTGATTCCATTCTCTGTCTGTTCTGGCAGTGAGCAGTGGTGATCACTCTGCTGATCAGGCTGCTCAGTCCATCCACCAAGTGTCAGATGGTGTGTCCTGAGCATAGAGGGGTTTGGAGAGACATTTCCTTTTGTGGGGGATGTTGTTTTGTGCTGCTGCACCACTTTTAACTGCAGTTTGTGGGGGATGTTTTGTGCTGCTGCACCACTTTTAACTGCACAGACTGTGTGCCACACAGCTGGTTCAAGCAGGATTTCATGGCCTGGTGAGAAGCAAATACAAACCCAGCTGGCATCCCTCCTTGGAAACTGTGGAGCAGGTAGTTTTGCTGTTTTACAGCAGCACGTTGGTGTCCTGTCCAGTGAGTCAGCACGAGGTTGCAGCTGTTCCCTCTCCATGCAGGGATCAGACACAGAATGCTTTGCCTTCCTTGGTGGGTGTAGATCTTCAGAACTACTCCTCATTTTAAGTCTAGACTTTTCTCTAGGTTGGTAGCTTGGATGCATGACTTTTGATAGAAGAAACTGCCTTGCAAAATGTCACTTCCTTGGATTGGAAAAGAAGGGCACTTTATCTTCTGCTTTTGATTTCTTTTTTTGATTTCTTTTTTCCCCCAAACTTCAGTTCTGGACTCCAAGACATAAATGGTCTTTAAGCCTGGGCTCTTCCTGTGGCTGCACAGGTTTAAGGGTTCCTTAGGCCACTGCTAGTCTTCATGTGTGAATAGAAGTAAGAGTACATTGAGGATTAAAAAATAACCAGTTCTCTTAGTTAATTTTGTAATATAATTTGTTTTTAGGAACCCATATGTGTTATCTGAAGAGGAGGAGGATGAGGAGGATGGTTTGGAGAAAGAAGAAACAGAAGAACCGAAGGGAAAGAAGAAGAAGAATAAAAACAAGGAGTTGAAGAAACCTCAGAAAAACAAACCATCACTAGTTGATGTTGATCTCAGTTTGTCTGCATATGCCAATGCCAAAAAGTAAGGTTTACACTCAATATGTGCTTTGGCAGTAAAGTCTGTCTGTGCTTGTGCTTGCAGTGGTTGTTGAGAACATCACTGGAAGGGTTTTGTGCTTAAAAACACAAGTCAGAAATGAAAATTGTTAGCTTGCCCTGAGCTCTAGGACATGCATTTTCTTGGTCCAAACCCAAGAAATCCCACTGCTGCCCAGCAGCTGCTCTCTGGCTGCCTCCTCAGTTTAATTTTGAGCAGAATTCTGCACAGTGACATGTGGAACAACATTAACCCAGACATGGTGCTCACTCTGAGGAGGGAACAACCTTCCTCTGGCTTCTCTTCCTGGGGAGGACTGAGCTGGAGAGCTGGGCTAAACAAAACTAATCTCAAAACTGAGTGCTAATGGCAGGTGTAGGACTAGGATATATATGTGCATTATAAATATGAGTGAATCTGCTGGGATTTCAGTTAAAACCCAACTCCTGCTTCCCAGGTACTACGACCACAAGAGACATGCAGCCAGGAAAACTCAGAAGACAGTAGAAGCTGCAGAGAAGGTAATTTTTAATTTGTTTTGAGATGTTACTTAATAGCAAAGTCCCTGTCACTGATCAGTGGACAATCCTAATGTGGTCTAGGTAGCCCTAATGAGACAAAAAGCAAAACCAGCCAGGGCTGGTTTGTTCTTGAGCTTTAAAACTGACCCAGCAGAGGGTTGGGGATCCCTCCTGTATCATCTGGTTTCCACCAGCAGCGTGTGAACATCTAAGGCAGGTGCTTGGTGGAGATGTTGGCAGACCAGTACATATGAGGGCAGGAGTGGAAAATTCAAAGAAATCCTTATGATCCAAGAGCTGATAAACTTCACAGGGGGGGGCAGAGCTGGATGAAGATTTTAGGGCCTGCCTGGTATGTGCCCAAGGGCAGTGCAGGGGGAGCACGTGGCGCCTGCGCTCCCCAGGACTGCAGGGATGTTTCCTTCCCAGCTCTCCCACTGATCAGTTTCCAGCTTGGTGCCTGCTGTGCTGGCAGATTGCCATCATGGTTTCTGTCTGAACAGGCATTTAAATCTGCTGAGAAGAAGACGAAGCAGACCCTGAGGGAAGTTCAGACAGTCACCACCATTCAGAAGGCCAGAAAGGTCTATTGGCAAGTACAGTTTCATTGTCATTATCTCATGGACTGTGCATCTGCCCAGTTTTAGATCCACTGTGTCAGGCTGACTTCTCCCTGGCTCAGAATTGCAGCTAACTGTGATTTCTAAGCACTACACTTTGTTTTGAGTCTTTTTACAATTGCTCCTTGGAGGTGCTGGCCTGATCCTGTTGGTGCTGTTGCCTGGGAAGGTACCTTGGGCTTGTAGATTTTTGGTTTTAACACAGCAAGGAACAGGGGATTAGTGGAAACAAAGGAGCTTCACTGTTCCTTTCTGGCAGCTCTGTGAAATAGTAACAGATTGTTTAAGAAAAAGGCAGTAACAAGCAACCAAAACCAACCCCCCTGAGCTTTTTATAGTCTAATAATTTAGTTGTTAAAAGCAAAAAGCATAAGGATGGACATGAAACTATTTGCAGTGTCTTTTGTAAGGAGTAAGTGCTAAGGGGGATATCCTTAGAGTTTGGTCTAAAAAAACACCTTTGTGACATTCTGTTAGTTCCAGGTCTTTCTCACTCAATGGGTTGATGTCACTTGGCAGGTTTGAGAAGTTCCTGTGGTTCATTAGCTCTGAGAATTACCTTGTTATTGCTGGAAGAGACCAGCAGCAGAACGAGCTGATTGTGAAGCGGTACCTGAGGCCAGGTGAGGGGCTTCTTGGGTGGAACTGCTCCAGGTTCTCCTCTGGGCCAGTTCTGTAAATGTAAAAGAATGACACGGGAGGGCTGGTCTGGTTTGTTCTTAAGTTGGAACTTGGGTAAAAGGGGACTGTAAAAGGGAAGAGGGGATGGTGGGTTCCAGAGGCTCTGTGTGTGATGGCCATGGAGTGGGGGGGCTCTCCTGTGGGAGATGAGACCCTCCAGCACTGTGGAATCAGAGAGGTAGGACAGACCCCTCAGGAGCAGAAGAGCTCATTCTCCCTGGAGTAGCTGGGATGGACTAAAAGGCTCCTGTGTCATCTTCCCATCCTGCTCCTCACAGCCCCAACAGCAGTTTTCAGCTAATGTTGAAACCTTCACCTTAGCTTGAGTGGTCAGTGTTGTTCCCACGTGTAGGACTGACCAGAGTCACTTCTTTTCCAGGGGACATATATGTGCATGCTGATCTCCATGGGGCCACGAGCTGTGTGATCAAGAACCCATCAGGTACCTTGTGTGGGGCTGGTGCAGGGGCTTGCCAGAGCCTGGGGGCACCACACGCTGGTCACTGCAGGTCTGAGCCCAGCCAGGCCAGCTGCCCTCCCCCTTGCAGGGGTACCCAGCTCCAGCAGATGCTTCCCATGGGATGTAAAGGGCATCAGTCCTTCCCAGATCAGATTGTGTGACTGCTGCAGCTTCCCAGCCATGGCAGGCTGCCTGCAAGGGCTCAGTGCAGCCCCTGGTGGGAAGGAGCTGTGGAGATGTGCTCACAGAGACAAGTGTTGGTCACTGCCAGAGGGTGGTGCAAGTGCCTGCTGCAGGGACTGGGGTCCTGCCCAGGCTTTGGCTGGTGGCACAAGCAGTTTGGGTGCTGATCTCAGCAGACAAGTGTTAGCACGGTGTGATGGGTCTCCTGGGAGACCAGCTGTGCACACCCTGCCTGTGCCCTGCTCCTGGGAGATGGTGAAAGTGATGAGGAGCAGTTCCTGCTCCCTGGAGGAGCTGAGCAGAGGCAGGAGCAGCAGCACAGCTGGTGTCAGCCTCAGCTGGGGGCTGTGAAGAGTAGCTGCTGCCTCTGCTTCTGCTCTGTCTCTGTTGCCTCCAAGCTTAGCCAGGCCATGTTGTCTCTGCCTGGGGCCCCTGGAAAGCCCACAGACTGGATGAGGGCATGTGTGGAAGTTGGAGAATTTAGCCTGTTGTGCATGGATCAGGTTGCCTGACATGTTGGGTGTTGATTCCTAGGTGAGCCGATCCCTCCCCGGACCCTGACAGAGGCAGGCACCATGGCCCTGTGTTACAGTGCTGCCTGGGATGCACGGGTGGTCACCAGTGCTTGGTGGGTCTCCCACAACCAGGTGAGGACACTCATGCAGACAGGACATCTGTGTGACTGCAGACAGTGTGTGGGGGTGATGGATGTGGGTCAGACCCTTGTCTGATCCCGTCCTTGTGGGTTCTCCCTGGCTCTGCTGCACTGAGGGGCAGGGCTGGGGGAGTAACCCCTGGTATGACATGCAGGTGACAGAGGATGCTGCTGCCTTGGCTTCTTGCTAGCAGATGGGAAGGGCTTGGACTGAAAAGGAATTCTGGGCTTCCAGCTTGTGTATTAACTGCAGTCTTGCTGAGTCTGTTAACTGAGTTCCAGTTAACTGAAGTGTAAGAGTGGGGAGGTCACTCTAAGCTGGAGGTCACAGTGCCTTTTGTGCTCTTAGTTCTTGAATAACCCAGTTACTGACCTAGGACTTTTGGAAGCAGCTTGTGATGGAATTGAAACAGAAGGACAGGAGAGGAACCCCTGGGAAATGGAGTCCTGCAAACTGTTCCCTGGAGTTGGAAATGCAGCTTGCTTGAACCTTGCTTTTGTTGATGCTGTTGCACAGTGTTGGTTTGCTATGACAGGTACCCTTTACAGCATGTCATGATTTTGCTTTTAGGTTTCAAAAACTGCCCCCACAGGAGAATACCTCACTACTGGAAGCTTCATGATCCGAGGTGAGACACCAGGGCACAGGGTGAACTTGGCTTCAGGCATTTTGTCTGGAGAAGCTGTGCTGTCCTGCAGCAGCAGCCATTGGAGCTGCCCCCCTCACTGGGCAGATCCTCACAGATCCTGCTCTGCTCCTGACACTGTCCTCAGAAGCTTAGGCTGAACATCAGGCAGCTGCAGCAGCATTTCCAGCTGAGACCCTGGGCAGAGGATCATTAATTAAGCTGCTTTGGAGTTCTCTCATGTTTCATTGCCATCCCAGTGATAGCACAACCCCCAGTGTGATCTTTTGGTAGCCTAGAGCCCTTAATCAAAATGAATTTTGAAAATCCATGGTGTAACAGCAGCTGCACCTCCTCATCACAACCTGCCTTTGTTTTTCAGGGAAGAAGAATTTTCTTCCACCTTCATATCTGATGATGGGTTTTAGCTTCTTGTTTAAGGTACTGCTTTCTCCATGCAGCTCCTGCTGGCTTCTGTAATTTGGTTTGAGCTGTGGGAGGCTTATTTTCTGATTTTTGCTGATCAGTGTGTTCCCAATTGCTTCTTTTCCCACTGGGACAAATCCCATAAAGGGCTACTTGCTGAAAATGACTCTGCTTTCTTTTCCATTTCCCCCAGCTTGCTCTGTCTTCATTTAAATCAAGCAGGCACTCTGAACATTGCTGCCTCTGCCAGATTTTTATACCAGCTCTGTTTGAGGCATGTGCATGTTTAGGGAGCCTGATGGTTGTGCAGCTCTGTCTGTCTCCTCACTGCTTTCTGCCTTGTCAGACTTGGGTTTAAATGTGCTGGTTTAGGGTTTTTTTGCCTTTTGAATGGCAGAAAGTGTTCAAAGGGAGAGGATGAAGTGTTCAAAGGGAAGGAATGAAGCTGAGTCAGGTGTTCTCTGCAGGGGGTAGGGAACATTGCTGGTGTTGGCCTAACATTTCATCCCCTCTGTTGTTAGGTGGATGAGAGCTGTGTCTGGAGACACCGGGAGGAAAGGAAGATCAAAGCACAGGATGAGGATCTGGAGACAGTTTCCAGCAGTGCTGGGGAGCTGGTGTCTGAGGAAGTGGAGCTCTTAGGTACTGTGGGTGTGACTGGGGTGCTGTGTGTGTCCTGCTGGTGGATGGGGCTGCTGGGGCTTTGGCAGTTGGTTCCTGCCCTGCCTGAGTTGGTTTGGCTTCCTGAGCTGTTTTCCTCCTCACCTGTGTGTCCCAGAAGGAGGAGAGAGCAGCAGTGAAGAGGAAGAAGCAGAGTGTCAGGAAGCACTGGGAGATGTGGAAGCCACGTCTGAGAGCAACCGTGAGGAGGGTGTTGCTGACCCCGAGCAGGGCAGAGGAGACACACCTCCTGCACCAGAGGGTGACTCCCAAGAGGAGGATGGGGAATCTGAAGATGAAGTGGAACACACGGAGGTGAAGAATGAGGTGAAGGAGGAAGAGGTGAATTACCCAGATACGACAATCGACCTGTCACATCTTCAGTCTCAGAGGTGAGTGAAGAAGCTGCTGCTCTTACCGGCAGTGTGGGCACTCCTGAGGTCTCCATGTGGTTAAAATGCTGCCAAGACAAGGCCCACGAGGAGCTGCCATCACTTCTTCCCATGCTCAGCTCTGCAGGCTGCCAGAGCATAGGGCAGTGAGTCTGTGCCTGGGAATGCTGCCTCACTGTGCCATTCCCTGACACTTCCCTGCACGGCTCTTCCTTCTGGGCTCTTTGCTTTGGACTCCCCTCCTGAAGCACACCCACATGTGCACTCAGCTGCCCCTTCCCTGCTTCAGGGTGTCTGGCTGCTTGGTCACTGTTCTTCCCAGTTTTGGCCTGAGCACCCTTGACCCCCCCACACTGACTGTGCTCCTCAGATGTTTGCCCCCAGTTTCTTTTCAGAGCTGTTCAGACCTGAGAAACTGAGTCGTGAGTTGTTTCTCCTCTGCCAAGCTGGGGCTGAGTTACTGCTCTGCATGTGGCTGTGAGATGAACTCATCTCCCTGTTGTTCCTGGAAATGGGACTTCTTAGGGATTGTGAGGAGATGGGATTGAGTGGGTGGAAGGCAACAGCTCTGCAGGGAATACCAGAGCTGAGCAGGACTGTGTGCATGGGAAGCTGATCTCCAGGGGTTCCCTCAGCATGTACTGCCTCTGTTGCTTGTCTGTGTGTGTGTGCATGAGACAAACTGGCAGGGATCTGAAGACTTGTTTTGTAAACTCAGCCTGGTATTGCTGCCCTTTTCCATTCCCCAGAGCTGGGACTTTCAAGAACCAGAAGGGTGGAAGTGATGCAGCCAAGCTGGCCAGTGTCTGGGCTGTGGGGATGTGGCTGTGGTTGAGCTGCTCTTCATCCACTGATGAGCTCCATTTTGATCTCCCCACAGAGCCCTGCAGAAAATCGTCCCCAAAGAGGAAGAACCCAACCTGGTAAGGTCCCAGCTCAGATGTTTGGCAGTGGGAGCTGCTGCTGGACATGGTCTTCTCTAACTGTCTTTCACTTCTTAGAGTGACAGCAAGTCCCAGGGGCGACGGCATCTGTCTGCCAAGGAGAGGAGGTGAGAGCCATTCTGTTTTGGCAGAGGTGAATCCCTCCTTCCCGTTCCCTCTGCAGGACCTGGGCACAGGGCATGTCTTTCCCCTCCCTGTCAGGGCTGGTCTGTGCCCATCCTGCATTTCCAGTGTGGGTCCTGCCTGTTGGATGGTGGCTGCTCCTGTCCTTTGGGAGTGCTGGTTGTGAAGAAACTGAGTCTTGTGTACTCATGGGCCCAAGAAGGTTTCACCCAGGAGGGGCTGTTCCCCCTGGAGCCCTGGCAGGGAAGCAGGGTGGTAAAGGTGGCAGGAGAGCAGCAGCCTCTCTTTGTGACAAGAAGAGGGATTGTTTTCCTTAGAGAAATGAAGAAAAAGAAGCAGCAAAATGACTCTGAGAACTTGGAGCCTCCTGAAGAGAAGCAGAAAGAGACAGAGACACAGCCCCCCCCTGCTCCCAACAGCAATAAGGGTGTCCCAGCCCCTCAGCCCATCAAGCGGGGGCAGAAGGTGAGTGCAGGGACCAGGCTGACCCCTGGATCCAGCAGTTCTGTGTGAAATGGGGACAGAAAAAACAGGTTTCTGTCAGGTGTCCATGGCTGCCTGATAGTTTTGGAGTCTTAGTGGTGTCAGGATGATGGTGCTGGGCTGTTAGCCCCATCACTGAAACCACAGGCTCTTGGTTACTGGTGAGCTGCTCTGAAATGGGTTCAGGAGACCTGGAAGGAAAGTTCATGTGGGATCAGCTTCTGGGTGTTGGTCTGTGGATGCAAAATTCCATGTATTTAGAGCCTTTTGGGGTGTTTTGTTCTGCAGAGCAAGATGAAGAAGATGAAGGAGAAGTACAAGGACCAGGATGAGGAGGACCGGGAGCTCATCATGAAGCTGCTGGGGGTGAGAGAGGGGGGCTCTGCCTCCCCCTGGGGTGCAGCCACATGAGGCCCTGGCTCTGACCCACCTCTGTGTGTAACCGCAGTCTGCAGGGTCAAACAAGGAGGAGAAAGGGAGGAAAGGGAAGAAGGGGAAAACAAAAGAAGAGCAAGCCAAGAAGCAGCAGCAGAAACTCAAGGCCCTGCCAGTGTTGCTCTCTTCTGCCAGGGAGGCTGAGCAGCTCTTGCTGGTGTTGGGGAGAATTCTGTGCCTAATGTCATGACTCTGGGAGTCCCCTGGTTTGAAAACAAGCAGGAAAAGCCCCCTCAGCAACCTGTGCACATTATGCCCAGCTCAGCCAGCCGAGGCCTTGGAGTAGCAGTGGCCTGGCTGGTCTG
>NW_009952059.1:1629358-1630270 GCF_000747805.2 Chaetura pelagica
GGTAGTGAAGAAACTGAGTCTTGTGTACTCATGGGCCCAAGAAGGTTTCACCCAGGAGGGGCTGTTCCCCCTGGAGCCCTGGCAGGGAAGCAGGGTGGTAAAGGTGGCAGGAGAGCAGCAGCCTCTCTTTGTGACAAGAAGAGGGATTGTTTTCCTTAGAGAAATGAAGAAAAAGAAGCAGCAAAATGACTCTGAGAACTTGGAGCCTCCTGAAGAGAAGCAGAAAGAGACAGAGACACAGCCCCCCCCTGCTCCCAACAGCAATAAGGGTGTCCCAGCCCCTCAGCCCATCAAGCGGGGGCAGAAGGTGAGTGCAGGGACCAGGCTGACCCCTGGATCCAGCAGTTCTGTGTGAAATGGGGACAGAAAAAACAGGTTTCTGTCAGGTGTCCATGGCTGCCTGATAGTTTTGGAGTCTTAGTGGTGTCAGGATGATGGTGCTGGGCTGTTAGCCCCATCACTGAAACCACAGGCTCTTGGTTACTGGTGAGCTGCTCTGAAATGGGTTCAGGAGACCTGGAAGGAAAGTTCATGTGGGATCAGCTTCTGGGTGTTGGTCTGTGGATGCAAAATTCCATGTATTTAGAGCCTTTTGGGGTGTTTTGTTCTGCAGAGCAAGATGAAGAAGATGAAGGAGAAGTACAAGGACCAGGATGAGGAGGACCGGGAGCTCATCATGAAGCTGCTGGGGGTGAGAGAGGGGGGCTCTGCCTCCCCCTGGGGTGCAGCCACATGAGGCCCTGGCTCTGACCCACCTCTGTGTGTAACCACAGTCTGCAGGGTCAAACAAGGAGGAGAAAGGGAGGAAAGGGAAGAAGGGGAAAACAAAAGAAGAGCAAGCCAAGAAGCAGCAGCAGAAACTCAAGGCCATGCGTCGTGGTGCTAGAGGGGACAAGGAGACCCTCCCAGCAG
>NW_009952059.1:1630335-1634113 GCF_000747805.2 Chaetura pelagica
CAGGATGAGAAGGTGAGCAGCACCCTCTCTCTCACCTCTCCTGTCCACACATCTGTCCATGGCTCTCCTGCCAGTGTTGCTCTCTTCTGCCAGGGAGGCTGAGCAGCTCTTGCTGGTGTTGGGGAGAATTCTGTGCCTAATGTCATGACTCTGGGAGTCCCCTGGTTTGTAAACAAGCAGGAAAAGCCCCCTCAGCAACCTGTGCACATTGTGCCCAGCTCAGCCAGCCGAGGCCTTGGAGTAGCAGTGGCCTGGCCAGGCTGCTGAGGACCCAGACAAGTCTGTGCCTCCCCCTGGGTGCACCTGAAACCCAGTGCTGCTGCCCCTCGGTGTCCCTGGGTCACAGCCCATCTCTCTCCTCCCAGCTTGGCCTGTGCCAAGCAAGTGGGAGTTCTGAAGGAAATACTCCTCTCCTCAGCCACGTAAACTTTGCTTTAAAATAAGTCCTTTTTGCAGTGAGGATGTGGCTTTCTGTGTGCTGCTGAGAAAAGAATGCATTTTCTCATGGGGCTGGGGGAGAAAAAAGCAATTGTGTGCTCATTGCAGCTCTGATGTCTCCTTTGTTCGTGTGTGCAGGAGGAGCAGGACCAGGATCAGCCAGGAGCTGAGGTGAGTGCTACTTGTTGAAGTTCCACCAAGTGCTGAGGAGAAGGAAAATCGGCCTGGAAGCTGTGAGGCCTGTGAGGCCCTGCTGCAGCACCCAGCAGCCTGGGAGCAGGACCAGAGGCAGAGCATTCTGCCCTCCCTGGCAGTATCCAAGGGCAGGTTGGATGGGGCTTGGAGCAACCTGGTTTAGTGGGAGGTGTCCCTGCCCATGCGGGAGGTGGGACTGGATGAGCTTTAAGGTCCCTCCCAACCCAAACCAGTCTGGGATTCTGTAATTTTCATTGGCCCATGTGTGAGTCCTCCAGGACACAGCTCTGCTGTTCCAGTCTCCTCTTTGCCTGTGACTGCTTAAACCCAGCTGCATTTCTATAAAAACATCACCTCTTTTTCCTTCCTCTCCTGTTTATCCCATCCATCCCAGTGGGAAATGGGCCTGGCTACAGGGAGGTTTGTCCCTTGCCTTTGTTTCCAGAGGTATTTGCAGCCCCAGCAGCAGTGGCTCTGGCCAGGAGGGTGGCAAGTGCAGTGCAGAGGAAGTTGCTCTCTCATTTACAGCTTTATTTACATATACACATTTGCTTCAAAGTCTTTTGTAATTACAGGCTGTGGGTGTTGCCCAGGGCTGGAAAGAAACAGATTTCTTTAAATTCTTTAATGAAGGAGGATAACGTTGTTGGAGGGAGCAGTTTGTGGTGACTCTGGGAAGCTGTCACCACATTTAGAGATCCCGTTTGGGCCATTTAAGACTCAATCCGGCCTGTTTTGAATGGTGTGATTTTTGATAATGAAAGGTGGTCAATAATGAATCATGGGTTGGTAATTTAATGTCAATAGAAGTGAGTGATAAAGGGAGGTTTAGTCCATTTTGGTAAGCCCAGCAGGAGCTCTGACACACACTGCTGGTGGGGTTGTGCTGGGAGGGGGGCCCTAGCCATGAGGGTGGGCAGTGGCTGGTGGGTTTTACAGCAAACCCCTCTGCCCCTCAGGAGGCTGAGGCTCTGCTGGACTCCCTGACAGGCCAGCCACACCCTGAGGACATCCTGCTTTTTGCTGTCCCCATCTGTGCTCCCTACACAGCCATGACCAACTATAAGTAAGTTTCAGCCTCTTCTTGGGGGGGAGGGATAGGGGTACAGCCTGTGTGCTACTCACAGAAACCTCTTCTGTTGGAAGGTATAAAGTCAAGCTCACTCCTGGCACTCAAAAGAAGGGAAAAGGTACAGTAGCTGAGCCCTTGAACCCTCCCCAGTGCTCTGCCCTTTGGAGCCAAGCAGGTTTTCACACCCTGCTTGCAACGTGCCCTGTGTTTTCCCAGCTGCCAAGATTGCCCTGCATAACTTCATGCAATCCAAAGAAGCCAGTGCAAGAGAGAAGGACCTGTTCCGCAGCGTGAAGGTGAGCAGGGGGGCTGCGGGTTCCTCTGGGCCACTCCTGACATCTAGGGGGGAAACAACTTCCAAGTGTGCTGTGTGTTTTAGCAGGGTGGGGTTGGGCAGTTGCTGCCAGGGCTGGAAATAACCATTAGGAACTGGGCCCCACCAGTAGCACTGGGTGTTGGGTTTCTGTGTTGTGTTGCTCCTGATTTGTCATCGTGTATCTGACAAAAGCATCACCTTCCTAAGTCCTCTAGTTTTGGGAGGGGAAATGCTCACTCCTGGCTGTGTGTGGAAGGGGCAGGTGGTTTAGCTGGGCATTCAGCAGGGCTGGGCTTGGCAGCAGGGTCATGCTGTGCAGGGGCTTTCCTGCTGCTCTCCCCAGGCAGCTGTTTCCACAGATGCAGTTTCCTCCTGCTCTCCTGCCATTCCCTCCATTTCCTTCTCCAGTGGGGCCATCAGTTGCAGCACTGGGCTGCCTGCCCCAGGACTGGGCTGCCTGCCCCAGGACTGTGCTACCTCTGGTACCTCTGGCCCTGCTCCTCTCCCACAGCTCCCCCTGCTCTGCCTCTTAGGACTTCCAGTCCTCAGGTGTTCGTTTCTCATTTCACCTCAGTGATCCCCAGGCTGCTGTGACAGCTACTTCTGATGGGTCACTGATCAGAAACACTGCAGGGCAGCAGCCTTCATGGGGACTTTCTGTGGGGATCTGCTAGAAAAACACAATTAATTGTTAATGACCTTGAGGCAAACAAGTAGCACCCAGGGAACTGCTGGCCCAGCCAGCCCGTCCCAGTGGAGCTGACATGTGAGAGCAGCACAGAAAACCTGTTAAGTCTTTCATGAATAAAAGATGGTGCCAGAACAGAATCCTGGCATCAGTGTCTTTTCTTTGAGGGGAGAAGTGGCAGGAAGAGGCACATCAGCCCCTGCCAGCACTCAGAGGGATGAGGAAGATGTTTGTAAATGCTTTCCTGCCATGTTCAAGTTCTCATTTTTTTAATGTTTTGTAGGATACAGACTTGTCAAGAAATATTCCTGGTAAAGTGAAAGTGTCTGCCCCTCATCTCCTGAACAGGAAAAAGAAGTGATGCTGTGGGTGGGTTTCCTGCTGGTGCCCAGCCAGAACCCTGCAGCTGGGACAGACAGACAGATGGACCCACCAGGACTGGATTTAGCTTCTGTGGTAGCTGAGAAGACAAGGACCAGTTCCCACATGGTGGTTTAGATGGACTTGATGTAAAGAGTATAAAATCCTGCAAGTAAATTGCTGGTGGTTGGTCAGGGCTCTTGGTTCTCTCTCTCATGCTTCCCGTGCTGGCTCTGAGCAAAGCTGTTCCTCAATCCCTGCAGCAGCAGTGAGCAGTGGCTTCCCAGGGCTGCTGCCTCCCTCAGGGGTCAGTGGAGTTGCTGATAGAACTCTGGGAGTTTCAGTGCAAAATGCTTCATAGAGGACAAGGCAGGATTTTGTTTTTTCCCAAAAGCTGTCCCTGGCTGCCAAGAGGTGGAAGGTGCAGGCCCAGCTGCCCAGGGCTGCAGAATTCCTGCCCCGTGGGGGTGAGGAGTAGGCAGGGAAGAACTGGAGCTCAAGGATCAGAATCAGCCCAGAGTGAGGTGTGGAACCCCAGCTGGGCTGTGACTGCACCACCCCCAGCCCTTCCTGAAGCTGAAGCTTATACAGGCGCAGGAATTGCCATCAGGAATTCTTTTGTTCTAGAAGACAAAGTTTTTAATTTTTCTTTTTTATTTCTTTTTTTTTTTTTTTTTTTTTGAGGAAAGTTTAAAACCAATTTTCAGCC
>NW_009952059.1:1634647-1637551 GCF_000747805.2 Chaetura pelagica
AATGTTTTTTTTTTTTTTTTTTTTTTTTTTTTTTTTTTTTTTTTTTTTTGAGGACAGTTT
Organism: Chaetura pelagica; assembly: GCF_000747805.2. Classification (NCBI taxonomy): domain Eukaryota; kingdom Metazoa; phylum Chordata; class Aves; order Apodiformes; family Apodidae; genus Chaetura; species Chaetura pelagica. The sequence goes on from NW_009952059.1 coordinate 1,634,708, forward strand.
AAAACACAATTTCAGCCCCTCCACAGCAGCACAGTCTGTCCCTGATGTCCTCTGCTGGGGCTGCTGAGCTGTCCCACAGCCGCTCTGTGTGCACCCAGCAGGCTGAAGCCCTCCAGGCTGCTCCAGCTCTGGGGAGCTCCCCAGGTCATGGACACAGCAGGTCATGGACACAGCACTGCCAGCCATACTTCTCAGGGCAGAATATCTGCTCCCTGAGGTTCACAACTGAATTTCCACAACACAGAGAGTTAAAAAAAAAACAAAACAACCAAAACCAAACTACAAACAAGCAGAGAGTAGTGGGGCTGTAACAGCTGAAGGTTTACGACAGTTTTACCAACTCTGACAAGGTACAATTTCCTATTCCCATTGCTCTGACCTGAAGCATTTGTGGTAAAATGTTAAGCAGTTTCCTAAGGCTGGGGCCCAGGCCAGGACTGCTCAATGTCACAGCCAGTGCCAGGCTGGACTAAACCATCCTTCCTCTTCCATCGTGGTGGGGGTGCCTGGGTGTTTCCTACATGACCACTCAAGCCCTGGGGTCCTTGACTAGGGACTCCATAACAGAATGACAGGATCCTCTGAGTCCAGCCATCAACCCAGGAACAAAACACCATGCCCACCAGATCATGTCCTGAGGTGCCACATCTATGTGGGTTTTTTAATACCTAACAAGTACTTCCACACCCTCACAGCCCCAGCTTGGGGCTGATCCTCACACATCCTTCAAGGGGGACAAACCCAGCACTAGTTCTAGCTCAAGCACAGGCTACGTGCCAACATCTTTACACAAAAATAGGTTCTCTCTAGGCCATTCACATGCAACTCAAAAGGCCAGAAGCAGCTACCTACAACAAAACAACCTGTACAAGGTCAACGTTTGCCACACGCAGCAGATTGTTCCGCCCTGGCCCTGCTGCTCCAGGGCTCAGGAGCCCGAGGTGTTGTTGCTGCCAAACCGCTGGTTGACGCTGTGCAGCAAGTGCTTGGGGAGGCAATTCCAGGAACTGGCCAGCATCTCCTTGAAGCAGATGACTGCTTCCAGGCACAGCCTGGGGGAGAGGGAAACAGGCCGGGGTTAGCTGGGACACGGGCTGCAGGGTCAGCTTGTTCTTTGTGGCTGTGGAGTGAGGGCTTGTTCTCATTGGTGCCAAGTCACAGAATCGTGGGATGATTTGGACTGGAAAGGACCCAACCGCCCCTGCATGGGCAGGGACACCTCCCACCAGCCCAGGCTGCTCCAAGCCCCATCCAACCTGCCCTTCAACACTGCCAGGGATGGGGCAGCCACAGCTTCTCTGTGCAGCCTGGACCAGGGTCTCACCACCCTCACAGCAAAGAATTCCTTCCTCATATCCCATCTCAATCTCCCCTCTTCCAGCTTGAAACCATTCCCCCTCATCCCATCACTCCTGTCCTTGTCCCAAGCCCTTCCCCAGCTTTCCTGGAGCCCTTTCAGGCACTGGAAGCTGCTCTAAGGTCTCCCTGGAGCCTTCTCTTCCCCAGGCTGAACACCCCAACTCTCCCAGCCTGGCTCCAGAGCAGAGCTGCTCCAGCCCTCAAATGTGTGCTCTGAAAGGAACCTTGCTCTCTCCTCTTGCAGAGGCTGCTGTTCCTTCCCTGTTCTTTAGGGGAATAAACATTTTCAAGTATTTTAGGAACCTAAGAACCAGGCCCACTGGTGACCCTGCACTCCTTGTCTTCAGTGCAGCCATGACAGTTTCATGTTGAAGTCTCACTTCCTTACCTGACAAGAGATCTTGGTTGTAGGGAGAACACAAGTATTTCGTTGCTGTGAGCCTGGGGTGGGGAGAGAGAGAAGCAGTTTGGTTCCATGGAAGTCACAGCACTGCACCAGGACCAAATCCCCAGAGGGCTCACACAGACCCTGAGCAGGGAAGCAAACAGCCCAGCTCTGGGCTGGGGAGGTCAAAGGTGGGCAGCAGGATGGACCTCATGTCAACCATAAAGGCAGCAGACAAGGTGAACACACAACTGCTCTGCAAACCTTCTGGGCACTCGGGGAACTACAGCTGAATGCTGACCTCAGGTCAGGCTGCCACTATGAGCATTTCACACTCACTAAGAGAGGAGACACAGGAGGGGAGAGCTCAAAGCAAACTTACAGCTTTGGAGTGGGCAAGCAGGTTGTTGGCACAGCCCCCAAAGATGATCACCTCTCCCTCCTCACTTGCACAAGCCGTGTGCCACAGCCTGGAAACAGAAATCAGGGCTGCATTAAACCAGAAAGGCACCATTGCCCAACCCCGCACGGGTGGGGTTTGGATGCAGAGTTAACACATTGGCACTTCCTCAGGACTCTTGACTGATTGAGAAGGAGCTGCTGCTCAGAGAAGGGAAACTGGGCAGTGAGGCCTGGGCTGGGGAGGTGTCCCGGTCAGGGCTGCAGGGCTCAGGCATGTGCTGGCAAGAACAGGCATGCCTGACCCCCCAGGGCTGTCATGGCTCCATGAGCTGCCTCCACAAACACCCCCCTAGAGTCCAGGGAGTGAACAAAGACAGGCAGTTGTACTTGGTGTTGCTCTCTCAGGGCCTGGGGAAACAAATCACCTCCCATTGTGTTCAGCAACAACACAGCTCTGCCCTGCTGCTGCAGAGGGTGGGGAGCAGCAGCTCAGCCTTGTTACTGCCCCAGGAAAAGAGCCACCCCAACAGCAGGGCCAAAGGGGCAGGCCAGGAAGCACTGCTGCTTGAACCCACCAACCTGGCACCACAACACTTCCCCAAACAAGATGGATCCAGTCACTGACATGACAGGAGTGTTTTCAATGCCACACGTGTGCATCACGTCGTTTTGATGCTTTTAAATTGCAAACCATCATC
>NW_009952059.1:1637594-1650984 GCF_000747805.2 Chaetura pelagica
CAGCAGGAAGACAAAAAATCCCTTGGGTGTGCTCAGCACCAGCCAGGATGCTCAGGCAGTGACACCTTCCTGTGTTCACTGTGCAGAGCAGGAACAGGCAGGTCCCAGGGAGCTGCTGTGCTGCCCTCACAGCTCAGACACCTCTGCAGCCCTAAAATCAGCCCCTACATCCCCCTTTCCTGCTGCTCCACAAATATGGAGCTCCACACCAACATCCCAGCACCAGCCCCACAGTGCTGTTGTTCCTCCTGTATTTTGCATGTACATTCAATAAGCCAACAGTTCTGGGGTGGAAGCCAGTAGGTGAATTATATTGTTAAGAGACATGAGTGCTGTGAAGAGGAACACGTGTCCCTTCTCACAGCCAACATGAAAAGCTTCCTCACTCTTTTAGTAAGTTTCCAGGGAGGTGTGTAGGACCTTACCTTGGTTTTTCAGAATAGTTGTGCTCAAACTGTATCCACTCATTCTTGCTGATACAATAAATCCAAGCGTCACCTGAAAAAGCAAGCAAAACCCCAAATGCAACCAGTTCTGTTGGTTCTTTCATGTTTGCTGCAATCCATGTGCTCTGGTGTAAGAGCCTGGTTTTCTTCTTAAATAAATCAAGCCTTTTAGGAAAAGAAATATGAAACTTTGGGCTATTTGAAAAGGGGTGTTTAATAATGGTTTATAGGAGTGAAGTCAGAAGAGAAAAAAGATGGAGAACTGCAAAGCTCTCACTAATTGCAGTTTGCATTAGATACATTTTTAGAGCAGACTGATTTCTACAGATAATAGTGTCTCAATGCACTCAGTGACTCCTACTCCATGGAATTAATTTAGCTGCTGACCATAAGGAGACTGATTATAAGTGCACAGAAGGAATTCAGAAAGAATTCCAGGTGACGAGGCAATAATTCAAGCTTCTGTGCACAACTCTTAAGACACAATGACAACCCAAATTCCTTTTGGAATGACTTACTTAATGGCTGCTTGTCAGTGGTGAATCCTCCAAAGAGAAAGAGGTGATCTGAGGAAATGGGTGTCAGGGAATGCCAAGATCTGCCGACAGGGCAAACGCCTTGTGTGATTCTGCATGTCAGGAAAAACACCAGGAATTAGACATGCACTACAACAAACCATTGCTGCTTTTCTGCTCTGGTTATTGCTCAGGTATTTGAAGGATGCAGCTTCACACTGGGCAGACCTCATGACCCAGTGGCAGGTTTTATTTCATTAGACAGGGAAAGAATTTTACTCATATCAATACTTAAAAAATCCTGACAGGAACAGTAGGAAGATCCTTGGGAGGGTCAGTTCTACCTGACTCTTACTTGCTGGGCTTTACCAAGTTTCAGCAGGGGAATAAAAATGGCATTTTTGTGTTGCTGTGCAAACAAAAGAACCCCTGTTTTGGTACCTACATCTCATTCCACTCCCATGTATCCAAATTCAGGTAGTAAAGGTCGTTCATCCTCGACTCCTGCAACAAAGCAGACCATGGTTCATGGAATCATGGAAGGGACCTCCAGAGATCACCCAGACCAACTCCCCTTTAAAGCAGGATCCCCTGGAGCACATTCCACAGGGCTGCATCCAGGTCGGTCTTGAGTATCTCCAGAGAAGGGGACTCCACAACCTCCCTGGGCAGCCTGTCCCAGGGCTCTGTCACCCTCACATTAAAGAAGCTTCTCCTCATATTCCAATGGAACTTCCCATGTTCCAGCCTGTGCCCATTGCCCCTCATCCTGTCCTTGGGAACTACTGAGCAGAGTCTGGCTCCATCCTCCCTGCACCGACCCTGAGATACTTGCAGGCATTGATAAGGTCTCCCCTCACCCTTCTCTTCTCCAGGCTGAACAGTCCCAGCTCTCTCAGCCTTTCCTCATCAGGGAGATGCTCCAATCCCCCAGTCATCTTTGTCACCCTCCTCTGGACTCTCTCCAGCAGTTCCTTGACTCTCCTGAGCTGGGGAGCCCAGAACTGGTCCCAGTTCTCCAGCTGTGGCCTCACCAGGGCACAGTAGAGATTGAGAATGACCTCCCCTGACCTACTGGCCTCACTCTTCCTTATGCACCCCAGGATTCCATTGGCCCTCTTGGCCACAAGGGCACATGGCTGGCTCATGGATCATTTCCTATCTACCAGGATTCCCAGATCCTTCTCCTCAGAACTGCTCTGCAGCTGGTCCACCCCTCACCTATCCTGGAGACTCTGCTGTGGTTTCAGTGCCCCATGTCCCAGTGGGCAGGGGCTTACCCTGTATCTGCCTCCAAAGACGTAGCCCCTGTTCCCCACGGTGGCGCAGGCGTGAGCCGCTCGTGGCGACGGAGTTTTACCCTGGGAAAAGAAAATGTCCAGTGAGGAGCTGAGTTCATCCCACGTGTTGACAAGAGACGTCCCGTGCCAGCAGGGACCCGCAGGAGACAAAGGGAAGAGGAGCTGGGCTGAAGGTGCCTGTCCCACACAAAGCAGCAGGTGACAGGGGCTGGGCTCCTCTCCTGCCTCCCAGAGCTCACCCAGGTGTCCTGCTCAGGGTCTCACCATTCCACAAATCAGGCACTCGAGGAGATGAAAGGCTCAACTAAAGCCAGGTTTTAAGGCCAACAAGGCACAGAGAGTGAAAACACACCCAGGAAGCCATTCTATGTGCAAAAACTTGCTTTTTTTTTGATGGCTGGAAGATTAGAGAACTCATTGAAATTAACTCATTGAATTGTTTCCCTACCACTACCAAGTGTAAAGATACAAATTTTGCTTTTTGATGGGGGTTCAGACAGTCACAGATCTCAGGCTGTCCACGAGACAATGAAATAACACATCCTCATCAAACAGTACTTCCCTCGAGTTACTGCTGAGATCTGTATGCAGCAGGACACAGCAATTCTTTGCTCATCTGAATCAGGAGTGAGACATCCCAGATTTCATTTCCTCCAATTCTGTGTCACTGTCACTCCCTTTGCCTGTTCCTGACACTTCAGATGGTGTCTATTCCCAATTACAGAGTGTTTGGTTTTGTTCTGACCACAATCCAGCACCCAAGTGGAGGCACCAAACCCTCACATGACAGTGGGGATGACAGGAAACCACACATTCCATTTTCCTGAGCTCCCCATGAGCATGATGCCACTGAAGCATGAAAGGAAGCAAGTCCAGAGGAAAAAAATAGTAAGAGAGAAAGACAGATCAAAATAAAAGGCATGTTTCCCATTTTTTGAGAGCGAGAGAGGGTCTAGGTAAATGAGTGGCTTAGATTCAGCTTCAGGGGCCTCAAGAACACCACTGAACTGGTAATTTTTATTCTGAGGGGATGTTCTGAGGCTTGTTCTACCAAAGGTGTTTCAAACCCCTCTCTTAAGAGTCCTTTCCCTACAAGCACGTTGTAGGTCAGACAGCAAACACAAGCTGATGGCACCTGGAGCTGAACAGTCCCACTTTGCTGGCAAGACAGCAAGGCACAGGGAAGTAAGAGAGCTGGCTCAGGAAGCTGAAGAAGGGAAGGGAGCCCTGGTCACACAGTCCTAAGCTTTTGCCCCTGGCCAGGTCCTCTTCCCTGGTTGGATCAGTGTCTCAGGAGAGAAGGCAGAAGAGGAGAACCCAGCAGAGCTTCAGCCACCACAGCCAGAGCAAGGGGCCTGCCAGGCATCCCATGGGGAAACCAGCTCAGCAAACACCACTGGGACACCACCAGCTCAGCAAACACCACTGGGACACCACCAGCTCAGCAAACACCACTGGGGCACCACCAGCTCTGCACAGCCTGCAAGTGCAGCCCCAGTTCCAGGGCCCTGCCAGGCCCCTCACCCCCCTGAAAGCTAGCACCAAGCTTTCCAGGGAGCTCTTCCATCTTTTCTAACTCCCAGCATATAGGGACTGGTTTAGATCCTGAAAAAAGCAGGATGACAGAGCACCTGACAACCAAACACTTGGTAGTTCCTGTCTGGTGACTAGCTGTAGGGTGGAGCAGAAAGGTATTTTGGGTGAATTTTCATGCTTCTTGCTTGCAAACCATTAACCACATCTTCTAAAACAAGGCCAGGGAGATACAGTCTAAAGACAGGACCCCTTAGGAGACACAGCAGGTTAAGACAATGCCACACTGCAAGGTAACCAAGCATACAGGCTGGCACTTGGGACACCTGTGGCCCAAAACCACTGCTGTGGGGACAGGCCACCACCAACCCCTGTGGCCACACAGGTCATTTCAGCAGCATCCTCTTCTAACAGGGCAAAAATCACAACAGGGAGCCCAGGCCTAGCAGAGTCATGCTCATTTCCACAGGATGCCCCAGGAAATATGGCACATGTTTCTTAAGAGCTGCAGCTTGACATAACTGATATGAAAGCAATAATTACCGTAGTTATAGGCTGGCTCCAAGTGAAAGTCTCAGTGTCCAGAACATGCACGTGGTCATTCCACCCTCTAGGAAGACCTGAATTCTTTAGAAATATTAAATAAGCAACAGGTGTTAATAAGCACGAATTAAATATTAAAGTTGAAATAGAAATTACTTTCAGGTTTGCTTACCCAAAAAGAGGTCTCATCAAATTCAAAAGTCCCCCGTTGTTTCCCTTCAGGAAAATACCCATAGCCTCCAAAAAATATCAGCCTGAAACAAAAGATGCACCAAGATCTGTCAAAAATGCTACCACGTCTCTTGCTGCAGCTTAACAGTTCTGTACAGGCTGTGCTCAAACAAGAGGACAGAAAATCCAGGGAAGCTCCTTTGGCTTCACTACCTCCAGTATTGCCTACAATGCAAGTTTGCCAGGTGTGGGGCCCCATTTCTTGCCTAAACAAATCCAGCACCCACACTTAATCCCTCTGCAGCTGCTTCCCAGGCCTTGGGCTTCCAAGCTTTGCTCCCATTTCCAAACTGAGAAGCCACCAGGTCTGCTGCCTGGTGACTGGACTTCAGCCTTGGCTACTGGGGCTCCCACACAGCAGCTACAGGGGTTTATTCCCACACCTTCCCACCTGCACACTTCCCAAGCCCCTCTGCCCACTTTCCCTCAGCCCAAAATGTTCAGACAGTCCTGGAAGAAGGGAAGGGAAAGCATCACAACTTGGGCACAGTCACTGTGCTGGGCAGGAGGAGACCACGCAGATCCTCCAGCAGTGAAGCTGCCTGGGAAGTTTTTAGGGAGTTTTTCTGGGGTGAGACATTTCTCTTGGCACTTACACATTTTGTTTCAAAGCCTGAAGAACAGCTGCTCTGAGCAGTCACTCCTCTGTTGGTTTTTTTAACGTTTAAGTTACACATTTGGGCTTTAGCACTCACTAGAAATGAATGGTGTGGTCTTATCAGAAAGTCTAATCAAGTGATGAAGTAACAGAAAACAACTGACACCATTTAACATCCACAGCTCCACTCCTGCACAGATTTATATCTGAACTGATCACATCAAGTACTGTAGCAATTAGCTTTTTCTCCACATCAAGAAACTGAATGCCATCACCTCAGGTAACTCCTTCATGAGTCTCTACAGCAAATCACAGAATCACAGAATGCTCAGGGTCGGGAGGGACCTCTGGAGACCATCGAGCCCAACCCCCCTGCCAGAGCAGGATCACCACAGAATCTAGGGCAGGTCACTTAGAAACACACTCAGACTGGTCTTGAAAGTCTCCAGGGAAGGAGACTCTACAACAACCAGTGAGCTTTCTTTCCAGCAATGGACAAAGCAGCACAGGCACCTGCAGTGTTATGCACCAAAACCATCAGATGTGACTCCAACAGGAGCTCCATCCTTGGCTGCCTCTGCCTCAGCAGAGCCAGAGACTACCCAGCCAAAAGCAGAGGTGCTCAGAAGCAGATGATGTCTGTGCTGTCCTGGTAAGGTTTTGTAGGTCATGTGACTATTCTACCCTGATGTGACAAGACAGTAAGAATATGCAACCCCTGCCAGTTGTGCCCAAGGAAGAACTAGAGGCCCTTGACTGTCACCACAGATTGACCCCAGACCTTCTTAGCTCCTGGTATCACGTTGCCCACCAGCACTGCCCACACCAGGAGCCTGTGGAGAGAGTCCTGCTCTGTGGGCACCACCCATTCCAGCTTCTCCTGCAAGGGGACAATTCTGGCCATGTGAGTTGTCACCTGCACCACAGCATTTTGGAGTCCTGTCCTCTGTAAGCCAGGAACCCTGTGAGAAACCAGCCCTGGGTAGAAGCCCTAAGAAGAGAGCCAGAAGTTCCTGCCCTCCCCTGAGACAATTCAATTCCACCTGCAACCTCCTGAGCAGCTGGGACACAGCCAGCTTGTGGGAGCAGAAGACACCTTCCTACAACAGGGGCTTTCCTTGGCCTATCCTCCAGTGCCAGGAGGCTGGAATGATCCCATCACACAGCTCCCTGCTTAGGGACTAGCACTGCACTGATAGGGGAGGAGAGTGCAAGGCAACAGCAGTGTTTTGCATGTCAGCTCATCCAGCTTCAACACCTTCTCCTTGTCTTCCCCATCTTTTCCACAGTTTGCAATGGCAAAAAGCCTTCTGGCATCTCTGGGACACTATCCCAGCACATGAAATGAGAGAACATAATCAGCAGATCATCTAACAGATTCCTGTTCTGTGCAACCAGCACAACACACCAAAGCAAGCATGTGCATCGCTGAAAACACCAGATGCAATTTTAATATTCAAATGGCTTCTGCTCTTCAGCTTTCAGAGAAACATGAGCTGTCCCACAAGATGTGACCAAAAGACTGTGTTTGGGAAACCCTAGAACAAGCTTCTGAGAAGAATAATTTATAGAATCACAGAACAGAATCATAGAATCTACAGAAGGAAAAGATCTTTAGGATCATCAAGTCCAACCATCACCCCAGCCCTGCCAAGGCCACCACTGCCCCATGTCCCTCAGCACCACATCTACTTGGCTTTGAAACCCCTCCAGGGATGGGGACTCCCCCCTGCCCTGGGCAGCCTGGGCCAGGGCCTGACAGCCCTTTGGGGAAGAAATTGTTCTGAGGATCCAATCTAAACCTTTCCTGGCACAACTTAAGGCTGTTTCCTGTCATCCTGTTGTTTGATCCTTGTGAGAAGAGACCAGCACTTGCCCTTCTTACAACCTCCTCTCAGGCAGTTGCAGAGCCATCAGGTCTCCCCTCAGCCTCCTTTTCTTCAGACTAAACAGCACCAGCTCCCTCAGTTGCTCCTCTTAAGCCTTATGCTCAAGGCCCTTTTCCAGCTCTGCTGCCCTTCCCTGTACCCACTCCAGCCCCTCTCTGTCCTTCTCACACTGTGGCACCCACACCTGGACACAGTTCTCACGGTGTGACCTCACCAGTGCCAAGCACAGGGGGACATTCACCTCCCTAGACCTGCTGGCCACACTATTCCTGATGCAAGAGGAATGACACTGCTCAAGTAACCACGATGCAAAGACTTCAAAGATGGAGAACACCCCATGGCAGACCTGCCCTTGAGGAGCCCACACCTTGGACTGTGACTCACAGAGACTTTGGTCCTCACATACACCCAGACTGGCAGGGACTTTTTGGGCTTTTCAACATGAAAAGGACAGAGCAGTTGGAGGCTGGCTGGGGCAGAAATCCAGCCTCTCCCTGAAGCACACAGGTGCTGCAGGCAAGAAATCCTTCTGCACTCTTGTTCAAACAAAGACACAGAAGTGACACAACAAAGGAGTGATTAAAAAGCAAACACACACACAGACAGGCTGTGCTGACTGTTGCTGGAGCCTTACTTGTTTTTGTACACCCAAACACCAAGCTTGTCCTTCGACGAAGGGGGCACCCCCTGACACTCTACTCTGACCCACTGCAGCACTTTGTCCGTGGATCTGGAATTTAACATGTAGAACTGTAGAAAATAAAAAGTGTTTTTTTAGCCACACAGTTGGCTTAAAGCTGAAGCCTGATTAAAATATTCATTTTTAATTCACATATCTTAGTATACCCACACTTTAAAAGCTCTTTTCCTAGCTGCACAGAGCACTGACAAAGTTTGGAACAAAATACCGATCTAAAGATCCTTATCTTTTTACAGACTCAAGCTCCAAACACATTTTACCAAAATAACAGGACTATGGATATTGGGTTGCTCCATCCAACAGCAGTAATGGGATAAAGGAAGGTGCTTACACAGTAGTAACTGTCTTACCATAAAGGCTAAGAAAAAATAAAGTCTTTTTTATGGCATCACCCCTTCTCGGTGTGTTACACCATCTTACATGGACAGAATTAGCTGATACACATCTATAAACTAACCTAAATGTAAGAATACCAGAGCAGGAAGGAAGGAAGTCACACTTTATAAATGTAGTTTGTTTCAGACTGACTGCAAACACAGCATTAAGCTACTTTCACTTTATACTGAAGAGGCAAATAAAGCCCCCCTGTTTAATTTAAACCACACTTCCAGAACACCAGAAAATATAATCAGAGACTTCAGAGAAGAATAACATTTCCAACAGCTACAGAACAGTTACAAATCACATCCTGCTACTATTTCAGAACCCAGGAAATCCCCATCTTTCAAAAGGAGCAATGTTCTGGGGTGAATTGCTCAAGAACGACTGCAGCCAAAATAAATAGTAGGTCAGGGTGTTTCTTCAGTGCTGTCAAGCTACCAGAGTGCAATCACCATGTGGAATGATGCAGAGCTGAGATTTGTTATCCAAACACACCCAAACATGTTATCTGACCTGTTGCAGAAACTAATCCACTGAACAGGTAGGAGTCAGGCAGCTGATCACCTGCCTGCATTAAAGATCCCAGCAGTAAGCTCCATGTTTTGTCAGTGAAAACCTCTCAGGCAAGCTCAAAAAGAATGTGATTTCAACTAGTCACATGTGGGGAAGCTGCTGACAGGATGAGGGAGCTGGTTATCTGCTTCCAGGAGCTTGAGATACAGCCAGGAAATGCAAATATTCTGCTGCAGAAGTCATGTAGGACACAGTGACTGGATCCACGATCAGCATCCCTTGTTATTTAAGCTCTGAAACAAGATCTAACCTGTCCAGTCATTCAGAAGAAAATGTTTCTGTGATTTAAGCTTACCCCTTTCTTGCTTTGGATGGACTTAATTAACTGAAAAGGCCACCTCTACTTTATAAAGAAATGGGAGCAGAACCTAATGAGGAGAAACTTATTTGTGAGAAGGGGTTTGCCTTGAAGTTACTAACCTTGTTGGTGTTGCCACGTGCATGGTGTCCTCCAAAGAGGTACACCACTCTGTCTACACACACAGCACAGCTCCCAGACATGGAAGGTGGAACATCTCCCTCTGTTTTACTCTTCTTCCTAGAAGCACAGTTTAAAACATATTATCTGATAAAAATGAACAACAATTATTTGATCTGGAGATGTATTTTATAACGCTACCAGTACATTTTTAATTGTGACAGGTCACCTGTGGACCTTTCAGTTCTGAGTTCTTCACACCCTTTGCAGGTTTAGCAATTTACAACACTAACCTGGCATGACAGAGGGGGTGGGGAATGGGCAATTTAATTAATACATGTTTTGTGGGGGAGGAATCCTGTTGGCCCAGTTCAGGAGTTTGGTATGCCCTTCACCTTCAAAATCCCAGAAAGATCCTCAGGCAAAGAGGATGCAACTCTCCTAAACTGAAGGCTTCTATTTTGCTGCTGGATTCTTAAATGTTTGTGAATATTATAACCACAAAAGTGAACTCCCAGTCCGGGTCCAAGGCTCTGCCTGAGGGGATTTGGATTTGCAGCACAATGCCCTGGCTAGCTACAGAACTGGAGCACTGGACTCCCTTCTCTTGCACGCAGGTTACATCCAACTTCCAGGATGCCAGTGATTCAGGATGACACACTAGTTTATTTGGCTGCATCATTTAAAAATGAGTTCTTAAAATGACAAATAAAGAACTCAACATGGGTTCCCTCACCAATGTATCCTTGTAATCAAAAGTGGTACAAACACAATTTTCATGTGCTATATCCTATACCAGGCATCCCAAAACACTTCACACTGTTGATCACATACTCCTGTCCATGCTGCCTGTCCAAGCTGCCCTTCCTACTTCAACCAGTGAAGATGTATTTGCTGCTTCCACAGAAAAAAAACCCCAACATTTTGGAAATATTTTACATGCTTATTCAACAGCTTGATAGGAGGGAACAAACCAGATCTCTCTGTTCACAGCCCCTGAGCATGTTTTCTGTAACAGTTTCAGAATTTATCTTTCCCCACAAAAAAACAGCAATTAAGTTAATTATTTACTGTACCATCTTCCAGTTTCCATGTTGTAGATCCATATTTCATCTCTAGGCAGATAGAAGTCATAAAATCCCCTAACTTGTGCATTCTGCAAAACAGGTCAGAAAAGCAGCATCAGAAGGATGCTCAACATACCGAATTACAGACTCCTGGGAATGTTCACAGCCCCTCCAAGACCTGATCTCTGCCCAGAAAATAGCAGGAGCAGTGCCTGCTGCACTCCTGTGCCCCTCACCTGCACAGCAGCCCTAGGAGAGCAGGTACCAACCTATTTCAGCTTCTGCTGGGGACCAGACAACCTCTCACCAAAGCCAGACACAGGGTGAATGCAAGCTAAACCTCCTTTCCATAGCCCATGCAGGTTATCTAGGGTGCATAAATGAGCGAAAATTTCCCTTTTAGTTCCTCCACCCCTTGCATGACACCAGCAGAACAATACACCAAAGCTCTGTCTCGAGCTGCTGATTTATTTACTGAGTTCACTGACAGGTCATCTTCATTCCTGTGCAACCCATGAAGTGACACGGTTCTGCCTGCAGGACACACACACACACTCCAGTGAGATAAACAACCAGGTATATAATGTATAGTTGTGTTGTTAATGCTGTAAATTAAAGCACTACTTTGCAAAATGGGCATTTCCAATTAGAGAGTATTTCCTTCTCTTCCAGCTGACAAATGAGCTGACAAAGGCAAACACCACCCTGCATCCCACAGAAAGCTGTCTGCCATTAGAGGCTCATGATTGATTTCAGCATTTCAAATCATAGCACCACTTAGGCTGGAGAAGACCCTCAGGATCACTGAGTCCAACCATTAAACCCTGCTCTCCCAAGCCCAGCACTGAGCCATGTCCCCAAGCGCCACATCCAGAGGACTTTTAACATCCAGGGATGGGGACTCAACCCTGGGCAGCCTGTTCCAAGGTCTGATGACCCTTTCGGTGAAAAAGTTCTTTAAACCTCCCCTGGTGCAGCTTGAGGCCATTCCCTCTCCTTCTATCACCAGTTTACTTGTGAGAAGAGACCAGCACCTGCCTCTGTACAGCTCCCTCTCAGGTGGTTGCAGAGGGTGATGAGGTCTCCCCTCATCATAGTTTCATATCCTACTCTATGAACCAGAGCTTTTCTGTTCTGGGGGAGGGATAATTTTACAAAAGGATGGGATATAACGACCAGCCCCACGGGTGGCAAGAAGGCTGGCTCACCCAGGAGAGCAGCTTACCTTGTAGCCTCCCCAGACGTACATGCAGCGCCCATCAGTGACTGCCACGTGCCCGCTGCGCTCGGCAGGGCTGTCGTTCTCCAGCTGCTCAAAGTTGTCCTCAGCTGGAGCTGGGAGCTCCTCATCTGCCTGCAGGTCTTCGTTGTCATCAGCCATATCCACACAGTGCTACGTGCACGGGGTGACACAGGGGATGGAGCTTTGGAAACCATCAGAGGGGGAGAAAGAGAAACCCCACAATGTTGTTTCTTTCACAAGCATGTTTCAGTGGGAGAAGTTATCCAGTCATGTCAGTTTCAGACGGGGGTTCCTTGGTTGGGTGTAATTTATAATGGTTTCAGGTGGTGGTCTGAGCCAAGGGCAGGCTGGATGGGGCTTGGAGCAACCTGGCCTAGTGGGAGGCATCCCTGCCCATGCAGGGGAGGTGGACTAGATGGTCTTTAAGGTCCCTTCCAACCCAAAACATTCTATAAGGCCTCTATCCGTTTTTTAAAAACACACTTATCTATAAATACATTAATTGATGACCAAAAAAACAACCCACGGTGGGATAAATTTGAAAGCTTTGCCTAAAAGATGGTTTCCACAAAAATGAAAACTCCTGCAGCTTTTCAGGCAAAGTCCCTTTGTGCTGCCTAAGCCAAGTCTCCCCTCCCAACACCTTCCCATAGCTGTTAAATGCAGGACATGTTGCCTATGTTAAAAAAAAAACAACAAACACCACAAAAATAAAAAGCTCTCTGCTCCAAATCATGCTAACAGGCAGAAGGCCAAAGCCCAGAGTATCCTGGAAAGGAAACAGCTAGGAGCAGCCAGCCTACAGCTCCGGAACACTCTGCAGCCTCAGGGCAAGAGCAGCATCCATGCCAGGGCTTTGTTAGGCAAGGAGCCCCCAGGGCCACACTGGGGTCACCAGGAATTCAAAGCCTCAGCTGTGGGAAGAATGAAGCCAGGCAGAACTCAGCCTTGCGAGCTCACCCAGGACACTCCCTGCACCATCCTCCTAAGGGAGCAGGGGGGACCCCTGAAAAGACAAATTCTCCTTCCACTTACAACCCACTCCCAACCCCCATTCTGCATTTAGTTTTCCTACAGCTACGAGCTGAGATTGTCCCCAAACCAAGATTCTCAGACACAGACCAAGGAAGCTGGGCAGTCTGAGCAGTGGCTGTGTGCAAGCAGGCAGTGGGAGAAGCTGAAAGGACCCTAACGTGTCAGTCAAACCCTGTGCTCACACAAACCCCCCCACACCCACCCCGCTCCTGGCAGGTTTTCCTTTCACTTGAATCACTCCAACGACGGAGACACTACATTGCCCTGGGTAGTTTATTTCTGAGCTTCAGTTATGTTTGAAGTCAGAAAAGCCTTCCCCACACCTCCGTGAAACCTGCCTGCTTCAGGTTAATCAGACTTGCAGTGATCTCACCCCAGTAACCACGGGGTTTTTAATGCCTTTTTTTTTCTCTTAGCAACCGAAGACGCTCTGGGCAACCTCTGTCCCTCCTCAGCAACTGCTCAACGCTCCTCACAAGTCATCGCAGTTCCCAAGCCCTCCCTGGCTGTGTCTCGGCTGTATCCCTGGCTGTATCCCGGCTCTATCCCGGCTGTATCCCTGGCTGTATCCCGGCTCTATCCCGGCTGTATCCCTGGCTGTATCCCGGCTCTATCCCGGCTGTATCCCTGGCTGTATCCCGGCTCTATCCCGGCTGTATCCCTGGCTGTATCCCGGCTCTATCCCGGCTGTATCCCTGGCTGTATCCCAGCTCTGTCCCTGGCTGTATCCCGGGCTGTATCCCAGGCTGTGTCCCGGCTGTATCCCAGCTGTATCCCTGGCTGTATCCCGGCTGTATCCCTGGCTGTATCCCTGGCTGTATCCCTGGCTGTATCCCGGCTGCCCGCACCCCTCACGACCCCCGGGCCTGCCCAGCCCCGCTGCCCTCCCTACAAACCCCCCCGCTGTCGGAACAACC
>NW_009952059.1:1660193-1679984 GCF_000747805.2 Chaetura pelagica
CCCTTCCTCCCTCCGTCACCTCAGCGGGCAGCGCAACAAGCCCCGCCCCTTCCGGCAGCGCCGCGCAGGCGCCGGGGGGCCCGGTTGCTGCTGCGCCCCCCCGCGGTTGCTGCGGGGAACGTGGCACCCGCGCCCGCCCCGGCTGGAGGTGCAGAGAAAAGCACGTTAAACCCGAGACACGACTCGTGAGTGAGCTGTAAAAGGCTTTGGTGGGAGCTTATCTGTAGTTTTAGGGAAGGAAAAGAAGGGTCCTTGAAGAAGGAGCCGTTCAGCTGAGCCTGGGGGTGCTGCTGGAACCGGTTCTGCTGCAGAGATGCAGGGGAGAAGAGACAGAACTCGGCCAGAGGTTCCTGTGAGAAGACTCAAGGATGAAGCAAACGACCCCCAGGAGACCCTGATGACCTTAACACCCAAGCGATAATGGGCGGGCACTTATGTAAATGATGTCTCGGGAAACTAATGAATAGGTAAACTGTTTCTTAGAAACCTTACACATAATGAGGTGTATCTCTCACCCCCAAGGCATGCACCTTTCTGGAGGAGCCATCCCTGTGCATCTGAATAAAGATACTGACTGAACAGCACTTGGACTGTGGGGTGAACTTTGTTTCAGGTTAAAGCCACGAAACTGATATTAAATACTTGTGATAAGCACACACAAATATTACAGCTGTGCTGCAACACCATCACAAAACCTCCCTCTGTGATAAGAGTTTTGCTCCATGAAAAACTCCCTCCTTTCCCCTGTCCAGTTTTACATCATAAAACCGTCAAGAACTAGTCAAAATTGGTCTGAACTCTATAAAATTTTAATGACTGTGCTCCTGTTAACTAAATACCTGAAACAGAAAAATAGCAAGTACTACATATCCTCTTTTTTAAACAATAAATAAGCTTTTTTTTTTTAAACCAGAATTAAATATAAACTTTACACATCCAAAATACCATATACAACCTATTTCAAAAAGGACTCGATTACAGAAACATAGTAAAACTGTAGTATGAGCTGCACGGAAGCTTTCCTATACAAAGGGTTGCAGCTTTCTGTTCAAGTTCCACATTTCACTTACTGATTTTCCTACTTGGAGTGATTTTCCTACTTGGAGTAAGAGGCCTGGCTCCACTGACTGGATGGTCAGACAACATATTCTGCTGGAATCAAAGCATCAGGTTTGGTGGTGTCAGCAAATTAAATTACCTTTTCCAAGACAAGTGTGAACCTTCCCAAGACACTGTGTTGAACTAAAACTTGCATTGAACTAATTTTCTCTTCTCAGAAAGGCTGGTGTGATAAGGCTGTAGTAAGATTTTAAACTTACCCAACTGAAAACATTTTGTATCATCCATCACCTTCAAAAAGAACAAGTCTGTCGCACCAAGACCACAACAGCAGAAATCAACAATATATACAAAGGAAGTGTTACCAGTTGTCTATAATGCAGAAAACAAAAAGAGACTTCCATAGAGAGGATTGCTTTGTTCTCAAAACTTCACTTAGGAACTCAGATTAACATTCAGTTGCTCTGTAGCATTAGTAAAGTTCACTAATGAAAAACTTCCGCTGCACGTCGTAAATAAACCAACGTGTCCAACGTGGCCGGCCCCTGCTCAGGTGGTGTTCAGCTGGGTCTGCCTTTCTGACTCAGCTTTCCTCTCCTGCCGGTGGTTCACTGCAGCCCAGAAGGTTATTTTTTTCAGCACCTGCTGCAGAAGTTTGGATGGCAAACATGGGATTTGATTCTTTAGGAGAGCTGCATTTTTACCGATGCAGTCGAGAGACAACCTGGAGAGAAAAAAAGAGAAATATTTAAGTAAATGGTCTATAACCTACAGACCTGTGTGTAAAAACAGTCCCACATTAATTTACACCAGATTATTTGTGCCAAGAACCTCAACTCACCTGAGAAGCGAGTAAGGTTGAGTCTGGAATATCAACAAATCACTGCAGTGACCCTGAGCAGCAGAAGAATAGAACTGTTAAAATGACAAACAGCTCAGCTCAGAAATACTGCTATTTTCTTGATTAAATTAATATTTGCTATCATATGCATAATTTTAAACAGGCAATACTTGTATAATTATTTATGAAGAATGTGACTAACAAATTCCTTTTTATGAGCCTAAATAGTAAAAACCTTTCCCAGATTCTTTCCAAGCACACCCAAGGTCACATCTCGTAACAAAATGTTATGAATGAACCCAACAATATCAGCAAATTGTATAATTGTATATAAATTTAAATTATTATAGTGCTAAGATTTGGTTATTCAGTTTACTGACTGTGTCCATGAAATGCAAGTCATCTTTGCTTCCACCAAACACCATCACTTCTCCTTCTTTCCCAAGGCAGGCTGTATGCCACCATCTAGGAATAAAATCACAAATGGAGTTAGTGACAGAGTCAGAACAAGCAGTCTGTGTTATCAGAAAACAAATCTAAATGTTGTTAAAGGTTTCAGAGAAACAGTGAGTTTACTTGCATATTAATCTCTTCACTCACAAAGACCCTCCTCCATTCTCCATACTCAAGTTTCTTTCAAATAGCTTACTATAAAGATGCAAGTTACTTTTAAATTGGCTCTTCATTTGCACAGAGTCTACTGGGATTTTAATATCTCTGAGCTCCCTGGGTTTTTCTCAAATATTACTGAGAAATGAGTCAATTGATTCTTAA
This sequence comes from Chaetura pelagica, assembly GCF_000747805.2. Classification (NCBI taxonomy): domain Eukaryota; kingdom Metazoa; phylum Chordata; class Aves; order Apodiformes; family Apodidae; genus Chaetura; species Chaetura pelagica. The sequence continues at coordinate 1,662,868 of NW_009952059.1, forward strand.
TGTCCATGGGCAGGAGAGGCAGCCAGGCATGCACAGAGCATGGTAACATCACCCTTGCTTCTTAGGAAACCAAGACAAAGACATTGCTCTGAAAGTATTCAGAGGTAAAAACAATACCTTTAAAATATATCATTTATTCCTTTAAAAGTATAAAAGGAGAGAGCAATGTGACTACCCATCTCATGAGAATCTTGTGGAATGTTTACAGCTCATACAGACCAATAGGGTTTTGTCATTATTTGACTTTTCTGTACTCTCATCGTCTGTACTTTGTCTTATTCATCACTACTTCCAACAAAATGTTACAGTGGGAAATTTTTAGAAAACAAAACAACTATACAAAACAAGCTTTTGTCAAGAAGTGCTTTTACTTTTTCTTCTTAAATTTTCTGCTATTTCTTTAATTCGTAACTACAAGTCTAATGGCTGTAAAACTGTGGGGTTGTCAGTACTGTAATTCCTGAGCACTAGGATGAGAGCTTCAGGACACAAGTTATCCTGTTTTAGTTTTATCTTCCCCCAAAGGTTCCTGGGGATCATTTTCTGTGTGTCAATTACATCACACCCACAAGCACCTTGTGTGTTGTGCATGTAAGGGCACATGGTAATAAAAAAGCCCAACCCCAAGCAGAACAAAACCTGACTTGTAAAATCTTGCTTTAACAAAGATTCTGCTACTTCAGCAGCTACACCGTGTTGGATTTCCATTTCATTATCAGCAGATCAACACCAGTAAGTTTTCTATGGGTGTATTGCCACTGAAGTACCACAAGATGATGGTCACCACACAGCTCTGGCCCTTTCAGTCTACTTCACCAAAATAATACACACCACTGGAACTTTCATGCAGAGTAAACGCTCTCACTTTCTTACTCCATTCACATCAGTAATTATTCACCGTTCTCCTCAGGCTGAACTGTATCCCACCTGTTCTCCTCCTCATACCTGGAGATAGATCTGTCTCTGCCTTATCTGCATAAATTCTGGCCTGGACTTCATCACCGAAGAACACTGGGAAGCCTTTCCTGCCTTCACCTTGGTGACATCCTAGCTTGCAACCCGAGGCCTTTTTTTCTACAGACTGACAGAGTTTATGTCCTCACAGCTGCTCTAACTTAGCACCTAAATATTCTAATAAGGCACGTTATTTACATGATACAGAGGCTGACTTGATGTAACCTTTTTATACAGCTTTTCTAACTAGAATAACAGTTACATGGTAATGGAAACACTGAGAATCTAGTAGTTAAACATACAATTTGTTCTCTATTTTAACCTGCCATGCAAAACATTAGCTGAAGTACAACTGATGGTCAGAACAAGTATTTTTTACCAATATAGTGTCACAGATCTGCCAACTAGAAGAAATTTTTTAGAAGTTACTAAAAATGAAGGTTGAAGGCAAGTATTCTTTATAGAATTTAAGGAGGGAATAAATTTTGCAGAAGCATCATGAAAACACACTAATGCATGTGTGATATACTGTGTATTATACAATAATATAAATATATAAAAGTACATACGATCCTGTGTAAGAACAGGGATACAATTATGGTACAATTAAGTACTTCACATGCAAGCTAATTCACTATATAGGCAGGCTTTTGACATGGCTCCTTTTATCCATGTTTCCAGGACTTTCCAAAAAAGGTTGTGGAAGAATTTATTTATTTATTTATTTTTAAAATGGGGGAGGCCATTTACTTCAGTGAAGAATTAGGTCACTGAAAGGCACCTGTCCTCAGCCTACAAACTGCAAACCAAGATCTTCAGATGGTGGAGAACTACAGGCCATGCCTGGCCTTGGGGGAGCTCTGACTTGCCAGCATGAGACCCAACAGCTCTGTTCTCCCAGCATGGTCTGTGCAGCAGAGTCCCCAGCACTTTTAGCAGTGTCAGCCTCAGGAACCCTCTTTGCTACTCCTGCTGTAGCAGGAGGGTGGCTTGTTCAACAGCCTCTCTAATGGCACAGCCAAGTGTCACTGCCATAGGATGGGATCTGCCCTTGAACTGCCTGGAAGCCCCTTGGGGCTCAGGAGTCCCAGGTTCCCAAGAGTCCCAGGTTCCCAACATCCACCACTGTTATTCCAGCTTAACTGCAGAGGAAAGGCTGAGCTGCTGCTCCCTGGGCTGCTGCCTGCAGAAAGAGTATGTGCTTGTCCCCTCCTCATCCTTTTTCATGATGCAGCAGTAAAAATAATCAGAGAGGGTGAGGCAGGCCCTTTCAGCAGTTCACTTTCATGAGACCATCCATGTAAAGAACCGAACACAAAGAGAGATGTGACCCTTGAATGCTAACAATGTGCTTTGTTGTTTAAGGCAGTTGTGAGTCCCTTCCTGTAACAGTTTGCTGATCAGAAAAAGACAAAATAGTCTATGAAGCTATGGGACAATTTATTTGGGCTTGAAAGAGTTTGAAACACAAGCAAGCAGAAAACTTGGTCTAACAGGGCCGTTATATTTAAAAGACACCCTAGAATAAGATAAAACAGGAAGAAAATTAATTGAGGTAAAGAGATTTCAGTAACAGAAAACAGAACATAAGGCAGTAACACAATGAATGAAATGCCAGACCATTCCTGTAAGCCGTGCTAACACTGTGCTGAGAGTACCTGGGTGAATGTATACAATTAATCCCATGAAAAACTGAATATTTACTAAGTACAGCAAATCAGTTCCACAGTATTTACGTTATAAATAGAGAGAATGCTTCAAACACTGTCTTAAAAAAAAAAGTCTGTGCTCTGATCCATCACAAACACCTGTTTTCAGTGTCAGATTCTGAACAACCTCCAGGTGCAGGACATGAAACTTCCTTTCTGTAGTCAGAAAGAATCAATGTTTTTCTGTAGTCTTAAATTAGGAAAGGAAGGGGAACAAAGTCTGGAAGAGACAGTACTGCTACCAGTAGGAACAACACGCACCACACATTCTAGAGTTAGGACATTTTTGGCTGGCAATGAAGCCCTTAAAATAACAAAACTGCACAGACATTTACTGGGCTGCTTAGTAATAAATCCAGTTTTTCAAGACTAATCACAATTAGCTGCTTCTGCTCAGGGAAGAAAAAACAACCAAGCAAACCAAGGTATTTCTTAACACTTTTGCATCCTGAAAGGTGCACCAACATTTTCATGGTTGTCTCTCCCATGTTTCTAATAATCAACTTTTATTATTCTCACAGGTTTACCAATTTCTCAAAAGTTAACTGATAGGCAATTTCTTATATAAAAATAATTTGGCTATAGAACATTAGGTTAGTTGGACACCCAGATCCTTCATCACAAAAAAACCCCACTTTTAAGGCAAGTAAGGATCAACTATCACAAATACAGACAGTAATAATGCTGCATCAGGTGTGAAGAACCCAAGTTAGTAAAGTATTCAATCATACTGCATTAATTTTCTACAATATTCTTATAAAGTAGCTTAAAAAAATACTGTTCAATAATTTAAAATTACTTCATTTTTAAATATGCCTACATTTCAGCAAGCATTATCTATTTTTGTATACCTAGGCCTACTCTTAGGCAAATGGGTAAGTTGTTTCCATCCATTTGTTGTAGTGCTGTGAATCCAGCCATCACCTACAAATAAGCACATACATTAGTACTTGTTATTGGGACAAAATGTTACCATTTTTATATATCTAGACTAAAATGCTGTGTTCTAAGAGGACATTCTATTAAGATCATATCATCACTACATTAACTTAAACCTTTTCTGGTTTTTGCTAATTTAACTTAACCATTCATTGACAGAAAGCTTAACTGCATAGAAATCTGCAACGAAAATACACTTACTCTTTCCTTTTAGATAAACTGAGAAAACAGGTCAATGTCCCTCTAAAAATCACCCCCTTCCCAGTAGGACATATCTGTGACACTTAAAGCTGTTTTCACTAATTTCAATTATTTTTTTCCATGAAAAGAAGTTGCCTTTTCTAGAAAAGGAACTCTGTATAAGACCATACTACTTCCTAATTAACATTTTGTAGCTGTAAGTTGTTATTAATCCAAACTATATTATGTTGACATTATTATTTGTACCTTCTTACTGCAGCTAAGAAACCAGAAGTCATTCCTTGTTAGCATCAGTGTCTAAGACTTCTGCCTTTATTTTCTAGATGACAGTTTGATGAAAGACTTACTACTTTATCTTCTCACTATACTACACAATGTTTCTATAAAAATAGCAAAATAGCTAAAGAAATAGTTGAGCACCACAAAGATTCTGTAACATGATTTGGGTCTAAGTAGTTTGAGAAAGACAACAAATGTACAGACTACAGGACGTTAGTACTGAAGTGTACAGCAGACATATATTATTTAAATTACTTACTTAAAGGACCATTATCAGAGCTTAGTCCACCAAAAAGAAAAAGTCTGTCATCTCCTATTGGAGTCAATGTGTGCCAGGATCGATCTTTTGGTTTCTCTCCACTGATGTTAATTCTTGGTAAAAAACAACAACAACAAAAACAAAATGTAAAGGAATGCTGAAAATTAACCTGCCAGAAAAATTAGTCAGTTCAGTTTGTCCTAGAAGCAGCTTGCCTATTTTCCCAGTGAAAAGGCTGCACTTATGCAATCTCAGTTAAGTTTGGAGAAGAGCAGAGTTCAAATCTAAACCAAGTAATTTCTTGTAGCTACTATTCCTGAACCATCAGTTGCGTAAATACCAAATGTAAGGACAAAAACATTGTTTGTTTTCTTAAGATCAGTAAAGCCACTCCTAGAGGTACAACTGAAGGCACTTAGGACAGAAAAGAAAGGATTATATATTCAAATAAACTGTACAGTACATAGAAGTAAACAGACTCAGTTATTTGAGATAAAATGTAATGAATCCTATGAGGTTAGACTCTCCACTCCTAGGAAAATTATCCTGAGTGATACAAGGAGTGTGCCTTTACCTTTTATCCAAAAGCTACTAACTCTTCAACCACTATGGGTTTTAAGGCAAAGCTGGGTCACCCAAACTTTGAAACTTTAGTAAAAAGTGGGATTCCCAACTACAAAGCAGATGTAGGTTCTAAGAATGTGGTCAGATACGAGTTTTTCCAGATTTATCTACAGATTTCACTTTAGCTGCACAACTAGGTATGCTTGAGGTGAGAATCTGACAGGAAAGAACCTGAAGGTAAGGGTTATCTACAGTGGGTGGCCTGAATTCACATCATCAGGTTAGGTACTCGGGTGCACAGCATTCCCAGGAGGAGTCAGCAGAGGAGTAAGTACCTCCAGAGGGCATCAGCCCACCTAGTTCCTTGGTACCAAGAAAATTGGCAACTTCTGTTGTACAGTAGCTAAAGTTAGACACAAAGACTCTAGGCTGCCACATACTCAGGATGTCCTCATATTGGAAAACGCAGGTGCAAACATCTGTCAGCTCTCTTGTGGGGTCAGAATCTTAATTGGAGATTGCCCAGAGCAGGTAAGAAAGACATGTTCAAGCCAGGTAAACCACCACTCAAAGAATCACTACCTTTTTTTCCCCTCCCCTTTGCTCAAGTGAGATGTGTGCAACGTAGACACGTGTGCTCCATGTACAAGAATAGTGCAGACAGACATCTAGATTTCCTTTATCATCAATAAGGAGAAACAGTTCTTTGCAAAGCACAACTCATGACTGATTTAAGTTGCCCAGGAAGTGCCTGTTTCTCTTCACTGAGCACAGAGGAAGCCTGAGTGAAGGTGAAGCCTGACTGAAGGGTAAGCAACAGGGCACCTGCAGTTTTCAAAGGAACTTCACTCCTAGTGACTGCTGAGCAGTGCTCCATCTGGAAGCAGAGACTGAGGAATCATGGCTAATTAAATACTGACTGCAAAACTGTCTGACTAAATTTGGCACTGAAGTTGAAGCCAGGTCGCAATGTTTGAGTGCCTGCTCCGCACAACTCTTGTACGAGATGCTTCTAAAATTGGCAAGAGAGGCAGCTGTGCTGAGATGCAACAGGCTTTGGTGTTTAGAAAAATACATACCAGGTACTGAGGGGTGATATGGCATCAGTCTCTCACCCTACTGATACAAGAAACTAATCACAGTAACAGAAATAACATAATATTGAACATTTTGAATAACAGGCCAGTGGACCTCAAGGAAGGCTAACTTCTGGGTAGTGGCAAGTCAAATGAAAACTGCAATCTCGTGCTGCAAGATATTCCTGGATTAGAAGGTTATTATTATGCAGTTCCTTAAGAAACCTGCATAAAATTGAATAAGAAAGGAATTGACAGGACTGGTTAGTGAAAAACCCATGTTCTGTTTATCTACTCTGCTTTAGCTTACAATGTTTGTGTGTGGAATCGTACACTTTTGGGACCAAGTTCTTTATACCAGAGATGATCTCTACAAATGCCCAATTTCTACTGCAGCCATTGCTGTGATTTTATGAATCACAGAAATAATTTTCCAAGCAATTTGTGCAAAGGCAAACTGTAAACGAGAGTAAAAACATAAATACTAACTTGATACTCTCCTGAAAGATACACTGATTTTCCCTCCTTTTGCAATTAGGAGATGGAATCACACTATGAACACTTTACCTCTGAGATGCCACCACAGCAGCAGACACCCTGCAAGACAGTTTTTTCCTAGTCTGTTAAAACTTTTTTTTTAACATCTCTTAAATCTCTTTTTACAGTCTCTCAAAGACTCTTTGCAGAGGTGCTACAGGATGGCTGGATAGTAGACTCCTAAACTGGCAATGATCAGACTTTATATTAAATCAAAGTAAAGTCTTTTCAACTATTCTTGCATCACAACATAAAGATAATTAAGTATTGGAACAATCTTCAGTTTTTAGGAACAGCTGCATCCAGTGTTACCATCTTTAGCCTAATGATGTGTGTATTTGTAAAATCAGCCTGTTCAGATCAAAAACAAAAAAACACTTTTTAAGAACGTCAGCATTAGCTTTCAAATGCCAAACAAAAGGGAACCCTGGCTGATGAGGACAGACAATTTTGACTCTGAAATCCCTCCTTCAGGGCCTGAAATCCCTCCCACTGACTGGGCACTCAACTGTTGACATCTCCTTTTTTAAGGCAATAAAAAGCAAACCAAACAGCAGCTGCTCATGCACCACCACCAAAAGCAAGCAGCTAAAGCAATAGCCTGAATAAAGCACCCACTCAGTAGTAAAGTTCACAGTCTAAGAGGGGCAATGCTATAATTTAGGCAGAACATTGCTAATTTTAAAACAGCTCCCAAAGAAAACAGGGAAATCTGATCAGTTAATCATAGGTGCTAATTAAAGACACCCTGAAAGAGAAGTTTTTTTGAAAGGACACTGTGGGACTTTTCTTTGCCTTGCTGCCACGAGCAGCAAGAAGGAATGGATGGAGGACTGTGTCTGCCCCTGGCTTTGCCCTCAGCTCAGAGGAACACACTTGGTGCAGGGGTGATTAAAAATGCACATCAGAGGTGCATGAAACATGTGAAGCCCTAGGGCAGGATCAATACTGACACACGCTCAGGAAAGGTGGATTTCATGGCCTTTTATGAAATTACTCTTAGGTTAGTGGTTATCACCCACTAGCTACTGGTTATCTCCTGGTTTCTCTGTCAGCTAACATCACATCCACTGATTCTACACACATAGCAGGCAGTATCATACATGCTATATGCAAACAAATCTTAGGAGACACTATTATCTGATGTAGTTTAAAATTGAAACATTTAGGTCATGCTTTTACGTGATTTTTTTCTTTTTAATAGTTAAGATACTTATTCTTTGGGGAGAAGATCTTTCCCCAATCTGTACCCAAATGAGGCAAACATAGACAGTAAAACCAGTACTCAAAAAGACATCAAAACTAAAATCCCATATGGATGAATGTATCCATCTTGAAAATGAGGGTGTTAAATCACTGCACACTGTGCTTAATATAGCATCATCAAGGCTTTGGTGCAGAACTGAAAAAGCTTAGTAACCACCATCAAATTAAATTAAATTGAAACCACAACCTAACAGCTGTTAAGATCATCCCCAAACTCCCATTCTCCTCTTGGAAAAGCTACAAAATTAGCACTAGAACTATTTAACAATATGTTTCAATCTGCTACATTCAACTTTGTGTTATAAACTTACCTCCCAGACCAAGTCCAAGTGTCTAAATCCAGGCAGTGCAAATCATTCATTCTAGTTTGCTAAAACAAATAAATAAAATCCCAGTTGGGTTATATTCAGCAAACAAGGAGCAAAGCATTTCAGCCAGGCCTTTGCAGGACAGAATATTCCAAGTAACAGTACTTTGCAGAAAACTGTACCCATGTGCCTTAAGATAACTCTGTATTATGTGGCAGATGAAAAGCATTTCTTCTCACAAAACCCATGGAACTCTCAGGAAACTGTCAGGAGTATTTCCAGTAATGCAGTAGCAGTTTGGGGGCAATTTTAGCTTTTAAGAGTAGTTTAATGGTGTGATATGCAGTTCCTGCAAATGTGTTCAGTTTTCATCCATTGAACTTGTGGTAGGCAGCTGCAGAAGGTCTAATATTCTACATATAGTTTCCTCTCATTGTTTTAATTTTGCATTCTGATCAGAACTATGCATCCTGCTGCCTCCTCACTTAGTCCTGGAGATCTCCTAGCAGGTACTGCACTCAGTACATGACACCTCACAAGGAGTTCATCACATCTGTGGTTTCCTCCTTTCACAAAGTTACTGATGGCAACAACAAGGCTTTGCAACCCTTTTGCATTTGCCATAAAAATAACATGTCTCAATAAGAACAATGAGAAATCAATACTCTTGCATATCTGCCTGTGTTTTGAGATGAAGAAAGTAACTGCCTTAGAAATATAAAGGGGTGGGGACAAAGTAAGAACCTCTTTACTTTAGGTTGTAGCCATATTTTCCACGGCTTGCAGTGCACTTGAGGGGTATTTCTGATTCCCCCGAGTGCTACAAAACAGCATCTGAGAAGTAGGGAAATATATCTTGCCTTACCTTACAATTCCTTTTCTCCTAGGGCAGTCCATAGATCTATTAGAATAAGCCTTTCTCCAGCTTGCAGATCCTCTGAGGCAGAAACTAGACTTGTCATTTAAGTCAGAATGGGAGTAGTTTTACCCCTGAGAACTCAGCCAGTTAGTGAACTTGAGAGACTTCCAAAGCTGTCCACCAGAGCCTCTCAGCGTATTTCAGGAAACAGCAAGTTTTTCAGGATAGCTACAGGCCTCCTCTGATCAAGTACATGCTAGAGCCCTTTCTGTCCTAGGGGAGAGAATGTTAACTGGCATTTTGGAATGCCTGCAGAGATGCCAACTAACTAAAGAAAAGCAGGATGTGAGGATTTTTGTGCACTGTCTGAGAAATTTCATCCCTCCAAGAGGGTGACTGTAAAACAAAGTGTGGTCCAGCTGGGACCCAATGGAACAGATCTGTCTTCCGTGACAAGTCTACTCAGTTTCCTGCTCCTTCAGGTGGCTTTGAAGGAGACAAGGAACAAATTCCACAAGCAAAAAGCAAAATGCAATTAGTATCTTCTGCTGTAGCTGTACACAGCTAGGCACACTTGGGGGTGGGGAAATGGCTGCATCCTGGCCTCTAGAACTGAAAAGATTTAATCATCTTGGAATAACACAGTTTGATATGGAGGACATCTAGCAAAGAAAGGGAAGAAAGTTGCTGTTATGTTGGAAACAGAGGCTTCAAGAAGATCCTGTTCAAGACCTCCTCGCTGACTTTGCTTTCCTAGGAATTAGGCAGAAGATGGAGTAGTTTTCAGTTTCCTGGTCCCTGGGAAATCAATGTGTTATAACCTTTACATTCTCATGATTCAGTAGATTGACAAATGCATAATTACATCAACCTCCTTTTGAATTCAAAACATGGCATCAGTTGGACATTTATGACCAAGATTCATCCCTTTCACACAGCTTTAACAAATGAAAATGCCTTTCTACCCAACCCTTGTTTGGGAAACTGCAAAGCACAGGTTCCACTACTGTCACTTGCTATGTGCAAAGTTTTCTTGTAGCTTCTCATGTATTTCTACATGCTGCCTACTATTTTTAAGCATTTATCTGACAACCCTAAGATGATTCTTAATTGGCTTAAAAGCATCAAGCCTCCTAAGAGGGTTTGCATTTCCCTTCAACTCCTTAGACATTCTACTTATCTGTGGCATGTTCATTCATTTGCAGCTCAGTAAACATTAACCAGGCTCTGCTTTGTCTCAGGATTAGCCTTCTAGCATGATGAGAGGCATTAAGGGTGACTTATTTACAGCTCACTGCTGTTACACTAAACTCTGCATTCTGAGATTTACACTCAAACAGCCACTACAGCTCAAACCCCTGTAAGAGAAGGAATGCAACTCAATACATCTTCTGATCTTCAGTGACAGAAAGGATAAAAGGAAATATAAACATGCATACATTAAGGCATCAAATGTCTGAAGAGCTGCTGGGAAGACTATTATTTCATCATTCTCTATATAAAAACTTCCCATTTAAACCAAACATAAGACTTGCATCAACTTCTGGACAATCTCTCCTTCCTTCCCACTTTCTCCCATTTCTGTTTTTTTCAGAGGCTTACCTGGAGGAACAGAGTCCACATAACACTTCTGAGCCTGTTTTCATATGATTCCTGGTACAATTGACTTTGATCATCATCACCATCATCATCTTCTTTTACCAGTTCTAGCTCCAAGTTTGGAAAAAGATGCCCTTTCCTCCCAGAAAGATGAATAGGAGAAGCCTCATGACACTTCCTGGCCCTTTCTGGTTCCTTGTAGAGCCTTTTCCCTGGGAAGATTTGTATTATGGTGAACTAGAAGGAGAAGGAGGAGCAGAGCAACCCCGTATTTGCTCCTTAATTTATGGAGAAGAGGAGGACTTCATCCTTTGTCAGGAAATGTAGTGTTTTTCTGGTATCTTTAGATTTCCTTTCCTGTTTCCTGACTTATATTAATTCCTCAAGCCTCACGAAATGTTCCCTAACCTCTCTAAGATTCTTTCCATTTATTTCTAGGATAGAAAGTGAATCAATAATAACCACTTAGGTGAAAATTACACTTGCTGCTCTCCTACAAAATGAAATAGTTTTCCAAAATTCCACTCTTCTGACATTGCTCCCAAATGGTTTCACTGAAATTCAGCTAATGGTTATTAAGGAAGCTGATGCTACCTGAGGAAGAGAAACACCTTTTCAGATCAGAGCCTTCTTTTATTTCTGAATCCTGTAGTCAAACAGAAGCCAGAGGGCATGTCCTCTTAGGGCATATCTAATCATGCAACAGAACAATGGAGAAATGACAAGTGAGCTGTAATTTACTAGTAATTCCACTTGCAGAGGCTGCAGGAGAACCCTGGCTTGAGTGAGTTCAGATGCAAAAGGCACAGTGCAGCAACCCTAACTAGCATGAACACAACACTCACTGCTGTTCTGTTTCTGGGGTGACGACCACACCCTGCAGACATAGCTCTTGCTGACAAGCCAGAATGAGCAAGGCTTTGAAGGCTGAGGAACTGTTCAGAAATAAATGGTAGGCCAGAAGGTTCTGAGCTGCACGTTTACTTTTTCACATCTGGGTTTCTTTCCCTGCTAAATGAGGAGCAGGCTTCAGTTCAGCTGCGGTGAGCAGGAGGTCATTTATACAGCAGACACGACAGCAAGTCCGTTGCAGCAGCACAGGGCTCACTTGGCATGGCTAACCCTCACACACAGGATTCAAGTAAGACTAGAGAGATTTTCAGTCTCTTCTAAATAACGTTTTATTTCCTTAGTTGTTTGCAAATAGAGTTTGTTTAAACCTCCAGCTCTGGAAGCTACAGTATGCAGGTCTCTCTCAGGCTGAGGTGGGGCTTTAGCAACAACTCCAGAGATCTGAGCCTGTATGAAAGGCCAGATAACACACGATGCAGAATGGGAAGAATGAACAGGATCAATCATCATTATTTTATTTTCTGATTGCTCTGCAAAGGTTCTTGGGTAAAGAACTTTTCCTGCTGCTATGGGAGGCAATTCAAACTGGAAAACTGGCTGGACACTGGGTGGCCATTCTGAACCTGCCCTGAGCTGTGTGTCTGGTTTCTGTCTGAGCAAGCAGGAGTAAGTCATTTTGTAACAGAACTGCAGACTTTCCCTGAGAAGAACATTGAGGACAGCTTTTACAGAATGGAAAGCAGGGGAGAGGGGACAAAAGTGCCATTTGATACTGTTTTATTTGCAAGTACTTGAGAAAAGAGGGTTTAAGTTATGGCAGCTTTCCAAGAAGAAGTTGGCATATGTGCCTTGTAGGGCATTTCCAACCAACAGTTAATTCCTTCTCTTTGATATAACAAAGCTATAAAAACACAGCATTGAGGGCTTTCAAAAGCATTTTCACTGTTACTTTTCATAGTAGTATAGAGAGAAATCATCAAGTCTCATCCTCTAGCTGAATATAATTAAAGGCTCTAAAGTAGGTGTGGCAAACAGAGCTAAAAACTTTAGGAAAAAAATAGAGAAGAGTACACACTAAACTTAAATAGGGCTATTTTTCACTTTAATTACAGAAGCTGTTTCTTACATTCCTGATAAACTCCAGCTCATACAGAGACCTTTAAAAATACTATCTCCCCTGTGCTTTGCAGCAGTTCTGAAAAGAGGTGCCACATTTTCCAGCCCATAAAGAAACTATCCTCGCAAAAAACTTACAAACTGTAGGGGAGCCCACATTAGCAAAGACTATCTTGTACCTTCCTGATCTTCAAGCATAGGACAGTAATGTGTATTTCACTGCTGCCACAGGCTTAGATTCTTACACTGTTGCTTCAGCAGAGATGAACTGAAGAGAAAAACCTCCTCTGACTAGGAGAATTAAGTATGTTGCTGAGAGGTTTCAGTACCTCCTTGCTTACCAGTGGTGGTTTCAATTTAGGTACAGATAACCTGGGGGATGATGCCAATGACATTTTTATTTTTTAAGTTAAAAAGAGCCAGGAAGAGTTAAGATTTAAAACTGTACTGCTTGCATCCTATACAGACAGCTCTTATGCTGCCTTTGACTCTTAACTAAGGGACAACAGATTCAAGATCTTCCCACAGTGTATTAAATAATGGAAGAGTCTTGGATCAACGATCAGGAAAGCAAATACCAACTTTGCTCTTGTGATAAAGAGCTGATGTGGGAGCCACAGGATAAAGCTGTGAACAGCAATCTCTGTGCTGTGCTGCACACATCCTGAATCAAGGGCAGGGGCATGCTAAAGGCACAGCCTGAAGCTGCAAAACTGCCTTCCAGAGAACAGAGGCTGTGACAGGACTGGAGTGACCTGAGTCTGCAGTGGGCTGTGTTACCAGGTAATGTGCTGCAGACATGGAGACAAACTCATATCCAGGAATTATCACATGCTGCTCTCCCAGACACCTGTGTTCTAGTCACTTATGCACAAAGAAGAACACAAGTTTAAATTATAAAGCTAACTGAATTCTCTTATTCCCTACCTTTCAGAACCACATCACAACTATAAATATAAAATCCTGTAGCCCAACAGCTTTTCTGAACATCACCTTCCCAGAAGGTAAACAAAGTATGAGAGATGTATATGTGAATAATTGACTGCTCTCATACTTTTCCTCTTTCTTCAGCAGGGTGGGGGCAGCACAAGCTAAAATCCCAATTGTATTTACTCCTTGCTAGCCTTTCATGAAGTGAAAGTGGGAGAAAAAGCCAGCAGGCTTAATGCATACATCTGCTAAGCTGTAGCAAGCACAGCATGCCTGCACCTCAGCATTTGTTTAAGCCTGGTCCATCAGCAGGCTTTGCTTTTGCTCCACTCTCAAAGAACCCTCTCCTACAGAGGTTATTCACATCAGCCTTTTTGTTGATTTATAAACATCTGCATTTACCTGAGAGTTACGTTTTTTTTCCACTTTTTGGGACACAGCTTCATGCTTCATCATGAATACTACAGACAGAAAGACTTTTCTTTTTGTGAGGTAGAGGGAGATGAAAAGAAGCATCCTGGATTCAGCACCCCTAACATACAGGTTAGGCTAAAGATATTTTGGGTATTATTTTTCTGATAAAAAGTAATTTGCTATAAAAAAAACAAATTGCCAAGAAAAGAATATTACTGCCAAGAAAAAGGTTTAAATAAATACTAACCAGCACTCGTCCTCCAAAGACATAACCTTTATTTCCCAGCACAGCACATGTGTGAGCTGCTCGAGGCTGAGGTGGATCTCCACCCTGAAAGAACCAAGATAAGAACCTTCAGAACATCAAGGTGTCAGCCTCAGATGAACACACTGACAGAACTGCAGCTTTAACAGGAAGTCATTTGTAGTCACATCCAAGACTCCACAGCCATTAGAAGACAAAGGTATTTGCCAAGGGCAACTTTAATTGAGTTCCCTCAGCTGCTAATGTTTAATATGTTCCCTGTTGGTCTGATTATCAAAACTCAATGAACTTATCTTTCATTCCCTAGCATAAAATTACAGTAATACATCAGTTACTGTTGAGATCTCCTGTGGAGTTTTACTGTTCCAAAGTGTGAACCATCAGGAACTGGTACTAAAATCTCTGGGCATCAGCTCATAAAAACTGATACTATATCCAAGAGCTACATGCTAAAAAGTCTTCCCCTGCCCTGGTAAACCAGAAACAAAGGTAGCAACACTGGCTTTACTATTCACTGGTAATTTCATTTTTTGCTTTTAGTTTTACAGGAATTTTAGAATATCCTAAAAAGACTGTAAAATACTGTCAGACACTCATAATATACTTCTTGTGAGGTTTTACAAAAACTCACCAGGATTTGAGGAACCTTTCAGCATACTGTCATATTAATATCAATAAATAGAAATGCCTGCATTTCTGTTTTACTGGGAAAGGAAATACACATGCTCCTTTGGAAGAGTATCAAAACAATGTGTTTGCTGAAGAATATCTGGTCTGTTTACTCTAACAATACAGCACAACTGGGAGTTATTTTTTCAGCATGGAAAAGACTGTAGCTTTTGACAGCAACTCCATATACACAATGCTCAAAATACTGACTGTAGAACCCCTGCATACACCACGTCTCTTCACAAGGAAAAAATGAGGGCCTAAACTAGCAATGCAGTGAATTCACTCCCTCTCCCTTTGCCTTCTTTAAGCCTGTGAAAGCTGAGTGGTGAATCACAGGAGACCAGATTTCTTTGCTGTGAGGGTGGTGAGACCCTGGCCCAGGTTGCCCAGGGAAGCTGTGGCTGCCCCATCCCTGGCAGTGTTGAAGGGCAGGTTGGATGGGGCTTGGAGCAACCTGGGCTGGTGGGAGGTGGCCCTGCCCATGCAGGAGGGTTGGAACTGGATGATCTTTAAGGTCCCTCCCAACCTAAACCAGTCTGAGATTCTGTGATTCTTTCAGCCCAGTATATGATCTTTCACACCGATCTATTTGCTTTATGAAAAAGGGGAGGCAGGGAAAAGGAAAAAAAAAAAACAAAACCCAGGCAGACCTTAATCCCTCACTCAGAGATCTGGTTTTGGTTACCCCTGTTGCAGGTGAATTACACACAGATACAATCAGCCAAAACTCAGCTCAGATAAATGGAGTTTGTTTGTTAACCTCAATTTGCACCATTAAAACCACTCACTACCCTGTGCTTTCCAAAGACCTTCACTTCATTCCAGAAGGCCTTAGCTAGGTGAGAGACAGAGCTGGCATGGTTAATGGCTGTGATCTAGCCATGGAACCCTTCCCTATCCAAAGCCTTGGTGGGGCCTACAAGGAGACCTGGAGTCAGTCCATCTCTGGAGGACACAAGCTTGTTTTTTGAGGAGCCACCACAACACCTCCACACCCCATTCCTCAGCCCCACTCTGGTACTCCTACTGAAGCATTTTCTGGAGTGTTCCAGTGCTCTGTCTTTCCCACCATGAAGCACTGACAGTAATTTTATATTCCCAACAGTTGTTTAAAGCTTGAATACCAAGCTTTATCTCTAAACTACCCCCTAGATACAGAATATTGTACCATCCAATATATCCAGGTTTTTAATACCTCTCTGAAGCTGATATTTTTTGCATGAGAGCCACATTATAGAAAAAACACATCTAGTAAAATCCTGTGGGGAAAAAAATTCACATCAGCTCTAAATTTTTTTTCACATTTCAGAGGCACCAAGTGTTCTGTTTAATGTTATAAGCCTGAGCACTACTAAGCATATTCAAATTACTTTCTGCAACATCGATTTCTAGAGCACAAAACCCACTCAAAATGCAGTCAAATCACAATTGTGTCAAAAGACAAGACTAAAAACCACTCACTCTAATTGCTGGTTGAGACCAAGTTTGTGTGGTTGTATCAAAAACATGAACATCATTATGCCATCCCCAGAATATCTGTCCTTCCTAAAAAAAGAGAAGTTAAAAAGTTAAGACTGTTATTTTAAAATCTTTGTGCCTATTAAAGGATATAAACCCAAAATTGATCTACCAAAACAGAAAATAAACACAGAATTTTATTAAAAGAAATATATATTAATACTTTTAATACTGATGCAGCAACTCAGGTCTTGTTAAAGACCAACAGCTTTCAGGAATGCTAGGGCTGATGACACTTGAAAATGGGCTTTGGGCTCCAACATCACTGCAGTAGACAAATTCTACTTTCTAATTTGTAGTGTAACATACTAAGAAATGAATAGATTGTACCAAGAAATACACTTCTGTAAGTCAATATTTAACATTTGATGTAAGGATCTATGCCCCCTTGAATGCACATCTATTATTACCTCCTGTCACATTACTTCCTGTCACTACATATTCTAATCAGTTTCTTTTCTCTTAACTTTGGTAAATCAATACAGGAAACTAGCTAATCCAGACATCTTACAGTAATGGCATTTACCCTGGACAACAAATTAAAGAAATGAGCTGAAAGTACTTGCTACTTAAGACATGTGAAGCTTTAAATTCCTTATAGTTACTTCAGGGAAATAAATTCTAAAATTTTCTAGGAGTTTCCTATTTAAAATGTGCCTTCAGATTGAAAATCCTGCCTTAGTTCCTCCTGCTTTGGCAGCATTTTGTTTCAAAGCCCAGCAAGGGGCACTTGGGATACCCACAGCTCCCAACAGGCAGGAGCTGAAATTTCTCATTTCAGCAGAAGATTCTAGTTTGCA
>NW_009952059.1:1679996-1688902 GCF_000747805.2 Chaetura pelagica
CTGCTGATGCTGCAAATAAAAGGAAAATCAAAGCAGATTTTCATGCTTACTGGGTAGAGTATAAAAGATCAGATTTTGACAATCAGAAAGGACAAATCACTCTGAATTGTAAAAAAATCTCTTACCCAAAATGCATCATGGACATCAAAACAATCACTCAGCTCGTTGTGCTTCCTACAGCCATAGCCACCAAAATATATGAGCCTAAAAGAATAACAGCAAAAAATAAGCTCTTTTAAAAGTAACATTCAAAGCTGTAATAATTGCTTTCAAATTTTGGTTCATCTACTGCACTACTAATAATACAAACACCTTAAATATTTCATTTTGCATCCAAACACACAGGAAATGTTCCTGAGAGGAAGACAATAGTTACACAAGCCTGGCAGAAATCTAGAGACAAGGAAGGAGGCCCAAGGTACCTCCAAGTCCCTATTCCCTGTTCCTCCATTTATCACAGTCACATCTGCAATTTTCAGTGTTTGTATGCTACTGAAATCCTTGGAAATACACTACATATATTTTATTGCAGGCAATAATTTATGCTTACACACAAAAAAATTCCAAGTAATTTTATACTTATTTTTAAGGTATTAAAATTAGAGCCATACATAACAGATGCTTTTTTTTTTTTTTTCTGAAGTCTCAAAGCATTCCAGAAACAACTTCTAAATTTCCCAACCCTCTACTACAGGGGCTTTATACTGACCATTAATTCAGCTCACATGTGACAAAACTCTGTTAGAAAGTTGTCAGGAGAGCTACATAAAACCCCACAGCAAGTCAAGCTAAGAATTAGTTTCATGAATCCCAGACCTGTGTTTCCTTCACTTCATAACATTTCCTCTCTGCAATTAACACGTAATTAATATTCTCAAGTTGTTACCTGTCCTTATACACCCAGCAGGAAAGCTTGTCACGTGGTGTAGGAGGTTGACCTTTAAAGTTTGTGATTTTTTTCCACCTGTAGGTTCCATTTTTTGTTCGCAAATTAACATAATACAGCTTAAAAGAAATAAAAAAATTACAGTATTTTCAGTATAAATGATGAAGAATCCAGCATAAATTGCCAACAGAAAGAACAACCCACCACCCTCAGAACATACCCCTTTCTTTGAAAAACAAACCCCAAACCCATGACATTGACAGAACACAGCAACACACAGGAAGAGCCCAACACACCCCAGAACAGTTACAGGGTGAGAATGAGCACTTTTCTTGCCTCCACTCAGCCAGACCAAAACATTAAAATCCTGCTCCTTCCATTGCCACCTGAATCCTTGCAAAAACCTTCTGCAAAACAAACAGCTCCCCAGTTCAATTCTACTGGCAGAACCAGCAGCATTTCTGCCCACCCCAACAAGGCTTGTCAACTGAGCAGTGAACTGAGATGTGCTGATGGGCTGCACTTCAGTTAATTTCTATTCAAGGCTGAATTCTGACTCCATTTACACCAAGTGCTAAACCAGCTCATTTCCTCTGTTTTGCTACTCCAGTCTTCAGTTCTAAGCAAAACTGGCAGCTATATCTTAACTTCAATTATTGCCTGATTATATTTCTTATATAATCAAAATCAAAGAGCAAAAATAAGAGATATTCTGATCAATTTCAATTATGGCTACTAATATTCTTTTTTTTTTAAATACGCATTTGGGAAAGCACTGGCAGTTTTCAGACATAAATACAGGAAGTTTCACACAGCAAGTCTTATTCTGGAACTGTTGTGACTCAGTGAAAAATCCCAGGAAAATATAAAGAGTTGAACATTAAAACAAAAACTGAAGTTTTTTGTCAGTTTAAAGTAATACCTTTTCTACAAAGATAAAGCTTTTCCTTACACTTCTCCTTACTCCAAATGCAAAGTACAGCAGACAAAACAGTGAGGTCAGCATTATTATTCACTCAAGCACAATAGGTTATGAAAGAAAAGAACACAATACCCGATTACTGTATCCTTTATCATCAAATCCACCAAAAATGTACAGCTTCCCATTCATGCTTGCCCCACAGCTTCCTGACATGGAGGTAGGCAATTCCCCTTCCATTAAGTGCATTGTCCTGCAATTTAGCACATACATTAAGATTTTGAAGGATGCTTTCAAACCTCTTAAAATTAACAAACGCAAAACAGATGTATTAATAATTTTTATACTTAAACCTAAAAACACAGCTGAAATGTTTTGGCCATAACTGGCAGTAGAAGCTACGGCTGATAAACAAAGTCAGGCTCCTGTGGTGTCAGAGTCCTTTCATGTGAATGTTGTGCACCTGTTTATGAAGCATCTCAATTTTTATGAAGGTAAAACCCATATTCAATAAGCATTAATAGAGCTGAAAGATTATTCCAAACCTGGAAATACTATTAACTCCAAAACCTCCTGAAATGAGAACATGGCATTGCTATTTACTTAGAAAACTAAGGCAGAAGTAGAAATAAAGGTCAAAAGTATTTACTAGTTCTGGTACCCAGTATCCCAATCCTAAAACTGCATTTAGCACAATGAGAAATCCTCAATAATGCCAATTTTAACAATGAATTCTCTCTTCTTCAGCAGCAGTTCCTTGCCTTTTTCTTGCTAGTATCACTTACAAACCAGTAACATCCTGTGGTGCACATTTTAACATCCCACAATCACCTGACCAAACTCATTTTCTGCCCAACTCTCCCAGGTGAGCATAGAATCAATCACAGAATGGTTTGGGTTGGAAGCCACCTAGAAGATCGCCTAGTTCAACCCCCCCTGCCATGGGCAGGGGCACCTTCCCCTAGACCAGGTTGCTCAGAGCCCCATGCAACCTGGTCTTGAGCACCTCCAGAGAGGGAACATACACAACCCCCCTGGGCAACCTGTTCCAGTGTCTCACCACTCTAACAGTAAAGAAGTTCTTCCTAACATCTAAGCTAAATCTACCCTCTTCCAGTTTAAAAGCATTAGCCCTTGACCTCTCACTACACACCCTGGTAAAATCAGCACCAGGCCCAACCTGTGCTTAGAATTGTTTCCTCACATTTGAAAACAGCTCTTCTGGGATCTCAGATTTCTGCAGAAGACAGGTACAACTGTCTGTGCTGAAAACTGAATGAGATCAAGAACAAATCCAGGGTAAAAATAAACAGATCCAAAAAAAGAAAAGTTCTGCTTAACCCAGATCACTCTCCTGATCTAATTCCCTGTGTGACCATAAAGAGCTGCACCAGTACAAACGACACAGGGACACAAGGGATGACAACCAAGAGAGAGGATGAGCCTCCTTTAGCCAAGCCTTTCACCAAAAGAAACAGATGGAGACCACAGTGAGGTGGGTGAGGGCACAATCAAAAAAAATATCCTAAGAAAGAAACAGAAAAAAGACTGGCTAGAACTTTCCAGCAAACTGTATGCAAGCAGGTGTTTTCAAGTGACTTGACCACACAGATGTGGAACTATACACACACTGTCAGACACCTTCCTGATCTTGCCCTCCTCCCCCTTTCCTCCCAAACTGTGGGGCTCAATATGAGTGTGCAGTGAATCTCCCAAACAGGTGTATGCAAGAAGTGTATGAACAGGTGCTAGACGAGGTAGACAGCTGGCAGGAAACACATATAAGCCTCAACAGATACCACTTTAGGAGCCTGAATGGAATTACTGTAACAGAAATCACTGGAGAACTTTTCAAAGAGGCACTGTTACCTCTCCCCAAGTAGGATATGTAAACACAGTGAATATAAAATGTAAAGATTCAATTGCTGGTGATGTGCAAGGTCTGCTTAGTTATGAGTTATTTACGCAAATACATTCAGAACACAAGTCATAACAAAAACAATAATTGTAAACAGATCAAGAACCCAAATATCTAGTGTTTCAATACTCTTTTAAACATAAAAGTTAATATATGGAGAACCAAGCCAAAACAAATGCCTCAATAAAACACATCAGAGCTCACAACAGAGCCCTAAGCCAACCATTTCAAACACACTCCTGAAAAAAAAAACACCACAATTACACTTAAGGAATTGATGTGTTTCCTAGAGTTAATTTGCAAGTACTTATATTTGTTCTTCAGTCTTTACATCAAATATCTGCTATTTGAACTGCAGGGAACATGACCAAGAACTCCCATAACTGAAGTCTTTTCACTGCAGCTAATTGTAATCTATGCAAATATGAACTTTATACATTTAACTACATATAAATGATGCAACTTACCATAACCCACTGTCTATTTCATAGATCCAGAGCTCATCATTAGGCAGGTAAACTTCATTTTCTTCAATTGACTAAAACAAAAAAAAATTGCAAATGTTAAATAAATTCTGTATTATACATCATACGTTACTTCACAACATGGAATAATTTTAAAGAGATAATCTACCAGAGAGTAAGTCATACCCCAGCACTATTGTTCTGGTCATTAAAATTTTAAGCAGGCAGCTCAATAATGCTGGCATTTTACATTTTATACTAAAAGCTAAAAAAAAGATGCTTTTCATTTTTTGATGTTATTATAAATATTTTCCTGGATATTTTCTGATGTCATTGAGCTTTGTGGGTTGTTAATAATATCTCTAATCACTCATTTTAAGGTGTGAAGATTATAAAAAGAACATGGTGTTTCAGAGGTAGGGAGAGAAGTGTTTCAATATTCAAAAAGGAATATTAGTGTCATACAATAGCCATTTTATAAAGGTAAGAAAATAGCACAGGAGAATAATTCATTAGGAAACATATGCAACTGCTACTAACAAGCAGCACGACAGCACCACGACATAGAATCACAGCATGGTTCAGGTTGGAAGGGACCTTAAAGCTCATCAGGTCCAACCCCACTGCCATGAGCAGGGACACCTCCCACCGACCAGGCTGCACAAGGCTCATCCAACCTGGCCTTCGACACCTCCAGGGATGGGGCATCAGCAACCTCCCTGGGCAACCTGTTCCAGTGCCTTCCTACCCTCATGGTGAAGAATTTCTCCCTGATGTTTGACCTAAATGTCCCCTCTTTCAGTTCAAAACCATTATGCCCTCTCTGGTGATAAGCCCATCCCCAGCCTTCCCAAAGCCCTCCAGGTACTAGAAGGTGCCCCAACTCCCTCAGCCTGTCTTCACACCAGAGAGGCTCCAGCCCTTTGATCATCTTCGTGGCCCTTCTCTGGACCCTCTCCAACATCTCCATGTCTCTCCTGTGCTGAGAGCTCCAGAGCTGGACACAACACTCCAGGTGGGGTCCCACCAGAGCAGAGTAGAGGGGCAGAATTACCTCCCTGGCCCTGCTGGCCACACTTCTTTTGATGCAGCCCAGGACACAATTGGCTCTCTAGGCTCCAGCGCTCACTGGCAGCTCATATCACACTTCTCATCTCCTCCACCCCAAAGTCCTTCTCCTCAGGACTTCTCTCCAGCCATTCTCCCCTCAGCCTGTATTTGTGCCTGGGGTTGTGCCAACCCAGGTGCAGGATCTTGCACTTGGCCTTGTTGGGACTTCATGAGGTTGGCACTGGCCCACCCCTCCAGCCTGCCAAGGTCCCTCTGGATGGCATCCCTTCCCTCTAGAGTGTCAACCACACCACACAGCTTGGTATCATCAGCAAACTTGCTGAGGATACACTCAATCCCACTGTCCATGTCTCCAACAAAGATGTTAAACAGCACTGGTCCCAATACTGACCCCTGAGAAACACCACTCATCACTTGCCTCTACTTGGACACTGAACCATTGACCACAACTCTCTGGATGTGGCCATCCAGCCAATTACCAATCCACCAAGTGGTCCATCTGTCAAATCCATGTCTTATCAGTTTGGAGACCAGGATGCTGTGCAGGACAGTGTCAAATGCCTTGCACAAATCCAGGTAGATTACATCAGTTGCTCTGCCATTATCGACCATCTCCATAGCCTTGTCATAGAAGACCACCCAATTGGTCAGGCATGACTTGCCCTTAGTGAAGCCATGGTGGCTGTCACAAAACACCTTCTTATTTTCCATGTGCCTTGGTAGATTTTCCTGGAGGATCTGTTCCATGATCTTGCTGGGCACAGAGGTGACAGTGACTTGCCTGTAGTTCTCTGGGTCTTCCTTTTTCCCCTTTTTAAAAACAGGGGCTATGTCCTCTTTTTTCCAGTCAGCACAAAACTCCCCAGACTGCCATGACTTCTTAAATATCATGGACAGAGGCTCAGCAACTGCATCTACCCGTTCCCTCAGGACCTGTGTATGGACACCACCAGGTGCACAGACTTGTGCACCTTCAGGTTCTTTAGATGGTCACAAACCTGTTCTTCTCCTACAGCAGGGGATGCTTTGTTCTCCCAGTCCCTGTTTTCCTGTTGTGGCCTTTGTAATGGGAATGGAGCACTTGCTAGAGAAGACTCATGCAAAGAAGCCCATGAGAGCCTCAGCCTTCTCAATATCCTGTGTAGCTAGGTCTCCCATTTCCTTCAGGAGAGTGCCTACATTTTCCTTGGCTGTCCTTTTATCCCCAACATACCTATAGATGCTTTTCTTAGCACTGCTTACATCCCTGGCAAGATTTCATTCCATCTGGGATTTGGCTCTCCTGACCTGATCCCTTCCTGCTTGGACAACCTCCCTGTAATCCTCTCAGGGTACCTGCCCGAGCTTCCACCCTCTGTATGCTTCCTTCTTAAGTTTGAGCTCTTCTAGGAGCTGCTTGCTCAACCACATCAGTTATAAAGGAGAAAATTAATTCCTCTGTGTAAAACAGACCTATGAAGACTCCCAGAGTCCATGTAAGAAAGAAAAATAGTTTGGGAAATAATTATGAGGAAGAATAACAAGCAGGAGATGGAAGCTCAAAAGAACGTAATTGCAGCACTCAGGCTGGGTAACAATTACACCATTAATTATTGTCTTAACATTAGAAAGAAATGCAAGACTGTGAGGGAATAAACAGCCAGAATCAACAATTAAAAAAAAACCAAACACTTTAAAAGTAGCTCAAAATTAAATAAATGTGAGGAACAAGCGTTAAATGCAAAACTGAAATTTAATTATTAACAATTTACTTACTGATATTGATTACCTGACTTCAAATTATACTTTATTATTACCATCTCAATTTGAAAGCTGCCAACCAGACATCACCCACTATGTTTGGTACAGTTTATCCTGCCAGGCACCTTTTCTAAGGTAGGCTCTGCTGTTACACACACCTTGCACCCTTCATAAAGTGCAGAAGTCTACCCCATTTCATCTAGATGTGTCAGCGGTCAGAGGCATTTGCTGCACAACCAGCTCTGAGCAAACACAGTGATGCCAAGTTTAGCTGGGCAGCAGTCCAGCAACTTGAAAAATGCTGCTTAAAGAGTAACAATGATTTTCACAATACCCTCCACGAATAAATATGGAAAACTATTAAAAACATTTGCAAGGTTTATCTGCTAAACTTAACACGCGTGGTCTGTTCTGGCTGCCAGGAACCCAGGATCCTTTATCAGAAAAGCTTTGAAAACACTGTGCTAGCCAGTCCAAGCTCAGTTTCTAAAGATCAAAGTACAGAGCATTTCCAGTGATGCAGGTGTTGCATAGTTACACAGAACGTTGTGGAGTTTCAGACAAGAACACTACATCTTCCTACATATCACAGACAACTCACATGATTTAAATACATGTTTATTCTAAAGGTGGCTCACTTCTTGGTGCTACAAGATCCCTATTCAAATCCTTCCACGACTTGCAGTCACAAGAAACACTACCTACTAAGGACCTCCAGAGGGAAGAAGAGCAGTGAGAACAGTTTACAGGCTCCTGAAAGTTTCTCCACTTCATTACAGGTTGCTATCGGGCAAGCCTGGTCATGCCACGGGCTAGAGAAGGTGCCAGGGCAGCCCAGGGAGTGAAACCCTGCTGCCCTGCTTCCTACCACAGCTGAGGCGTTGTGTTTCAGTCCGCTCTCTCTCTTTGTGTTTTCAGTGTGTCAATAGTCACCAGCAGCACAATCCTTTTCAGAGCAAATGAATCAAGCTCAGGAGCTAAGCAACTCTTCAAAACCCACAGGCAGCCCAACCCCATCTACTGTTTTTAGTAAAAAAAACAGAACAATAGCCAAAAAAATTGATCCAAATTTCCAGAAACTGAACTATAAGATGCTTCAGGAATAGACAACTCGCCAGCACACCCAAGAGCCCTGGTAATGTCCCTTCCCTTATTACTGCATACACTCATAACTTTTTAAAATTTAAAGTTGAGGAGCCCTCAACTATAACTCTTTGTTTGAGTTCAGAAGGACAAGCTTTGCACAACTGAATGTTTACCTTAGCCTGTGAAAAATATCAGCAGAATAGTGACAATGTTAACAGCATCCAGAATAATACCAAGCACATGCTTTCACATTTTAGGGCCAACATGCACAGATGCTGTAGACAAAGATGAACTGGTTGTATTTACTGTAGCATCATCCAGAGTTCTCTCTTGGAATGAAATAATCCAGAGCAGAGAGTCATAAAGATTGACTTATGCCAGAACTACTGGTCTTTCAGTAGAAAAAAAACGCAGACAGATGAGGTTTTAATCTGCCACCAGGTTGTTTTCAAAGGGACAGAACTGCTTTCCGAGGGAGAAAAACGCACTGCATGTGACATACAACTACTAATGAATAAAAAACGCAAGGACTCAGGAACAAGGACGCCAATTACACACCGGAAGAACCCAGCCACAAATTACAACCTTCGCCCCACGAAGGACGGGGAGAGCTCAGAAGAACCACAGGTTCGCAGGGCAAACAAACCGGCTCCACCAGCCCTTCCCAGAGACGTGCCCCGTGATGGAGGCGGCTGGAAACGGAGCAGCAGGCGGGCAGGGGCACCGAGCCCGGGAGCCCGAGCGGTGCGGGAGGAACCGGGCAGGGCCCGCCGCGCCCTTGGCCCCTTCCCCTCAGCGCCCCTTCCTTCCTTCCTTCCCCTC
>NW_009952059.1:1689110-1693829 GCF_000747805.2 Chaetura pelagica
CCCACTAGCATCACCCAGCCCCACTAGCATCACCCAGCCCCACTAGCATCACCCAGTCCCACTAGGATCACCCAGCCCCACTAGCATCACCCAGCCCCACTAGGATCACCCAGCCCCACTAGGATCACCCAGCCCCACTAGGATCACCCAGCCCCACTAGGATCACCCAGCCCCACTAGGATCACCCAGCCCCACTAGGATCACCCAGCCCCACTAGGATCACCCAGCCCCACTAGGATCACCCAGCCCCACTAGGATCACCCAGCCCCACTAGGATCACCCAGCCCCACTAGGATCACCCAGCCCCACTAGGATCACCCAGCCCCACTAGGATCACCCAGCCCCACTAGGATCACCCAGCCCCACTAGGATCACCCAGCCCCACTAGGATCACCCAGCCCCACTAGGATCACCCAGCCCCACTAGGATCACCCAGCCCCACTAGGATCACCCAGCCCCACTAGGATCACCCAGCCCCACTAGCATCACCCAGTCCCACTAGCATCACCCAGTCCCACTAGGATCACCCAGTCCCACTAGCATCACCCAGCCCCGCTAGCATCACCCAGTCCCACTAGCATCACCCAGTCCCACTAGGATCACCCAGTCCCACTAGCATCACCCAGCCCCGCTAGCATCACCCAGTCCCACTAGCATCACCCAGTCCCACTAGGATCACCCAGTCCCACTAGCATCACCCAGCCCCGCTAGCATCACCCAGCCCCGCTAGCATCACCCAGCCCCGCTAGCATCACCTAGCCCCACTGCCAGCACAAAAAAAAACCCCAACACAACGTTGGCTGCTGTAACATACCCTGAAGTACCAAGTTTACTCGCCTTTTGGTCACTCTGCCACCTCCCTGGGCAGGCTGTGCCAGGACCTGACCACTCTTTCAGTAAATTCTTCCTAATCTCTAGTCTCAACCTCCCCTGGTGCAACATCAGGCCGTTTAATCTGGTCTTGTCGTTATTTGAGAGAAGAGCCCAACTCCCGCCTCCCTACAACCTCCTTTCAGGCAGTTGTTTAGAGCAACAAGGTCTCCCCTCAGCCTCCTCTTCTCCAGCCTAGACAACCCCACTTCCCTCAGCCTCTCCTCACAGCACTTGTTCTCCAGGCCTTTCACCAGCTTGGCTGCTCTTCTCTGGACACAGACCAACAACTCCATGTCCTTACAGCGAGGGGCCCAGAACTGCACGCTGTGCTCAAGGTGCAGCCTCCCCAGAGCACAGGGGCACGATCACTGCCCTGCTCCTGCTGGCCACACTGTTCCTGAGCCAGGCCAGGATGCTGGTGGCCTTCTTGGCCACCTGGGCACCCTGCTGGCTCGTGTTCCTCCCGCCACTCTTCCCCCAGAACGTAGCGTTGCCTGGGGTGGTTGTGACCGAAATGCAGGACCCGGCACTTGGCCTTGTTGAACCTCATACAACTGGGCTTGGTCCATCGATCCAGCCTGTCCAGGTCCCCCTGCAGAGCCTTCCTACCCTGGAGCAGAACAGCACTTCCACCCAATGTGGTGTGGTCTGCAAACTGAGGACGCACTCAATCCCCTCATCCAGATAACTGATAAAGACATTGAACAAGACTGGCCCCAAAACTGAGCCCTGGGGGACACCACTGGTGACTGGCCACCAACTAGATTTGACTCTGTTCACCACAACTCTCTGGCCATGGCCATTCAGCCAGTTTTTTACCCAGCATCTGCCCAGTGAGGCATGCTGAACCTTACAGTGTGAGATTTAAGGGCCTAATAAACCACACAGAAACCTGTGAATAAAGGGCACGAGAGGAGGAAAAATGCACAGAGGGCAGGATATCTAAACACAAATCCAGGGCAAGAATGGAAGGTGTTCACCACAACTCTCTGGCCATGGCCATTCAGCCAGTTTTTTACCCAGCATCTGCCCAGTGAGGCATGCTGAACCTTACAGTGTGAGATTTAAGGGCC
The DNA here is from genome assembly GCF_000747805.2 of Chaetura pelagica. Lineage (NCBI taxonomy): Eukaryota > Metazoa > Chordata > Aves > Apodiformes > Apodidae > Chaetura > Chaetura pelagica. The sequence goes on from NW_009952059.1 coordinate 1,691,057, forward strand.
TAATAAACCACACAGAAACCTGTGAATAAAGGGCACGAGAGGAGGAAAAATGCACAGAGGGCAGGATATCTAAACACAAATCCAGGGCAAGAATGGAAGGAAGAGTTGGGTCTCAACATGGGAAATGGTTGAAGACAATTTCAGCAGAACTCAGTCTCTCTGAAGGTGAGGCGAGTTATGCTCCTGCCAGAAAGAGCAGCAATTAAATAGCACCTGATATTAATTACAACAGTTGTATAGGACTTCAGACTGTTGACCCCAGAGAGAAATATCCAGTGAATGCTGCAGCCTGGAAGCAGATGAAGCAAGAAGCTACATACCTTGGTGTGGTAGAGTACTCTGGAATACCAAAGCTGCTGTGCAGGACCTTTGTGCTGGGGCCAGTGCTGACCTGGAGGTATCTATCTAATGTTGGGATCTCAATGGGTCATCTCCCATGATCTCCCAAACGACACACTTTTCATTATCAGAGGGATTTCCCATCCCTGTTATACCTACCATTATATGGTCTTTGCTATATGTTGGCCTGGGAAAAGCCCTAGCCTTCCAGCTCTTACACAGATCAACACAGTGAATTCCAGCTGAACTGTGGATCCAGCTGGAATGAATGGAATTGAAAACAAAACAGGTACAGCTCTTCAGAAAGAGCAATAGAATAGAACTTGTGAAAAATGAGCACTTTAGCATCTTGTAAAAGGACACTGAGGAGTAATTTTAGAGATTTTCATGTTAAAAGTGGGACATAGACTTCCTCTGTTGGATCTAGGAGGGGACGTTAACTATTCATGTCAATAACTGCTAATATTAAAATGAAGAAATGTTATGATACATTGGGATGATAGTTAAAACACAGGAATAAGCATCCGGAAGAGCTAAGATAAGCATGGGTGACAGACAAACTCTTCCAATATAGGTCAGATGGATCTACAATGTCACACCTCAGAAGTAAGCCTGGAATATATGCAAAGTCAGCAGCCCATGGTTTTACCAGTGGAGCAGGGACAGACCTGAAAATGAGATACTTGTCATTCTGAGTGTAACAAGATAAATCCATCGATTCCCCTTTGGCATGAAGGTGTGGAAGAGCTAAGATAAAATCCATCGATTCCCCTTTGGCATGAAGGTGCATGAGGTGCTGTCTAATCAGAAACCACGAGGCTCTCAGCTTTCAAGCCACGTGTGCTGAGGCTGTAGAGCTGTGATGTCCAAGCAAGCCATGGCAGGCGGTGGAGATAGAGACCTGGGCATGGCTTCCAGAGCTGGGCATGGCTTCCACAGCTCAAGACAGATGGCTCACTGGAACAGAAGTCTACAGCTCATGCTGGAATACTTTTATATCTCTGGTGGGAGGCTCCAGGCAACCCAACAGAGCCCCAAACACAGCAGGATGCTGCAGGAATATGCTTTATGTTCCCAGTTTGGTCATATTTTAAAATTAGTTTATTTTTAGATGAGGGGTGTCTTCCTTCTCCAAATGTACCTTCCTTCTTCAGGTGAGACATGATCTGAATGTCAAAATCAGATTTTCTTTCAAGGAAAATAAGCAGTAATCATAGCAAGCAGAACTTATGTAACGATTTGGTTCATCATTTGCTCCTAGCTGCATGCCTGAGACCAAAACATGGATCACATTTCCTGCCAAAATAGCTGAGCCCTGTCAGATGGTAGCTTTTTGTCTGAAGAGAGGAGATGCAGCTTCACCCTTGAGGAGCTTCACCTGGGTGAGGAGGGATGACTCTAAATTATGTGGTTGAGAATGGACTACAGAAAATAGGCTGACTCTTTTTATTTTTTTCCCCTTATCCATCTTTATATCCCTGTGGTCTTTTGATGAAGGAATTTTCTTTCCAGTTGCTCTGTGAGCCTCCTGTGGAATAACGCTGTAGTTTGGCAGACAGAGCTCAGAGTGCCCGAGTGAAAGAGCAATCATGTCTCATCTAGAGAGAAGGCAGCTGCCCCACAAGTGTATTTATGTATCGTGCTCTCTATACCAGCACTAGGTATGTTCCAACGGATTTCAGCTGCCCGGGGGCCAAAGGAAAAACCCTGTGCAACAGTGGCTCCCTGGTGACTTGTAGGAACAGCCACGGAGACCATTGTGTGCTTGTGGGCCAAGAGACTGTCAGCAGCCGTGAGCTGAGGAGCTGAGTGAGGGTTTGCCATGCACAGACCCCTCAGGTAACCCAGTCCTAGGAAACCTGACAGCCAGGTGGGACAGTTTCTGTCAGAAATGGGCCCAGGTCCCAAGGGCACCCTTGCAGCGAGGAAGGGTCCTACAAAGCCATGATTAAAATAAAAAGCAGAGCGATGAAAGATACTCTACAACAAAGCTACAGGCTGCCGACAGCCCCGCTCCAGAGCTGGTGAACCTGTGGAGAGGCTTGGCCAACGGGCGGGAGGAGATGGAGGAGCATCCCAGGCCGCCAGACAGGCCCGAGGAGCCCGCGGGAGGAAACAAGGCTCTGTGCCAGGGGCACAAGCGGGACCGGTTCACATCTGAGGGAGGTTTTGTGGCAGGGAAAACGGGAGCTGGAAAACCTCCCGTGCAGGGCCGAGAAGGAAGGGAGAAGGAAGGGGCAGAGGTGTTTCCTCACAGGCAGCTACACTGTGCGGCGGGAAAACACTGCTGTGGGTCATGTCTTGCAGCAGCCGTGTGTGGTGCCTTTCCCGTAGTCCCGAGCCCGGGGCTGCTCGGCTCCCGGGGCTGCTCGGCTCCCGGGGCTGCTCGGCTCCCGGGGCTGCTCGGCTCCCGGGGGCGGTGCGGGGCGGTGCG
>NW_009952059.1:1693982-1716027 GCF_000747805.2 Chaetura pelagica
GCTCCTCCTCTGCCCTTCATCTCCAGCCCCTCTCCTGCTTTCGGAGGGTCTGGCGATGTGGGGTTTGGTCCTGGTCTCTCCTCCCTCGCTCCCGCACTGAGGGGTCCCTCAGGGCGCGGTTGTTCCGCCTTGGGCCTCCTCCATCCATCCCCACCCGTGACCCGATGCACCCCGGCCGTGGGTCTGGGGGCACCCGGAGCCGCCCCGGCTCTGCCCCGGGTACCTGCCCTGTTTGCTTGGGGTTTTTCCCTGCCCCTGGCAGCCCTGGGATCCCTCCCCGAGTCGCAGTTGCCAGTTCTGGGTTCATCCTAGAGGGAGGAATGGTGTTTGGTGCACAGTGACGTGTGGTAGTTAGAGATGGGCAGGTAAAACAAAAGTGTTTGCTCCTTGCAGGGGAAGGAGTCACGATTTATAGGAGTGCCTGGGGCTCCCTTGCTCCTATTTCTCCTTTAGAGATTGTGCATTAATATCAGTTCTGTTTTGTTTCTGGCGTGGGAGGGGTGTGATTATTTTGGACAATGTTCTGGCAGTTTCATTAGTGAGGAGCCCAAGTTCAGAGCTCCCCACTCCCACAGCTGAAGACATTTTGGAGGTCAGGCTGTTAACCAAAATGCCAGTTTTTGATTGTTGGGCAGATGATGTTAATAAGAAAATTGTCATCTTTAACTGCAAGGCTGTTGTTTAAGGAGGAGGGAAGAAATGTAGTTCTGATTCTCATGTGATTTAGAATTAAAGTCCAATCTCAGAGGTACTGGTAAGCTGGAGTGGGTCCTGCAGAGGGCTGTGAAGGTGGTCGTGGGCTGGAGCTTGTGGTGTCTGTGGGAAGCAGGAAGAGCTGGGTTTGCTCAGGCTGCAGAACAGAGGGTGAAGATGATCCAGCTGCCCAACAGGGACTTGAGAGAATCATAAGAGTGGTTTGGGTTGGAAGGAGCCAGTGCACAGGGAAGGACTGAGAAAACAAGCACAGATTGCTGCAGAAGAAACCTTGCTTGTCCGGTTCTAGTCCTCTCTGTTCAAGACAGATGTTAAAAAAAAGGAGAGGGTCTAGTGGAGGACCACCAAGATAATCCTCAGTACAGGAAAGACATGGACCTGTTGGAGTGGCTCCAGAGGAGGCCATGAAAACTATCCGAGGGCTGGAGCATCTCTCCTGTGAGGACAGACTGAGAGGGTTGGGGTGGTTCAGCCTGGAGGAGGCTCCACAGAGACCTCGTTGTGGCCTTCCAATACTTAAAGGGAGTTTATAAGAAAGATGGGGATAGTCTTTTTAGCAGAACCTGTAGCAACAGGACAAGGGGTGATGGTTTTAAACTGAAAGAAGGGACATTCAGGCTAGATGTAAAGAAGAAATTCTTTACACTGAGGGAGGTGAAACACTGGCCCAGGTTACCCAGAGAGGTGGTAGATGCCCCATCCCTGGAAACATTCGAGATCAGGTCAAATGGGACTCTGAGCAACTTGATCTAGCTGAAGATGTCCCTGCTCACTGCAAGGAGGAACTTTAAAGGTCCCTTCCAACCCCAACTGTTCTATGATTTTATGTTTAGAGGGTTGGAGAACTTGGTGTGGAGAAAATGCAAAAGATTTGAAGTTATTCAGCCTCAAGAAGGGAAGGCTTAGGAGGATCTAATCCCAGTCTTTCTAAAAGGTGGTTATAGAGAAGACAGAGGTTCTCTTCTCTCAAGGATGCACAGTGACAGGGCAAGAGGCAATAGGCATGAGCTTAAAATAAGATCTTCACTTCAACAGTTAAACAAATGGAGTAGAAAACTGGTGGAATCTCCCTCACCAGAAGTGCTCAAGACTTGGCTCGTTGGGCCTTGGATTGCATCATCTAAGTTCCTGATCTCAGTAGATGTGTTGGGCCAGGCGGTTTCCAGAGGCCCCTTCCATTGTGGACTTTTCTATAATCCTATGAAAAATACTGCTCTCAAGGAGAGTAGTTAAGCAGCAGGGCAGGGCTGCGAGGGGTTGCAAGATCTCCATCCATAGGGATGTTCAGAATTTGTCTGAGCAGCACTCTGAGCCATGGGACTGACCTGTTAGAGCAGAAATCTGGACCAGGAGACCTTAGAGGGCCCTTCTGACATGAGTCTTTCTGTGACTGCAGGAAAATGAGGTTCTCTGTACCTCCTTTTTTATCCTCAGTATTTTCAATCCCAATAATTTTTTTTTCCTTTGACTTGAACTAATATTATACAGGTTTATGCAGCACTAAATATTTCTAATTTTTAGTAACTCTATGCACGTTTGCCAAAATAGGCAGAGTTTGTATAAACTGTATTGAAGGTTAATTGCTTTTTGAGCTGACTCTTTTCATTGGAATTAGGGATGCTCTGAAGTACCTCACTGAAGCTCTGCAGTCCACCAGTGAAGGAGAACTTGACGATGTTATTGAAAATGTCATTGATGCTGTTGAAAAACAGCCTTGTAAGTAAACAGTTTCTTTTTCCTAAGCTTGTTTATCTCCTGCTTATAAAGTTATTTAGACAGAGTTACTCGTAGCATATACACAAAAGTATCATTCTAGTCTAACTGGGTTGATCAAGATAAATTGTATTTGTTGACTTTTTGTTTTGTTAAATAATGAAGTTTATAATGTCAGCAAGAAGATAGTGTAATTTTGCTGTTTAAAAGTTGGCAGCCTGTTACCCCCTGAAGTGAAATTTTTTCATGCCAGTTGCTAAGAGAACCTTGCTGAGTTTGTATGGACATCTCTGAATCTAAAACTATAATTTAAAATAATAAAATAAACTAAAGAAATAATGAGAAATGAATTAACTTGTTCATTAGTCTAGGTCCAGAAGAAGGTGAGGGTTGTTGACAGCTCTGATCTCAGGAGCCTTGCTGTGACTGCTGGGAGAGACAGTGAGAGGACAAGGGGAAATGGGTTAAAACTTGAAGGGGGGAGATTTAGGTGAGACATGAGGAGGAAAACTCTTTGCTGTGAGGGTGGTGAGACCCTGGCCCAGGTTGCCCAAGAAGCTGTGGCTGCCCCATCCCTGGAAGTGTTGAAGGGCAGGTTGGATGGGGCTTGGAGCAACCTGGGCTGGTGGGAGGTGTCCCTGCCCATGACAGGGGGTGGGACTGGGTGATCTTTAAGGTCCCTTCCAACTCAAATCAATATGTGTTTCTATTATGTGTGCTCATGAGAACCAGGAAACTTGCTAGAATTCACTTTCAGTTTTTGGCCAGGGATATTCAAATTCATATAAAGGTGTTCTAAAAACAATAGTAGTCCTTAGATGAGTTTAGGAAACTGTCCCAGCCTATCCTCATTAACCTGAATTAAATCAAGGGTAGGCACGTGCTTGCTTTGTAGTTTTACTAGAGCACAGGCTACAGAAGTTATGGCTTCATATTGTGACTCTGGCTATGGTCAGACAGATCACAGCTGATGGAATGGGGAGTAAAAGCAGGTTGAAGAACTAGTCTTAACATAAAGCTTACTAGTAAAATTGATGTATCCACATTTTTAAACCAATTTGAGTCTATACAAGAAGCTCTAGGGCCAACATGGAGTGTGCAGTCAGTGCACTCACCAACAGCAGTCTTTTTCCAGGGTGGAATTTTGTGCTGTAAATGCCCAGTTGTGCAGCTGATGTCCCTGAGTTTCAGGTTAGCACTAGAGATGCAACGCAGATGTGCTGGTGTCTCTTTTGCTCTGAAAGTCAGCACTGTCTACAGGAGCTGTCATTTTAAGTCCCATGCTCTGAAAAGGAAATTCAAGAGCAGGTTTTCATGTACTGCTTTCTGTTCCAGGAACCCAGCAGTTAGGCTTGGAAATACTGACCAGTTCCTTTGGTGAATCTGCATTGTTTTGTCTTCCCTTTACATTCAACAAAACACTAGCATGTAGAAATATTTTTAACTTTCAGTTATCAGTTTGAATCCATGAAGACAACAATGTGCCTGTCTCCAGAAATGTGTTAAACTGTTTGAATATTTATTTATCACAGCAATCTGTGTGATAATGTTCTGGAACAGAATTAACCTCCAGAATGTGAAAGCTCAGATCTAACACATTTGTAGTATAGTTGAAACCTTTGAATAAACTACAGTCTTGTTCTCCATGTTTAGTGAATTAATGGTGGGCACAGTTTGGGTTTGGGTTATTTTTTCACTGGAGATGGTAAGGATATGAATGGATCCATTTGTAAAGAGAAAACAGCATGTGCCATTAGCTTAATGAAAATAGCCTTTTCTTTTTTTTTTTTCTGTAACACATTCCTCTGAGAAGACCAAACCCTTTTTTGTAAAATATTTGAGACCTACTTATTTTCTCACTTACTCTTTTCCATGGGCTGCAGTTTTAATCCTTCCACATTTTATTTTCAGTGTCATCTAATATGATTGAACAACCCACAGTGGAGGCAGCTGTTCAAGAATGTAGCCAGGGATCGGATGAAACTATGTACGGTGATATTCTTCATTTTTTCATTTGAGGCTGAGGGGAGGTGGTGTGCATTCCCTTCTTTCTTCCTGGGAAATACATGCCAGGCATTTTCTGCAGTGCTGCACAGGCAGTAATTGCTTTATGCTTTTGTCTTCCTGGTGCTGTCTTTGAAGGTTAGTAATGATCCTTCTGAGAACACTTGTTCTCATGGATAGGCCCCCCAGGGGATTCTAAATATAAAGCTGCCATTCTGGAATTAAAATGCTCTGGTGATGTGTTAGGTGTGATACAGGTTGACTAGTAACCTAGAAAATAAACTAATAGTTGCAATGCAGGGAGAATTTCTTACCTCCATGCATGCTTTTATTTCCTTTTCCTGAATTCAAAGTTATCTAATGTCATTTTTGTGCTTTCAGAAGATAATTCTGTTCTGAAGGCGTTTGGAAAAGTTTTCCTCCATGGTGCTTGTTTCTGCTTTATTGTATGGCAGGGCTATTTTTTGAGAAAGGTGGTAGATTTTTACTCTCTGATAACAAAGCAGAGAGCAATTACCTGAGCTTCTGAGAACTTGATTTGTGATTGTGATGGAAGTGTTTCCTTTAGTGTTTACATTGTGTGTTGGCATCATGATGCAAAACAGGAGTGTGAATGGTTTGCTGAGCATGTCAGTCAGACACTGTCATCCCACACTTCCTCAGTATGAAGCAAATGTGGTTTTTACTTTTCTCCTTGTTGTTGGGACCCTTATGATGCAAGATGGCTTGAGTGTGACTTCTTCTTGTGTTGCTTTCTATACCTGATGTATTTTTCACTCCAGAAGTGAAGTCTGTATGTGCAGGTTTGGAGTCCTGGAGGGAAAAGCTCTATGGACTACAGGGCCAGCCTGTACAACTCTCCTGAGTTGTGTTGCAGAAAGCTTGAAGGCCAAGTTTTCTTGCAATCTGAAGCCTAAGACATCAGTGTCTGATAGGCCATGGTGTTTGTCCTGTGCTTGTAAGCCTTACTGAAGATCCATGGGATAATTTTATCTGCACTGATGACTTTGATCCATTTACATAAGAAGGAAATGGGAGAGAGATGAAAAGTAAATTATCAACTGGATCGATAGGCTGAAGACTTGTGCATGTCCATTGCTTAAACCTATTCATCAACCATGCCAAGGCTGTTCTGCTGTCAAAAAAGTCGGCAGAGGATGACAAGGGAAGGAGATGTAAATAAACTTCTGAAGAATTCCCTTTTTTGAAAGAGAAGGTGCAGTTGTATCCAACAGATGGAGTGATGGAGAAATGGTGATAAAGCAGGGTGATGGTGAACAAAACAAATGGAATTTTGTTCAGCATGTTTTGCTACTGTTTGTTACAACCACCTCAGGTAACATGCTAAATATATTCTTATTTCAGAGAAAATGTTTTCAACATTATTGGAGCCTTCGACATTCCACGTTACATTTATAATTCAGAAAGGAAGAGGTTTCTGCCGTAAGTCTTGCATGTCTTGAGTCTCAAGCACTTCTTGTTTTCAGAAAACAGCCTCTATAGTGTTAAAAGTCATAGAATCATAGTATCATTAAGGTTGGAAGGGACCTTAAAGATCATCACGCTCCAACCCCCCTGCCATGAGCAGGGAACCACTAGATCAGGCTGCACAAAACCTCGTCCAACCTGGCCTTAAAAACCTCCAGGGATGGGGCATCAACAACCTCCCTGGGCAACCCATTGCAGTCCCTCACCACCCTTAGAGTGAAGAATTTCTTTCTAATATCTCACCTAAATCTCCCCTCTCTCAATTTAAAACCATCACCCCTTGTCCTGTCACTGTCTTCTCTGATGAAAAGCCCCTCCCCAGCTTTCCTGGAGCCCCTTCAGGCACTGGAAGCTGCTCTAAGGTCTCCCTGGAGCCTTCTCTTCACCAGGCTGAACACCCCAACTCCCTCAGCCTGTCTGCAGAGCAGAGCTGCTCCAGCCCTGGGATCACCTTGGTGGCCCTTCTCTGGACCCTCTTGTTTTCTAGTCTTTTCCTCTTGGGTCTGCTCATCCCAAACTTCATTTATTAGTCTCTAAAGAGGCAGTCAGACTCTACGATAAATGCTGGCTCATAACTAAATGTGCCAGTGGGTTTTTCCTAGTCCAGCAGGATGGAGCTGAGGTGGGGATCTGTGTCTCCTGTAGCAGTGAGCTCTGCACTGCCCATGGTTTTACTGGCTCTGAAACACAGGTATGTGTCAGACAGTCAAATGTCCAACCATGTTTATGGAATTTATAATAAAAGACAGTGAGGCTAAGGTCGTAGATCACTAAAATCAGTTTGTTGTGTTGATTTTGGTTTTTACCTGAGCACTGTGTCCAATTTTGCATCTCCCAACTTAAGAAGGACATGGAACTGCTAGAGAGGGTCCAGAGGAGGCCACAGAGATTTTTCACCAGAGAAGGCAGCAACAGGAGAAGGGGTAATGGTTTTAAACTGAAAGAGGGGGGGATTTAGGTCAGACATCAAGAAAAAATTCTTCAGTATGATGGCAGGAAGGCACTGGGATAGGTTGCCCAGGGAGGTTGTTGATGCCCCCTCCCTGGCAGTGTTGAAGGGCAGGTTGGATGAGGCTTGTGCAGCCTGGTCTGGTGGGAGGTGTCCCTGCTCATAGCAGGGACTGATGAGCTTTAAGGTCCCTTCCAACCTGAACCATTCTGTGGTTCTGTCATTCTACAACTGCATTTAAAAATACTGATTTCTGCAGAGTCCCATTTAGGTGGAAAAATACATCTTGAGTGCTGAGTTGGAGGGAAATTAAATGGATGTGGCCTTCAGAAAGCAGAAACACATGATCCCTAGAAGTCATCTTCATTCAGTAAATAAATTATGCAGCAGTTTTATAGCTTTTGCAGCCTCCTACAACTTCTTGAGCAATAAGTCATTTGTGTGTGTGCAATGTACCTTTTTTTAGTCTTCATTTTGTCCAACTTCTTGCAGTCTGTCCATGACCAACTTCCCTGCACCAAATTTATTTGGAACTGCCAGAGATAAAGCAGAGCTGTTCCGTGAGCGCTACTCCATCTTACAACAGGTCAGAAAAGGTTTTGCTATGTCTAATAAAATACACAGGCAAAAGTCTGTGTTTTTATATTCTTACATGGAGGCCAGTGTGTTATGCTGGGGTGTTTCGGGGAGCTACAGTTTAAATTAAATCTGGATAATAAGATCTGTACTAAGTTTTATTGGTGTTCTCAGCTGTTACCACGTAGTGTGATGGATCCATGTGTTTCTGTATTGAGCATCATAAGAGGGGTTTGTGTGTTTTTCTTTGTCTTGCTCTTCTCCCTCCTGTGCTACATTTGATGTGTCATAGTCTGTGGTGCTTGCTGAGGTAATGCAAACCCAAAGCCCCAGGAAGGTCTCATCCAGGCTGTCCTTGAAGCCCTGAAGTTTGCTTCTGCTGTAGTCCAGTTATTCCTGCTCCAGTTTTCAAAACGCTCAGTGAGAGCCAGCCACCCCTTGTCACCTGTTGGTGGCACATGTGTCCTGTCTTTGGAAGGGGGTTTCCCACCATGGCTTGCTCTGCCCCACTGTGATGGTGGCTGCAGGCATTGAATCAGTTGTTTTAGATGGAAAAGACCTTTAAGGTCCCAATAGTTTGGGATCCAGCTGCCTGCTCAATCTGTGCTGTGCTCTGCCCTGCCTCTGTTGTGCAGCCTGTTGAGAGCAGGGATGGGATGAGGAGTGAGATGCTGATAGGATACCTTGGTAATTGTTGTTCTTATCCACAGCACAGCCCTACTCAGTGCTGGCAGGGTCTTGATGCAGCCCTGGCCTGAGGGGTAAGCAGAGCCCTGGGCACAGGAGTAGCAGGGCAGCAGCCAGCTGCCTCCAGAGCTGTTCCTCCTCTGCACCCTGTGGTGGTTGCATGCACAGGGTCAGGTACCCCAGAGCAGCAACAACTCTATCTGCTGCTATGAGGAGTACGGGTACCACAATTTGAGAACCTCTGTCCCAGAAGACCAGTTAACCATTGGCTAAAGAAGCTTTAGTTCATACAAACAGTAGTCAGGGTTAGTGAAACCTGCTGGAGTTGGCACATTCCCACAAAACAGCAGCAGGAGTTTTCCACAGGGTACACCCCAAAGCCTCCTTTTCCTGAGCTGTGTTGTGCCATTGCCCCTCTTTGCCTGGGGACTTCATGTAGACTCTGTTGTGCAGGTTCTGTGTTTGCTTGTCATCTGGACCCCTTTCCATACTCCAGCTAAGTGAAGGTTGGGTGACTGTGTGGGTGGGGGCACCTGAGAGGAGATAGATGTGATAGATGGGCTGGTAGCAACGGGTTTGTCACAAGAGGAGCCTTTCAGACTGCATGAAAAACAGTGAAAGAAGCTGAAATCCCTACAGTGTATTTTATTTGTGCTCTCTGCAGTGTATCTGTTGCTGTAGCTTGTTTCTGTCATTTAAAAAATATAACATGCTTGCTTCTAGGCCCTGCCCTGAAGAGAAACCTGTTCTTTTCCACATAGTTAGTATTGAATACAGTTTACCTCCCCTTGCTCTCTCACCTTTCCCTCCCAGGTTGTCACAAATAACTTCTAGAAGCATTCCACACACTTTGCTGCTACATTTTGGGCTTAGTTTTATTTCCCAGTGTTACTGGTCATCTATTTCTTAGAAGTAAATTCTTGTCAAAAGAGTTGATTATGCTCAACAAATTAAACGTTGCTGGATCAGACAGAGTCAGAGAACTTTGTATAGTGGTTGTGATGAACAGGCTTTCTGGCAGTGGTCATTTATTTTTTAACTGGATTACTTCAATTTTGGTTTCTGCAGAGGACTCACAGACATGAGTTGTTTACTCCTTCAGCAGTCGTTGCTCATCCTGATGACAGTAAGAGCAAATTCCAGGTAAAAAAAAAGAAAGTGGTGGTGGTTTTGTTTTTTTTCCTTGGAAACAAACTAAACTTGTGTGACACTTCCATGCAGTAGTACTTCTCCAGTGGCATTTCAGTTTTACATCCCATCTGGGTCATCAATGGAAACGTGTACTTTTTGATAATTTTCAGCCTGTGTGTCAAAAATGCAGTTGTTTGGCTCAGACCAGTGTGATGACCAAGCCACTGCAAAGCTGCTCTGGAGCACAAGAGAAATGTGGTTCCTAGGGTCAAAGGGCATTCATTAGCTGTTCAGCTCATTAACTTTGTCTCCCTCTGCTTGGGGATATTTTCCCTGCTTCTTTCTTTCATAAGCACTAAATTCACAAACCTACAGTTGAGTAAGGACATTAGTTTGCTCTGTTCCCATCTCAGCTTTCTCATATTAAATGCACTCCCTATATTATACAGTATTACATTTAAAAAAAAAAAAAAAGATGGATGTGTGTCAGTGGGTGTCAAGTAACAGCTTTTGCTTTGCTCTGCTTCTCTATTTCTCCCTGTTCCAAGCATCCCATCATGTAGGATAAAGCAGCTGAACTGAGTTGAGCTGACCTGTTATAACTGACATTCTTAGACAAGACCAGAAATTCCCACTTCTTCTTTTCTGCTTTAACCCACTTGTAAGCCAAATAATCACCAAAAATATTAATGTGCTAAGCAGTTCTTGATGCTAACAGCCATTATTTGAAATCTTTTCCTAACTCTGTTACCTCTGACATTCAGAAATGTGCCCCCTGTTCTCTCATAGCTCATTTGTGTATTTATGGAAACACGTGTGCTCTGTGGTGCCTTGTCTTGTTTTGGTTGAGCACAGATATATGGAAAGTTTGATTAATATTTGCCTTTGGTTCCAGCTTAAAACAGTAGAAACTCTGCTGGGCAATACAGCTAAAGTGGGAGAAGTGATTGTGCTTGGGATGATAACTCAGCTCAAGGAGGTAGGTTGCTGTTCATCGTGGAGTATCTAGGTCACCATTCAATCAGTGTTATAATATATTAGAAAATGAAAAGCCTTAAGTATCTCATCACTTTATCCTGTCATATAACTCAGTGGCAGATCTCCCATCAATGTCAGTGGTGCAGGAGCCATTCCCTGAGAAGAGACTTTTCCACAAGCAGTCAGCTCTGGTCTGTGAGGGAAAATGCCTTCCTCTTCTCACTGCAGAATGTTGTAGTGCTCTGTCAGCAAACAGAACCAATTGTGTTTTCTCAGCATGGCCCTTGAAATGCTGCAGCTTCCAGGGCCTGTGTTTGGACTTGCCAAGGCATTGGAGTGTGATGGGAGGAGAGGGTGCACCAGCACCTCATGCTGCAGCAGCTCAAGGAGAAGCTGCAAAGATGCACTTACTATAAGCCTCACTGTCTTCACTTCTGCCAGTGTGTTCTGAACTTACAATATTAAAAAAGATTAAATTATTTCTAACTGCTTCTGATTGAAGCATGCATTTGGCTGAGTATCTTTTGTTTTATTCATTAATCTCGTTTCTTAGGGGAAGTTTTTCCTTGAAGACCCTACAGGAGTTGTCCAGCTGGACCTTAGTAAAGCCATATCCTTTTCCTTAAGTCTGAGAGCTGAAGAAATTTCCTAGATACCTGGAGAATTTTAAATTAAATAATAATTCAATACTGACCACTAAAAATTAGGCATTGAGGTTTGCAGCTTGGTCTTTTTCCTTCTTCTCAAATGACTTGGTTGCTGCAGCTCAGTGTCCTTCCACAGAGGCTGTTAGGACAAGGTTGGTGTTCCTCCTAGTGGGAGCAGAGTGTGGTCCTTGTTCCAGGGCTGTTGATCACCTTACCTGCTCATCTGCCTGGCTTTTGAGGCAGCCTGTGAACTTCCAGTAGTGTCCAAATGTATGACACCAGCTGGAAAGCAAACTGTGGCTAAATAACTGATTTAAGAGTCCTGATGTAAAAAAAAGTATATGCCTTAACATTTCTGTACCAGTTCCACAGTGGTTTATATACTGAATCCTCCTTTGTTTTGGCAGAAGGTAAAGCAGACCCTTTTTCTTAGCTTGTAATAAGTTACTCTGTTGAAGGCTGCTGCTGCAGCCAGATGTCTGCCAGATGTGGCTGAGCAGACAAGTCTCACGTTGAGGCTTGGCCACAGGCTGAGGTTTTGGCCATAAGCCTTTCCTGTTATCTGTCGGCTCTGGGGACAGAGAACAAAGCTCTGTGGAATTCCTAGTTCATAGTGATGTTGGTGGGATGTGAACATCTGTAGCAGCTTTGAGGATTGGCCTTGGGTAGCCTGGCTCCAGAATGCTCAGAGATGTGACTGCATGAGGTAGAGAGGCTAGAATAATGAAACAGTAAGAGGTAGCAATCTGAAAATGCTGCTTTCTGTTGGCAAAGCTTTAGTCCTTCAGAGGCTTCTCTGGGGAGTCTTCTCATAAGGTGAGGTCAGAGCTTGCAGTTTGAGAGCCTTGGACCTGTTTTGGCAAAATTACTGGTCATTTCTGGTTGTAGAGTATCACTCTGTGCAAGATACATAATCCAGGTCTGATTTCTAATAATTCTATTTAAAATTTATTAAAAAAACCCTAAAGAGAAGTCAAGAGCAAGAATGACAGTGGGGATAAGTACCACCCTGTTACTTCTGTCCCTCTACCAGGTGGGACAGCTCTGGAGACAGGGCAGCTTGATGGAGACTTTCCTGGACAGGGCCAGCAACAATGGTTCCTGTTCCCCTACATTCTTACCTGGTTGGGTTGAGAAGGTTGTTTATGTGGCTGTGCAGCAAATCCATTCAAAGAAATGACTGGGGTAACAAAAGTAAATACTAGTGGGTGTCTTTGCTCAGCCTGTTTTCCTGCCTGGTCATTCCCTGGGCTGGTTCACCACTGAGCGGCACAGGAACAACTGCTGTCACAGGAGAGGACTTGATGGAGGTGGGACTAGCTAAGCAGCACAGCTGCCAACTATCTGACTAATGTTTAGGGCATGGAAACAGGAGTTGTTAGAAAAACTAAAGGTTGTTTTGCTGTTTGAACACCTCTTAGGTTGGTATGAAGATGGAGTTTTTCATGTGAACGCTTTTGGATTTCCACCTACTGAGCCTTCTGCTACCACTAGGTACAAAACTGACTTTCTGCAGCCTCACTCTGTATTTCCTTATGGGTTTCTAAGGAAGAGTGTTGATATTTTATCATTTCTGTGACATTAAAGTATGCTGTTCTCCCTCCCCACATGCTTCAAAATCAGTACAATTTTAAGGAAGGAATTGTGGTCTGCTTAGAGCAGCACTAAAGCCTGGAGTGTGAGCAGAAAAGCCCTTCCAAAGACCATTGGGTTCTTCTCAAATGCAAAACTAGGAAACCCGTACATGGGAATAAGAAATTCCTTGTTGTTTGAGGAATGAATGGGGAGTCCAGAGGAGGCCACGGACGTGATCCCAAGGCTGGAGCAGCTCTGCTCTGGAGCCAGGCTGGGAGAGTTGGGGTGTTCAGCCTGGAGAAGAGAAGGCTCCAGGGAGACCTTAGAGCAGCTTCCAGTGCCTGAAGGAGCTCCAGGAAATCTGGGGAGGGACTTTTCAACAGAGAAGGCAGTGATAGAACAAGGGGTAATGGTTTTAAACTGAAAGAGGGGAGATGTAGGTGAGACATGAGGAGGAAATTCTTTGCTGTGAGGGTGGTGAGAGCCTGGCCCAGGTTGCCCAGAGAAGCTGTGGCTGCCCCATCCCTGGCAGTGTTGAAGGGCAGGTTGGATGGGGCTTGGAGCAATCTGGTCTGGTGGGAGGTGTCCCTGCCCATGGCAGAGGGGTGGTACTGGGTGATCTTTAAGATCCCTTCCAACCCAAACCGATAAATATTACCCTGAAATGATCTGTTAAGTTATGGCAGGGCAGTGCCCTGCTTTATATCCAGGTGACTGCCATTTCTCTTCCTTGGATTCTCCATGAAGGACTGCATGATTATTGATACAATCCGAGCTACCTGTAATAATAAAAATAATTACAAGAATAACAACAACAACAATAATAATAGTAATAATAATTATAAAAGGCTTAAGTAAGTAATAATCAAAACTACTACTAACGGTTTGGGGAGAAAACTTAATTAACTTGACTATTTTAATGGTGTAGAGCCTTCTATGGGAATGTGAACTTCTTTGGAGGGCCTTCTTCAACATCAGTAAAGGCATCTGCAAAACTGAAGCAGCTGGAGGATGAAAATGAGGATGCCATGTTTGTGTTTCTTTCTGATGTGTGGCTGGACCAGGCAGAAGTACTGGAAAAGCTTCACACCATGTTTTCAGGTAGGTGGGAACTGCTCTGTCCCTGAGCCTTGTAGGGAACTTGTGCCATCTCCCTCAGCCCTTGGCAGCACTGATGGCTGAAACTGATGAGGGCAGCAAGAGGTCTGATTCAGAGCTAATTCAGGGAATATCTGAGCAGAGAACTCATTGCCTTTGTTGGAGATTTATGCTAGTTCAGCTTGGAGAACGTGTCATGGTGTGGACACTCACCTGAGCATGCCCTGTCAGGCAGGGGAGGCTGGGCAGTGCACAGCTGACAGCCAGGAAGTGGTTTGTCTGCCTTTTTTCCAAAAGGATACTTTTAAACCAAAAAGTCAGGCAACAGTTTCAAGAGTCTTTATTTGTCTTGTGCATTTTTTATGAACTTCCATCTTGAGAAAGCTAGAGTAAGCCCAACTGTTGCATTTTTTTGGTAGGATCCCACTGAACCCAAGCCCAAAGTCAGTGAAGTCCCACTCTAATTTTAGTGACAGCTGTTTGCATTTTGTGGGGTCTATGATACCTCTTTTGGATCTTTCTCCAACAGTTTTCACCATTGGGTTGCATTGCATTTTTGCAAGCCAACACTTTGTTTTTCATAAATCACTTAGTACTGGACCTTGTTCTGGACACCAGCCATTTTATGTGCTGTAGCAAGAATGTTCCCCTTGCTTGTTAAAGTTTAGTTTAGACTTCAAGAAAACTTCTTACTTCATTGGAGATCAGCAGTCCCTGAAATGCCTTCTGGTTTTACCTGGGAAAAAAAGAGGCAGTTACTCTTAAAATACAAACTGTTTCTTCCACGCATCATTACATTAGTAATGTTGACAGCACTTGGACAGCAAGCATCTGCCAGCTCTGCTAAATGCTGCTTTGTATTCCACAGCAGCTTTGGAACAGCTTGTCCTGCCTGTCTTAGGTAGAATGGAAGTGTGAGAGGGTGGCTGCTTTTAAAAAAAAAACAATGTGTGAAGTTCAGGCTGGGAAACTGCTGCTGACCTGAAGAAAATGGGAACAAAGGACCAGACTGCCCAGGAGGTACAGGATCAGTTCACTACCTTGATCAAAGCTGGCAAGATCCTGAGCTTGATCTAAGGTTACACATGCTGAAGTGATAAAGGGACTTTGGCCAGAGAGATTAACACCCTCAACTCAACTGGCAAAGAAGTCAATGTTGCAGTTACCATTTTGAGACCTTTTTTTTTAATTGGCAAGTAAAAAGGTTCATAATTATGAACTGAAAATAATATCTGAGTGGAATAGTAAGGAAAAAACATGGATGAGCCATTCCTCTGGCATAAACAATCCTGTCCTGTTTAGCAACAAGGGGGAGGTAAATCCCAGCCTGGTTCTGCATGTTTGGAAAACAGAGAGTGACCTAGAGTGTGAGATGAATGCCTGAGGAGATGCTTTTCTTTTGCTTTCAGGGGTGGGAACTGGGTTTCTTTTTTTGTGCTTTGCTAGAGACCATGTGTCTCTGGGTGGTCAGTGATCTTGTGAGGGTTCCTCAGGTCCCTCAGGTGCTCAGACAATCCCAGTTACTGTTGCTTTATCATGCCAAAGAGCAAATTAAATGTTGGCAGAGCCCTTGAGTTGGAATGATGTGTGGAGGTGAATAGAAATCCATTGCTACTTACTCCCTGTTCTTAAGGAAAGAGTGCATTTTTAAATGGTATTATTTATTATGATTGTACGTTGTGTAATTACATGACTGGGCCAGTAGTTATGTGGATGCACACCAACAATGTTGTTGGACCTGGGCCTGTAAAAACAGGAACAAGTGTCACTCCCTGGAAGTGACACTTGTTCCTTGCCATCATCCTTCAGCTAACAAAAGCCTGTGTCAGGAAAAGACTCCAGGTGAATTAACAGCAGCAGAGCTTGAAGAGCTGTGGCAGTTTCTGCCTGTTTTGGGATGGACTGGAAGCTGAATGCTGACAGGTACTGGAGTGAATGGATGCTGTACTCACAGCTGCTCTCTTTTCCCAGGTTATTCCTCAGCACCTCCAACCTGCTTTTTCTTTTGTGGGAATTTTTCATCTGCACCATATGGAAAAAACCAAATTCAGTCACTGAAAGGTAGGGAAGTGTTTGAACACAGTTGGACATCTCCATTAAGTTAAAATAATGGTGGCAAAGCAAATTAAGAGAACAGAAAGGAAACCCATCTTTTCAGAGTGACACATTTTTAATGTACTGAAGTCATTCATAGTTTCTGTGTTTTTTGCCTAACCAGGTGTTGTATCATAGATTTTCTTTCCCTGACTCCAGGTTCCTTGAAGGCTCTTGCAGACATTATACGTGAGCACCCCAGCATTCATAAAAGGTACACAGCAAAGTGCAATGAGAAGGGAAATGTGTTTATTCTGTGAAACATCTACTTCAATTACTTCCAAGAAGCCAACAGATGTTACTGCCTCATTATTGTGAGCCAGCTATGATCAGATAGCAGGCTTGGAACAGCCCTGTCAGTTTGTTTTGGGAGCAGTGTAAGGTTTTGATTTTATCTAACATAGCTCAGCCATGGAAGCTGCTATTGAGGGAGCAAAGGTGAAACTGCCTCTCCCTGGAACATTTTCCACATGGATTAAGAATGGCCTGGGTTTCCACAGGAGTTCTATTTGGCTGAGCCCTTTTCCCCTGGAATTCCCTTGAAGTCAGCAGGGTACTGCCCAAGTATTGCTGTTTCATAAACTGATGGTGAAGTCTTGCTGCTGTTAGGAGCACCTGCAGCCTTTCTGTACCAGAAAATGTCTTCTGAAACACTGACTGTTGCCTACACAGAGGCATCCAATTTCTTGCTTTCCCATTCCTCTGCATTTGGTTATCCACAGCTGTTTGTTTCAGAACTAACCCAAGCAACACAATCCAGCAAAGGAATCTTTTATTCATCTCTTCTTGTCTCCCTGCTCTGTGGGAGTCCCATTCCAGGCCTGGAGAACTAAATCCTTCCTATGGAAATGTGAATATGCAAAGGGAATAAAGCAGGGAGGCAGCCAGGCTTTTATCCCTGCTGGCTTCTCATCTTTGAATACCTAAGAGTAGCCCCAAAGTGGAGCTAGTTCCTACAGTGAGCCCCAAAGCCAGGAACAGCCACAGCCTGCATGGTTATTTGCACGTGTCTGTAGAACAGCAGCAGTTAAAACCAATGTCTGGATAATTCTGGGATCATTTCATATAAAAGTGATACCTTGGACTTTTTACAGTAGTCGATTTGTGTTTGTTCCTGGCCCTGGAGACCCTGGTCCTGGCTCTATTTTACCAAGGTCAGTTTGCTTCTCTTTCCCAAATTTTGGAAGTTTGAGTGCAGTACTTAAAGCAAAGCAGAGTCCTGGCTTAGACACCTCTTGCTGTTTATTTTAGACCTCCCTTGGCTGAAAATATTACTGAGGAGTTCAAGCAGCTGGTGCCTTTTTCAGTTTTCACCACAAATCCCTGCAGGTAATGCTGTAACTTACTGCTTTTGCTCATGTTGTGTTTTTTTCACTGAATGACTAATCTTTGTGCAGATGGAATTTTAAAAAAGATGTTTTAGATGTTTCAGATTCCTCACTTGCTTTAATTGTAGCTAGTTTAAAATACTTTAAGATATAAATAAATTAGTGATGAAAGGCAGTAGTGCTAAAAGTTTGATTGTGTGTGTAAAATATCCTGCTCAAAACCATGTTTCTTTTGAATCTGGAAAGAAGGGAAGATGGGAGAGTGTTCATTCAAATGTGCTTTTTAATTTTGCTGTGTTAGAATCACAGAATCCCAGACTGGTTTGGGTTGGAAGGGACCTTAAAGGTCATCCAGTCCCACCTCCTGCCACGGGCAGGGACACCTCCCACCAGCCCAGGTTGCTCCAAGCCCCATCCAACCTGC
Organism: Chaetura pelagica; assembly: GCF_000747805.2. NCBI lineage: Eukaryota > Metazoa > Chordata > Aves > Apodiformes > Apodidae > Chaetura > Chaetura pelagica. The sequence continues at coordinate 1,711,389 of NW_009952059.1, forward strand.
CCTTCAACACTGCCAGGGATGGGGCAGCCACAGCTTTATCATGCAGCTCCCTATCTTGTATTTTCATCTCGACTTATTTAATTTCATGTAATATTTTTCCATTTAGGATTCAATATTGCACCCAAGAAATCATTATCTTCCGTGAAGATTTGGTGAACAAAATGTGCAGGAACTGTGTCCGCTTCCCTAGCAGCAACATGGACATTCCCAACCATGTGAGTGAGCTTTGTTCTTCTTGCTGAGATCTCCTTGACTTCTTTGCTACCTGCATTTAGGCTGCTCTGCTCTGCATTCTCATGGCACGTTGCAGAAATTACCAAGAGGGGCTGTAAGAAGGATCTGTACATATGGTATTATAGAATCACAGACTGTGTGGGGTTGGAAGGGACCTTTAAAGGTTGTCTAGTCCAGCCCCCTGTGCAGTGCACAGGGACCTTTTTAACTGGATCAGGTTGCTCAGAGCCTCCTCAAGCCTGACCTGGAATGTTTCCAGGGATGGAGCCTCCCCCACCTCTCTGGGCAACCTGTTCCAGTGCTTCACCACCCTCATAGTGAAGAACTTCTTCCTGATAGCTAATCTGAATCCACCCTGCTCTAGTTTAAGACCATTGCCCCTTGTCCTCTTATTACCTTCATTTCTATCTGGACAATAAAGTCACTGAAGTAAAGTAACAGATGGTGGCTGGTGGCATTGAGTCATCCTGTCCCACTCCAGGTGCCCTTGATCCCAGAACTTGGTGGCAGCTGCCTTCTGGTGTCTCCACCAGCAGTGAATGTCACACCAAGAGACACTGATTCCTAAAGGCAAAGTTTAATACAAATTACCTTTTTTCTAAGATTTGATTGATTGACCAGTGGCATTTGCAGCAAAGCAGCATGTGGCTTTTCCAGGTGGTCACCTGCTTCTTCTCCCTTCTCACTTGAAGTCCTAATCCTGCTTCTGGTACCTCATCACAGCACTCAGAGTTACGACTCTGGTTAAGGAATGTGCAGCAGGAGCTGATGGGACTGTTGGATAGGATGGAATGAGAATCCTGGCTTGTTGCAGTGATGGATACAGCCTGTTTCTGTGTATTTTATAGGGTTTGTTGTTGGTTTATTTGACTCAGAAACTTCTCTTGGCTCTCTCCTCCTTTGCTCCATCTGGGCAGTGCTCAGGTCCTTCATGAGCACACGGGAACCATTGTGGGCACTGAAGCACCTTGGTTTTGGTGTCCACGTTTGCACACGTGTCTGTGGACCCCACAAGCCATCACTGCCCTGGACTGACAGCTTTCTTTTGCCTGGAAGGGCAGGAATCATGAAGGAAATGTAGAATTACTACTGCAACACTTTGTACAGAGAAGTGTACTGAGTTGCTTTCACACACCTGTTTTCCTCTGCCTTTTCTGCCTGTCATTAAGTATTTTAATTCAGCCATCAGTGTAAAAAGATGGGAAAGGGAAATTTTATTACTAACATTAGGTTGAATTAATGGGTGACCTTAAGCCTTGTACAGTGTTAGTGGAACAGCCAGGCCTATAAAAATGGAGCCTAATGGCAGCTAAATGATTGATCAGAGATAATAAAAGCTTTCAAGGGGCTTGAGGAGAGACTTTTAGGAACCAAAATCTCCTGGCTTGAATTTTCCAGATGAAAAAGAACTGAAAGGGGGCAGCTGGAGTGTGGAGCAGAGCAACTCCCAGACCAGCCAAAGGAATAGAAATCATGTGGGAGTCAAATTATTTCCCCAGTTCAGAGAAAGGACTGAGTTGAAGTGTGGGTCTTCTGGTTAACCAGTACTGCAAGGAAAGCCCTGAGGGGAAAATCCCCCAAACTAAAAGTGATGGCAGTGTTGGTACCCTGGGTTGGAGGAACAGAGAAGCAGATTCTGCAGTTTGGTGAAGAGTCTGATCAATGATATAGTTTGGGCATCTTCAAATGTTGGCTGATATGTTTTAGAAAGGACTTTGTGTATTTAGAAAAATCCCAACACAGCAAACAAAGCAGCAGCTGAGTGTCTGGGGGAGCTGCTGCTTTGCTCTAGAGCAGAGGGAGTGAGATGCACAAAACCCACATCCAGGTTCAAAGCTTCTTTATTAACAGGGCATTAGAATCATAATTGTAGAATCATGGAATGCCAGGTTGGAAGGGACCTCAAGGATCATCTGGGCCAACCTTTCTAGGTACTACTGTAGTTTATATGAGGAGTCTCAGCACCATGTCCAGCTGAGACTTCAAACTGTCCAATGTGGAGGAATCCCATAGGATTCCCTTCCCTTAGGAGACTGTTCCAATGTTGGACTGTCCTCATGGGGAAACATTTATCTCGTGTCCAATGGAATCTCCCCAGGAGCAGCTTGTGCTCTTGGTCTTTTCCATGTGGCTCCTTGTAAACAGGGAGTCTCCATCTTCTTGGGAGCCACCCTTGAAGTGCTGGAACATGGTGATAAGGTCTCCTCTGAGCCTTCTCTTCTCAGAGCTTACTAGCATTGCAGGAATGAGTCTGACTTCTCAGAAACGGTCCAAACTAACTGTTTACGTTTCTGTTGCAGTTTGTGAAGACAATATTATCACAAAGCCACCTGACACCCCTCCCACTGTACATCAGCCCTGTCTACTGGGCCTACGACTACTCCCTGAGGGTGTATCCTGTGCCAGATATGCTGGTGATTGCAGACAAGTACGACCCCTTCACTGTCACCAACACCGACTGCCTGTGCATCAACCCTGTAAGGTTTCTTTCTGCTTTGCCAGACAAGACACGAGCATCATCACACCCAAGTGTGTCCCTGGCCACTTGTGCAGCAGTTCACTGACACGAGGGTGGTACATACATTTTTTTTTCTTCACAGGGTTCATTTCCAAGAAGTGGATTTTCGTTCAAGGTGTTCTACCCCTCCAACAAGACAGTTGAGGACAGGTAAATATGTTCAGTACCTCATTTCAAAGGAGGTGTCTTCTTATTTGTTGACTTTCTAATTATCAGGAAGAACACAGAAAATCTTTTATATAAAGTGAATGTCAATGATCTAGCAATGATCTACATTAAACAGGCTTGTGCTTCATGCTGAGACAGCATAGGAAACCCAGATGCCTAGAACTAAACCAATAAATTCAGAAATTAGTCCAATAACAATGATGAGCCAAACAGGTGAGCCAAAAGTAAAAGGAAAGCTAGACTGTTCTGTATGATCTTCAATAACTGAGACCAAATTTGAGATTTGTTTCTGGAGATGATGCCTGTTACATGGGCTCGTTACACTTAGAAGCAATTACTGGTTTGTTTTGTGACCATCATCAAGCTCAGAAGCCACTTTCATGCTTTGGTTTCATGCCTTTTAAACCTGTCTTTACTCATTTCCATTGTGCCCTACCAGTGGCTGGGAAAAAAAAAGCCCAAGCTGCAACACCAAAATGGTCAGGAAGTATCAAAGGGCTTAAAACTGTGATGAAAACTGGCCAAGTTTGAAACAATGATGGTATAACCCAGTGGGAGAAGTACAAACTTACCTAGTTAGGTTCAGCTTCATGCCTGGTTTTCTCAAACTGGGGTGGACAAGACCCCCCCAAAGGAATTGCTTCCCTCTAGATGGACCCATGTAACCTTTACCTGAATACAGAAGATACCATGAGGTGCTTAGGCCTTTAAATATTTTCAGACCTTATGGAGTCTTCTGCCAATCAAGAAATAATGTTATTTATTGTGATGTAGCTCCTTAAAAACTCAAGTGTTGTTTTTGTTTGGCATTTTCAGCAAACTTCAGGGCCTCTGAAGCTCTGTGAGGCTGCAGAGAGGGAGTGAGCCTTTGTAAAGCCAGCTGCAGCACTCATTTTAGAGGAACTGGTTTCAGAATAAATCTGAAGGCCTAAAATGATGTATTTTGTACATAAATAAACTTTTACAGGAAAATATACTGGTGTTGGTGAAGATAACTAATGTAGAGTCACGGTGAGGATTATATTAGGAAAGCACAATAAAGGAAGGCAGCTGGAGGGACCAAATGCATGTGGATCAAGCACGAAAGACCTGTGTTTTAAAAAAAGTGAAAGATGGGGAGAAGTTTGTCTTTCACCCTGCTGGGCTGAACTGATAGCTGGTTATCTCCAGGAGAGGCTGGAAACGTGGGCAAGAAAGGGCTGGAGCTCTGTGAGGTGTTTTTTACTCACATCAGCATGTTAGGTGGTAGATACTGTGACCCAGGCAGGGTGAGGAGAAGTCCAAGGGCAAGGAGGAGCAAGGGCAAGGTCCTTTGAAACATCCAGAGAGGGCAGGGAAGAGGAAACCTTGCTGAAGGAGCAATCAGGAATGTGGGAAAGAGGCAAGGGCCTGGCAGCACTAACTTCCAGCAGGGAGCAGCCTCTGGGCACGGGAACCTGGGCCCTTGTGGATGGATTGAAGCAAAGACCTGTGGGCCTGGAGACCAGGGGAGCAGGCTGGTGGCACCTACAGTGCCCAGAGCAGCTGTGTCATTTCACAGCCCCCTTCCTGCAGGAGCAGGGCCCAAGCTCTGGAGGGGCCGGGGGGGTGTGTGTGGAAGCCGGGTACGAGGTGGGAGCTGAACTGCTGAGCGTCTAAACCCGACCTGGGGGCTGCACAGCCCTGAACGTGCCCCCCGGCTCGGAGGGGCAGGGGGATGCGGAGGCGGAGAGCCAGCCC
>NW_009952059.1:1721397-1738513 GCF_000747805.2 Chaetura pelagica
GGGCCTCGCTCACGCTGCTGCTGCCCGTGCCCCGCATCCACCCGCACAGCCTGAGCGGGCAGGTGGGCACCAACCACTACAGCCTCCGCTTCTCCAGCGACACCGGCGCCTACGCCCTGTTCCTGCAGAGCCCTGAGGCCAACAGGCTGCTGTCCCCCGAGGCCAGCGTCAGTGTCTGTGCCCACAACGCGGCCATCGCGCTCGCCAAGGCCCCCGAGAGCTGCGGGCCCTGGCACCGCTTCTGCTGCGGCCCTGACGCCTCCGCTCTGCAGGTAACGAACGGCCCTGCGGGTTCTGCTGCTGCTTCCTTGGGTTGTTGGTCTGAGGGTACAAGGAGGTGGTGCTTCCCGCAGAGACCTGCTTCATTACCGGGCTGGTACCAGCAGAGCCAAGGTCGCCTCACGGAGCTGACACCTCCTGTCCTGGTGATAAGTGAAAGCACAGCTCGACCTGTGGCCTTAGAATTAGCTCCCGAGGCCACGTAAATCGCCCATGCAGCCTGTTCACGTGAAGAAAGGAGCTGTTTGTCACACACCACACGTACACACAGTGTCACAGATTGTGCCCAGGGAAGCTGTGGCTGCCCCATCCCTGGCAGTGTTGAAGGGCAGGTTGGATGGGGCTTGGAGCAGCCTGGGCTGGTGGGAGGTGTCCCTGCCCATGCAGGGGGTTGGACTGGATGGGCTTTAAGGTCCCTTCCAACCCAAACCAGTCTGTCATTCTGTGAAATGCAGGCCTGAGGACACAAGTCCCATTTGCAGCCTTGGGAACGCCCATGAGTCCAACTGGGGTAGTACAGCAAACTCTAGCTGTGAACTGCTGCCAGTGGCTGTTTTGCTGGGCTTATTCTTCATCTGTTTACTGCTCTGATATGATGCTAGCTGAGATGTTACTCCAAAGGTCGTTAGGCAGTTCTGCTCCCCATGGCAGGAGGAGTTTGACCCTGCAGTGTCCCCACAAGGGGATTCTCAGCACTCCTGCTGTCAGGAAACACTTACACAGGCTTACTCTGTGGAGAACCACATAAGCTCAGAGTTTCAAACAACTTGTCATGAGCAGGGATTAGGGCTGCACAATTCTTGTGTAAACTTCCAGCCGTGTGATTTGGGGTTTGTTTTTATTTTGGAACAATAAAACCCTTTGCAGGCTGGATCATGTACAAAAAGAGTGCAAGTCCAGAAAACTGGCAGGCTTAAAGTACATCCACTGGCATGGTGGCTTGGAGTATCTTTGTTCCTCCATCCTCACAATTAGAAAATACTGCAGGTTCTGAAAGATATTTATCCAATAAGTTTATGTGCAGCTGAACCTTCACTTGGCTTGATTTCCCATTTACCTTTTCTGTATCAGCAGCTCCTCTGAAGGAGGAGCTGATCAGTTCCAAGTATCAGAGATGATGAATTCACCAAGAACCTCCTACCCTGAGGTGTCTGCAGTGCATTGCTTTTGATTTTACTGGATCAGGAGCCTGCAAGTCTGTGCAAGTGGGGCCATGAAACGTTTGGCACTACTGGTAACCAGTGGGATCGGGTCCTGGGTGCTGATGTGATGCCAAATAACTCATTATGCAAACAATGACCCATTTTTATGTAGGTACAGAAGGCACGGGGTGAAAACTAGAGGCATTTTACCCACTTTTTCAGATGGTCTGAGTATCTTCCATCCGGTGCTGTGGTGTGTGGCCATGTACTTCCTTTTTGTTCTGTGGCGTGCAGGCCTGAAGGCAGGTGTTAAGGGGAAACAGCAGCTTTCTGGGACTCTACCTGGGGATATGACTGAGAATTCAGTTTGGGAACAGGACATTTTGCTGCAGTATCTCAGTGCTGTGGCTGATGGCCTGTTCTGTGTGCTTTGGACTTGGTAGGGATTGGAACTGTTTGGAATGTGTGTTTGTTATTGCAATTGGGGGAGCATCTTTTGACTGAAAGTTGTGAGAAGGGCAGCAGTGGGTTTTTGGTCAAGATTACATTTTTGTAAGTTAAAAAAGAAATCTTTGAATGGGCTGAATTTATTGCACAATATTCTGGGTGGAGCAGGAGGAGGAAAAGATTTGGCATTAGTCATGGACCTCCCAGACATGTATTCATGAAGCAGGCTAAGAAAGATTGATTTCTTCTGGGGTCCTTTTGGATGCTGGGCCTTCAAATGGAAGCAGATGAAATAGGCTGGAGTCATTTGTTCTGTTTGCTTTTTTTTTTTTTGAGCTGTGCTGTTTCCCACGAGTGCCTGTGCCAGCTCTGATAGCTGCATTCACTCAGAGTGAAGTGAGAAAAATTAGCATATAATTAGAGCTACTGTTACATGCTGTCTTCTGCCCAGTGACTATTTGCTGGTGATGGCTTCTCCTTAGGTTGGTTTCTTCACTTTGCTTGCACATCTGGTCTTTTCTGCTTTGAATCTCTTTCTGTACATCAGAGCTGTGGTTCTTGCATTGAGATCTGCAAGGATCAGTCAGGAGAGTGTTTCAGGGATGCACACAGAAGCAGGGCCCTGTTTTATCACTTTAGGGAGCTCTTGGTGGCCCCAACAAGCAGGAGTTTTATCCTGCACTTCCCAGGCTGCTTGTTTGTAATTCCTTCCCCTGCCGTGGCACTGCCAGAGGGTGGTGTGTGGTGAAAGGAGAGGCTGGTGGTTTTTTACAGATAAGAAATTCCTGTTCTGCTGACTTCTGGGAAGCTGTCTCTTAATGGAAACCAGGGGTTTCTGTGTGGTTTCTGGGTTAGTTCCTGGGAAATCCACCCTACTCGGTGCTGGCTCATCCTGCGGTGGCTGTTCAGTTCCCTTCAGGCTGCCTGTGGAATTGTCTGCCTGTCAGTCTAGAGGAGCCACTGGGATGATCCAAGGATTGGAGCAGCTTTCCTTTGAGGACAGGCTGGAACATTTGGGGTGTTCAGCCTGGAGAAGAGAAGGCTCCAGGGAGACCTTAGAGCAGCTTCCAGTGCCTGAAGGGGCTCCAGGAAAGCTGGGGAGGGACTTGGGACAAGGGCAGGGAGTGAGAGGACAAGGGGGAATGGATTAAAACTGGAAGAGGGGAGATTGAGATGGGATATGAGGAAGAAATCCTTGGCTGTGAGGGTGGTGAGACCCTGGCCCAGGTTGCCCAGGGAAGCTGTGACTGCCCCATCCCTGGCAGTGTTGAAGGGCAGGTTGGATGGGGCTTGGAGCAGCCTGGGCTGGTGGGAGGTGTCCCTGCCATGCAGGGGGGTTGGAACTGAGTGATCTTGAAGGTCCCTTCCAACCCAAACCAGCCTGGGATTCCATTATTAACTTGCCAAACAGCAAGGAAGTCATGCTGGGGGAACTGTTCACCAGGTGATCAGGATGCACCTCCCTGGCAGCTCATCCCCAGGCTCTGCTGTCCTGCCTCCCGTGTCCCCTGGTTTCCATGGCCTGGGCACCTCTGCCTGTGTCCCCAAGGACAGTATCAGGTGATGGCACAGCCCGGGCTGCACGGCTCAAGGTGTTCCTGTTATCACACTTGCCTCTTTTCTTCTTGAAAATTGGTCTGATGCAGATATTGGTAGAAGGATTCTCAAAACAGAATCTCAAGGACTGGTTTTTCTTTTGTAGTCAGATCCATTTGAATCCCTGTGCTGAAAGATGATATATTTAGAGCTCAGTTTCCATAGATGCTGAGCAGCCTGAATTCCCTCCCCAGCAAGTGCTTATTTTCAGCAAGTCTTTACAGTGCAATAGTCCTCCCTGGACTTTAACTGTGTCATGGCAAGTGTTCCTTCATTTGACAGCTCTTGATGTTGCTGTGATTTCAACACTGCCCTGTACAATACTCAGCTCCCTGCTGGCACTGAGTCCGTAACTTCTTATCAGCAGTTGCAGCCATTGCTTTTCTTTCTCCCTGAACAGTTTTGCTCTTTGGCCAAGGGGTGATGTCCACACACTTGTTAGGGAGAGCAGAAATCCTATAAAAACAAGGATTCTGTTACTTTGGACTTCATGGAGCAGGGTCACATATTTCAGGGGTTTAAAAGTCATCTTCTGCCCCTGGCCTTGTGCTCAGGCTCAGGACCACAGACCACAGAGTGTCCAGCTTTCTGCAGGGTGTGCTCCAGGACCTGCTTTTCCAGGGAAATAGGAGCTCATGGCCTGAGAAAGTTGCCTCCAAGGAGCAGCTGCGGGCTGTGCGCTCCCTCCATTCCTTTTTATCACAGTTCATCTACTAATACCTTCTACATCTCTTGCTTCCATTTGTTTGAATTCTGGGAGCTCAAGCCTAGGAAACTCCTGCATCAGAGAGTTCCCCCTTGGTTTTAAGACAACAAAACCTGGGGAGTAAATGATGAAAAAAAGAAAAAAGAAAAAAGAAAAATAGATTGGTTGAGAGTTAAATAACCATTAATAAAATTTGTAAGCCTGCCAGGCAAGGTTTCCGAGAACAACGTGTCCCAGAATGGCCTGGTTTACAGCAGAGCTGGAGTTGAGCAATTACTGAAATCATCCCTTCATAAAGCACCATCTTTTCATGCTTAGTCTCCTGGGGTTAAATGCTCAATCCTTAACAGAAATAAAACCCAGTTTTCTGGTGGGAGTATCTGAACTGCTGAGACTTGGAGGCTCAGTTGTGCTAGCATGTGAAACACGTTTGGTGGATAATTAATTCTGCCTGCAGTTTTTGGGTCCAGTGTGCTCATTCTCATGTGATTAGAAAAAGATTTGGTTGAAGTAAGAATTCCCTTTCATGCTGATCCCCACCCTTCCTGCCCTTCTCTGTGGGCTGGAATGAGGATGTGGCAGTTCTTCCCTCCTGGGGTCCCCCTTGCCAGGGAGGGAATCACTGCAGTCAGCCCATCCCTTTTGTAACAAAACCCCACGTTCTGGGATGGAGAATTTTAAGATTGAACTCACGTAAACCCCCATGGGGCTCTGGAGAGCAGCAGGGAGCAGTGTTTCCTCTGCTTTACTGTGCATTGAGATTGTGGGGGTTTTTTCAACATTTACAGTATGAAAAATGTTATGCTAAACATTCCTGATGAGCTCATGGGTTGAACTAAGCCTGAGTTATGCTGGTTGTGAGGATTATTTTAGGTGTTTGAAGGGGAACTGCCTGGTGATCCAAAAGCTTTGTTTAACTTTCTGTGTCAGTTCTGGTGCCTTCGTGAGGATGTTTTAGATGGGTGTGTGTTACTGAGCATAAAAAAAGAGGTGTGATTTTTGTGCCTGGCCATGCCAGAGATCTTTTTGAAGCTCTTAGTGCTTCTTCCTTCAGAAAGCAGCTGGTAAATACCTCCAGAGCCCTGTGGTCTCTGCTCGCTGCACACACCTACTGGCACCTGTGGTTTCTGACCCTGGGTTTCTGCTTTGGCAACAGGTATGTTGTGGGGCAGCTCTTCCAAGGCAAACACCTGCTGTGAGCTGTTCATACAAAAAAATCCCGTGGAACAATATTATTTGTAGTTGTATTTACACCAGAGGGACTGCCAGTCTTTGTAATTAGTCCTCTTTTATCTCACTGAACGAGGTGTTTGTCCTGTAGGTGCTGTCAGACCTCTGGCACCCAGGCAGATCCTGTCCTCTCCAGCCTGGCATGGGGCTGCTGAGAGGCCCCATATTCCCTGGAAAAGAAGTCCTCTGCTGGTGGCAGAGCTCTGTTGCTCCCAGCACTGAGTGTGCTTAATCCTACATCAGTTTGGTTTTGGTTCAGTTATTTCTGTGCTCAGTGTTTCAGGACTCTTGGCAAGTTTTTTGGGGAAGGCAGAGGAGAAAAGAAAACAACAGAACAAATTTATGGTTTGATTCATTTTTTTTTTCAAAGTAACCTCTTTCCCAAACTAGATTAGGAAACAGAATTAGATTGCTTCTGCTGTAAAACAAACTGATTTCTGAATAGCCTTTAATTGGTAGATGCATTATAGGAATAATGTGGTTACACTTTGCTCTGGAGACAGGCTGGGAGAGTTGGGGTGTTCAGCCTGGAGAAGAGAAGGCTCCAGGGAGACCTTAGAGCAGCTTCCAGTGCCTGAAGGGGCTCCAGGAAAGCTGGGGAGGGACTTGGGACAAGGGCAGGGAGTGAGAGGACAAGGGGGAACTGTTTTAAACTGAGAGGAGATTGAGATGAGATCTGAGGAAGGAATTTTTAGCTGTAAGGGAGGTGAGACCCTGGCCCAGGCTGCCCAGGGAAGCTGTGGCTGCCCCATCCCTGGCAGTGTTGAAGGGCAGGTTGGATGGGGCTTGGAGCAGCCTGGGCTGGTGGGAGGTGTCCCTGCCCATGCAGGGGGTGGGACTGGATGGGCTTTAAGTTCCTTCCAACCCAAACCATTCCATGATTGTATGACACAAACCGGTTACATTAGGAAACATTATTAACCTACTGATTGAGCTCTTGAAAGCTTCTTCTGAGTTACTTCATCTTTGCAGTCATTAATACCTTCTGTAAGTTTTCACCCCCAGCACAGATACTTTCATTTACCAAAACTTGGAGCTTCCAGTTCTCTTGTCGAGCCGGTTTGCAGGGGGACCCTACAGAAGAAGTGCAAATAATTGAAGCCTGAAATCTGTCCTGCTTTTAAACCTTTTGCAGTCCTCATGGGAGGCAACTCCAGTTGGTCACTGGCTACGAGTTTGGATAAATTAATGGAGAGCAAACTGGGTGCTAAGGGAAGCTGTGGGGGCCCCTCTGTGCTGTGCCTGCTGGTGCTGCAGCCACTGCCACCCTGAGTGTCAGTGCTAGGGGACACCAGGTTGGGTTTGGGTGATGAACTGTTCTAGAAACCAAAGACTTTCCTACTAACGTTTATGTTAATTTGATCTCAGTTTAGTCACAGGGAAAAACAATTGTGTACCAAACAGCAGATGACAGTGTGTGCAGGGCAGAGTAGATTTAATTCTGAGTTGCTAAGAGAGGACCATAAATATCAGAAAATAAACTGTTTAAACTGAAGAATTATTTTACAGGGTCATTGAAATAATCTGCAGATGCTTGTCCTCTGCTGCTTTTCCAAGCCAGAGCAAACAGGCTTTAAAATAAATTCCTGAATAATTTTTTTTCAAGGTCTGTGCTTTGATAACATCTGCAGTGATATAAGTGCCTCGGTGTGTACTCACTGGGAATGCAGAGTCTGGGTTCCAGTCACTGGCTGGCTGACCAGGCTAATGATAATCATTATATTGATAACAAACAGCATTGCAAGGTGCCATGATTTATGGCAGGGCACTGGCTAGTGCTGTGATAAAATTTTAAACACTTCCCTGAGATGTAAGTGTAGTGCTCTGGGAATAGGGTGCTGAGCTGGGATGGAAACTGGGAACGTTGGTTTGTAGTAATTAGTCAAAATTACAGAAACATCACAAGCAATTATTGTTTATCCTTGTGTACAGTACTCATGAAGAAACCTTCCATTCAGTGTTCTTTTATAACAGTATTTTCTGTGGAGAAAAGGCATTATTTTGTTTTGTCAGGACAGAAGCAAACTCGAGGAAGGTTTATGGTTTGTTGCCGAAGTGCCAGGTCGTGCTTGTGCTGTGGACAAGTGTCTGTCCCTCTTCTCTAGCCGTGGCTCATGGGCAGCTCTGGCACTGCCCCCTGGCCTGGGCAGCCAGTTTGTGTGGAGCTCTCTCAACCTCACTGTTCTCTCCTGGTTTTCTTTGTTGTTCCTGATTTCCTGGGATTCCAGGGCAGAGCCAGGAGGCAGCAGCTCTGCAGGTGACCCTGGGGCTGCAGTCACTTTGGACAAAGCCATCTAAGGGTGTGATTTGCAATATTTAGACCTAACAGATCACTTTTCACAATCTGTTGGCTTCTGAAGCATCTCCTGCACCTGTGGTTTCTGTTTATTGCTGCCTGGGAGCAAGGTTGGGCACCAACTTTGCTAAGAGCACAAATGCACAGCAGGAGAGTCCTTTCACCAAAGGATTCTGCTTTCACTAGGGAAAAGGAGGTTCAGAGGGGAAAAAAGATTGTTTTCCCCATTTTGTAGAGGAAGAATAGAGGCAAAGAGACTTGCTCACAATCCCAGCAGCCCAGGACAGAGAACTGAAGGAAGATTGCTGAGCCCCAAACTCCATGGTGGTTCTTTTCCCAAGTGGGGTGTTGAGGTGTGGAGAACCAGTAGCAGTTATTCTGGAGGAAAATGAGAACATGGGGTGTACAGGAGTGGAGGAATCAGCTAAAGGTGAATCAGTGGCAGGTGCCTGAAGTTTCTCAGCTGGGAGAGGAGAGTGGTGCTGGAGCAGTGAAGGCTGTGACACAGGGACAGGCTGAGCTGCCATCGGTCTTGGCAGCAGGAACCCTGGGGCAGTGCAGTGGAGCTGCTCCATTTGCAGTGTGTGGACAAAGGGATACTTGTGGAGGTAGGAATGTATCTCCTGCACTGCCCAAGGCCATGATCTAGGCTGGAGTTTTGGTCCTGCACAGGTTCTGCGTCTGTGCTCCCTTCTTCCCCCTGGCACCTTCCCTTGAGCTCTGCAGCCTGTTTCTACAAGCCCAAGGCTCTGGCAGGGTCCCTCTCTGGCAGGCAGGAAAGGATGGAACACGAGGGAAGAAGCATTTCAGGCTCTGTGTGCCAAAATGCAGGAGGAGGTGTGTTACTGGAGGTGTGTTAATGGAGGGTTTTCTCTCAGGACAACCCTGCTGCAGTTTAGTCTTTCCACAAACTCAGCATATGATGTTGGATGTTTGCCTGGATTGTAATCTTTCTGGATGGAAAATGAATTCAGTCCTCTGCTTTTGAAAACAAGCAATAGGGCTGTTATGACTTTCCATGTTGGGATTTATTTTTCCCATACTGAATTACTATTTTTTTTTCAGCTGACAGTTAAATTTTGTACCCTGGACACAGCATGGCAGCTGGCTGTGCATAAGGCTACAGCCACAGGGGGCCAAAAATGTGCAGAATTGCCTTTTTGCTTCCCAGCCTGCAAGATGTCAGTGATAATTGAATTTAACTTTCACTGGGCTGACAAGAGGGTAGAACCAGTCTAAGAAATGTTAAAGTGTGACTTGCAGTAGAAGGCTTGCAACTTTTCCCCTTGATTTCCAATGAAACAGTTTGTTGTTAAACAGGAAAGTTAATACACAGAACATATAAGTAGTCTTCTAGGATAAGATACTTTGTAGGGTGCCAATGTCTGTCCTTACCCTCAGCCTACAGCAGATGAGTTAGGAAGAAGATGAGGACAGGGAAAGCTCTGCAGCCTTATGAAACAGCCCCTCCAGGATATATTTTAGGACTTCTAATTACCTGGAACAGATTTAAATCTTTAAACCTGTAACAACATGTTTCAGAGTGTTTGTGAGCTGCTTATTTACAGCCTCCAAGCATGTCCCAGGCTGTCATCTCTGACTCTGGATCCCTCTGCCTTTCTTCCAATGGGTGTTTGCACTTGCCTGAACTGGGAAGGCTCTGTGGATGGTTGTGGAATGGATGTTGCTGAGCATGTTTTGTAGCCTTTGCTTTAGAAGGTCTGATCTTATAGCCTGAGGGTTTGAAGATCTTGCAGTCACAGCCCAAGGAGGTGTTGGCATTTTCCTAAAGACACTGAAACAGATCCATGAAAGCCTAACACATTCCTCGTGTTAAGGCAGGTGAGGATGGTGGAACAATGTTGCTGCAAATCATTCCTCAGAGGAAGTCTAAACCTCTGTATTAGTAGTCACGAATCAGAAGAGAAGAAACACTTTTCTTTTTGTGCAGGATGCAGATCCACACTTCATATCAAAACGAGCTCTGGTCTTCATGCCACCTCATTACTCCAGAATGTCTGACTCAGAATGTCTCCACTGAGACCTGAGCATGCTGTGAAACTTGTGTTGCCTTTGCTTGGGGAGAATTTCTTGCTCCAAAACCACTGAAAGAACATAACCTGCTCTTTCTTTTCTTTAGGAAAGACTGTTTGTCAGTGAAGAAAATGTTGATGGATTCCTAGACACTGTTTTACACCCTTCTGTTTGCTCCAAACCAGCATTGGAAAGTCAGCCATTAATTGAAGTGCTTGATGTTAGTGAGGACAGAATTCAAATCAGGTTGAAGGTAAGGATCCCTGGCAGCAGTACCCGTTGCTGACTGATTTATGTGCTTCACCAAGTGGTATCAAATCTGACCAAAGCAGCTTTGTTCCTGTTCTGCCCTGACACAGAAGAGAAAACCCTGGAGTGGGGTGTATTTGTGGGTATAAATGTCAAGTTTTTAGAAACACAGGTTCCCATTTATGCCATTTAATGTGACCCCAAGTGCTTCCAGGTCAGAGCTGATGACAACGTGCTGTAAACAAATCATGGCAGATGTCATGGGAATAAACACCAGAATGTTCTTAGAATGGAAATAAAGTAGTAGATAATCCACATCCTTCAAATACCCCAGAGTTTGGGCTCATGTTCTGGAGCCTGTGACTAAACATACCATCTTGTGCATGGACACTTCTCTGTGTGTCTGGTCACCAAGGAGGGATCTGGGGTCAAGAGGGAGTGGAGAGGCAGAGAACCTGCCTGGTTCTGCAGGAAGGGCTGTTAAGGTGGACAAGGGGTGCTCAGTCATGGCCATGGCTTCACTCCCTCTGCCTCCTCACACAGACAGAGAAAACCTTGAGAATTCTGCCTGTGAAGAACAGGGTCTCATCTTTATTTGGTCCAAGTGTTTGAGTGCCTGGTGGTTTCCTGTTGTGTAAATTATTAAACACAGGACTACTCATCTTAAACGCTGGTCTCAAATTCAATGCTGGTGACGTTTAAGGCCTCGTTCAGGCTGCCCTTCTTCCTCAGTCACCCTGTCTCTGTCAAGGATGCAAGGTAGTCTGTGTCTGCAGCATTAAAATAACCCCTCTCTGCAAAACAGAGAGATGGACAGATGAAGAAAACAGGTTAGTTTTGTAAATAGGAAAATACGAGGTAAAACCCCCTGTGATTTATTGGTAGACACTGTATCAGAAATTCACTTAACACCTTTCATAAAGGAAAGATAATATGCAGGGACAACCAGATTACTTCTGCAGCCATGAACTGGAGCCTGCAGATACAGTTAACATGTAGACAGCTTCTTGGAAAGCAAGTTCAGCTGAAGCATGTGACCTCTGGAACAAAGCTGGAGGAACTGAGGAGTTTACCCTAAAGATAGTGGCTCCAGCACTACTTAGGAGGCTTTACTTCTGCAGCTAGAGTGGATTGCACATAAACATTTAACACTCAAATTGGTGGAGAGTGGATGTGCATGTTTTGGTAGCTGAGAAAGGGAAGCTAACACGTCTTAAATCATCACACCTTCATGTAGGAGAATCATCCAGTGCTAAGCACTTGGAGTCATGGAATGGTTTGGATGGGGAGGAATCTTTAAAGGTCATTCAGTCCAACCCCCCTGCAGTGAGCAGGGACATTTTCAACTAGACCAGGTTGCTCAGAGCCCTATCCAACCTGACCTTGACTTACTGGTGTTCCTTTTGTTTCTTGCTGGAGTGGGCAGTGGCCTCGGGGTCAGAGAGGGCTGGGTGTGTGTGACAGAGCAACTCACTCTTTGAATCCATTAATCCAGCTGCTCCTGGAGAGGTGCTCACCTGATCCTGACTGTCCACTGGTACGCACACACAAGCTGTCCACTCCTTTTTTGCTGAAGCAGTCAACAGCTGATGGTGACATTGGGTAACTGCTCTTTAGCCAGCGCCAGGTCTGTTCACACTCTCCCGAGCAGGGCGGAGGTTTCTCTGAGTGCCAGGAGACAACACACTTCCTGCAGTGGGAGTTTAGATCCCTTGGCTGATTTTTGTCTGCCCCAAGTTCCCAGAAACCACAGCCTGGGTGAGGGGAACCACCTGTACTCCTGCTGGGAATCATGAGCGAGGTTGCAGCCACGTGGCCACGGCCCAGCAGCGCTTCCCATGGCAGGGAAAACCCTTGGGAAGCAAAGTGCCTCCCTGCCACTCATTCCCACACGCCAGGAAACCTTCCCACAAGCAGGAAAACCTCTGCACCCAACTGGCTCGGCTTGCTGGAAGTAGACATTGGAGAAACAGGTGCCTTGGCCTGTCTTTACAGCAGTTTTGTGTGCCCAGTCCATGTCAACTATGCAGCAAATGGTTTGTTTTCTTGGCAGCAGCAGGAAGCAGGACATTCCGGGCGGGATGGAGAGGAGCAGGGGCTCAGCAGCACGGGAGGAGATCCTGCTGGAGAGACACATGGTGACCACCTCCAAACAAAGGCAGAAACAAACTGTACTGCAGCTGGCACTGGGGAGGAACGTGCTGCAGAGACCAAGCAAACTTCCACAGCTTTAGCAGCAGCTGAAACAATAGGAAGAGTAGGTTGTAGTTCACACCATTGTTTGCAGCCTGAACCTTCTGACACCAGTTCAGCGATCTCTGGCGAATCTAGGAAAAAGGAACCAGATTTAGAAAGTGCTGTGGCAGCAGGCAGAGGGGGCCCGGCTGCAGGCTCTGACAGACAAGCTGAGCTGCTGCTGGGGGAGCTGGGGAGAGCAGGAGGGGAGGGAGCAGGGTGGGCAGGGGGGAGCCAGCCCAGCTCGGACGCCCGCCCGGCCTCCCCGCTCCTGCAGGAAGTGGACAGGGATGGGAGCGTGCGGGTCCTCAGGGATCACGTCACGCGCTGCCCGCTCGCCTTCCAGAATCCCTTACTGTATGAGTTGGACTAGGTTCATTGTTGTAGGATTTCCTTTTGTTGTTTGGTGCTTGCTGGGACTTCCACATGCGGGTTTATGGCCTGAGGGCTGGAGCAGAAGGCAGGTTCCCACCAAAACAGTTCATGTCAACATAGGAGAACACTTAGGTTGTTAATAATTCTTTAAGTCAATAGGTCAGAGTTTTCTTATCCCTGAAACAGTTTTACTTACAAGAGAGATGCAGCTGAAGGTGGGTCTGAGGTCCTGGAAGAAAATGCATCTTTATTGTTTACATATTGTTTCTTTGTCCCTTGCCACATTACAGGGAGTATTTGTAGATTTCCTTTTCCTAATGGCTCCCGCAGGGATTGCTGTGTTTGGTCCACCTAGAAATGAGCAGGATTCATCATTTTTCAAACCTTTCATTTTCTGATAACTGCAGGATTAGGACTTCCACTGATTTTTTTTTAGCAATCAGATGAAATTTCTAATTACACGGAGAAGTTCTAATTGGTCTCCTAGAAATAATCAACATCTATACCATGTATTCCATCCTAGTGCATTACTTGAGAACACAGCATACAAACATACCCCAGCCTGTCATCCCAACAAATTCAATTGCAGGATAAAAACATCCTCTCTGGTCCCATGCCTGCTACTAAGTATTTACAATTTGTAAAACGGATTCACTTTAGCCAGACTAGATTGACTTTTCAAAACCAGCTCCCCAGGAGCCCCAGCCTGCTGCTTGCTGCTTCATCTCCCTCAAGTGCGATACCCAGAAGGAACATATCTAATAATAAACTTTCAGTTCCCTTTCTCACTGCTTCTGAAATCTGTTTTCTTTTGAGTTGTACAAGACACAGATGTGCTTTAGATGAAAGTTAAATTCGACTGGCTTCGCAGCTGCTCTGGAATTAGTCTTAGATCTCTACATTCCACGTGAGGGATTGCAGAGTAAGCTTTACTTCTGTAAGGAGGTTTGGTGGAAGGCAGAGCTGCCAAAAGCTTCTGCCCTACCCTTGGTGCCAGCAGAACATCCAGCCAGCTAGAGGAGGGTGAGTGGTTGAGTTAAACCCTGATCAGCTCCTCCTGGGAGGTGTGGGAGGGCAGAGGCTCAGGCACGGCTTTCTCAGCATCTGCACTTTGTGAAACTATTTGAACGGAGCAAACACCAGAGCTGGCTCCAAATCATGGCAGGTACTTTACCCCTGGATAAAAAGCACCTTATGGTGGTCAAAAGAAACATCTGCATTCTGCCTGGAGTGTTTCCCTGACCTTGGCTCGCTCTCAAATGGACATTTAACCAATAGAAACCCATAAAGCAGATGACAAATGGTGGTAAGAGGCCTCACTCCATGCCCTTCCATTCCCAATTAGCTGTGGCAGCCAGAGTCCTAAAAGCATCAACCCCATTTTCTCCAATTAAATGAACCTTTCCCCCCCACACACCTCACAATCAGCATAAAAAAAAAATAATCCACCTCTAAACACTGCATGGCCATCACCTCAGTGTAACATTTCCTTTATCCACCATCATGCCCTGCTCTACAAAAAGCTGCTTGGATGCTGCTGGTGGCGTTTCCAAGCAGAGGGGTTGGGAGCAGCTGTGGCACTGCCTTTCACTCGGGTGAGGAGGTGCTGGGTGCTCAGGCAGGGCTCACAGCTTCCAGCCCCACCTCAGCCTGGGCCCCTTACACAGCAGGATTTGTAGGGGTCCCTTTGCACAGCTGACTGATTGGGAAGTGAACTTCCTCCCTCTGGATCCAAACAAAAGGGGGGTGGTGCCACACATCGGTTACTCTGTTCTGCTTCAATTAACCAGTAGCATTAAAAAGTTAATGAAGTTAAATGCACTTTACTACCAAGTGTGTAGCCCCCTGGATTAAAGAGAAGACACCCTCACACACACTCCCACCCCCCATCTCCTGACTTTCTAGCAACACGAGATGACATCATCTTGTTTGTGAGACTCAAGAACTTCTCTGGTCTTACAAAACAAACAGAATTTTATTTCGGCAGAACTAAAAAAATCGTATATTTATCTACATTGTAGTAAAAACAATGAATATATATATATATTTATTTTTCCTTCATATATTCATCGACACACGGCGACACAGAAGGGGATGAGGGCAGGAGGTGATCCCGGGGGCTGGAGGTGGGAAGCTGGGGAGGGCTCAGATCCCCCCGCTCGCTCCTCACCACCCCCAGGGGCACCCCAGCCCTGACAGCACCAGGAAAGAAAGATGTGCTTCAGTTCCAGCTTCCTCCTCCCAGCAAGCACAGCAGTGGGTCACTTTCCACGCAGGGGCTGCAAACGCTGCTCTGAGCTCCCCAACCAGCAGCCAGGAACCCCCTTTTCCAGCCCGTGGCTGCCAACCAGGAAAGATTACTATTTTGGGACACCTTTTACAAGAGTGTTTATTCATATTAAAGCAGAAACCAACTCATAAACGCTTGTTTGTTTGTTTGTTTATACACGGGTGTGCCTGTCAAAGACAGCACGGAACAACTCAAAGAAAGGCCAGGGCTGCCAGGAGAAGGCTCCTCACTGAAGCCTGCGGTAACTTTTACACAGTTCATGGTCCCTGATGGGTTTGCAACAGCTGGATTTCCTCCTCCCTCCATGTGTGAATAAAAAAAAACAACTGTTAAGAAAAGGAAGTTGACTGCCTTTTATTGCTAACCCCTGATTAATGAATAATGAATAATGAGTGTCATGGTAGAGGATAAAGTAGGCCAAGAATAAATGTTTGATTTCATTACATCATTCCTAAAGCCAAAATGGAAATATTATTCATTCTGGAAAATTTCACTACAAACAGCCACAAAAAAGTTTCCTTTGTAATTAAATATAGTTGCAATAGACCTTTAATAATTATGTTTCAATCTGTTTTGGTCACTTTTTTTGGCTTTTTATCTTGGCTTGTCAAGATACCAGGATAAAGATAGAAAAGACAAAGAGAATCATGGGAGTGAAATAAAGGAAGTTGACATACAAGGATAAATTGACAGGTGTGATTTCTGTGATTCCACAAAATTAGAGAGCCTTTCTGATTTGTTCCTTTTGAACTGTTATAGTACCAAGAATGAGTTATTTGTTATAATTAAAGGATAATGCTATATTGCCAAAAAGTAGTATGAAAGGCTGATTAATAACCCAAATAGCCAACATGTATAATTTATAGGTGTTCATGGTAATTGAGAAGGCAGGTGGTTTTATGTGAAGATTTTATGTGGAATAAACTGCTAGAATAAGAGGTATCTTTTTACCAAGCAAGTAACACAAAATTATAGTATGTGTCTTGAATCTTTTTTTGTTTCTTTAACAACAGTATATTTCAGTATACCAATCTGGATTATTACATCATAAAATTACCCTTTTTTCTCATTAAGTGGTAGGGCTTTGAAAAATCTCACTTTCAATTTTTGCTGTATTGTCATGAAATTAGACGAAATTCTAGATGATTCTATATGCGCTGCTCTGAGCTCCCCAACCAGCAGCCAGGAACCCCCTTTTCCAGCCCGTGGCTGCCAACCAGGAAAGATTACTATTTTGGGACACCTTTTACAAGAGTGTTTATTCATATTAAAGCAGAAACCAACTCATAAACGCTTGTTTGTTTGTTTGTTTATACACGGGTGTGCCTGTCAAAGACAGCACGGAACAACTCAAAGAAAGGCCAGGGCTGCCAGGAGAAGGCTCCTCACTGAAGCCTGCGGTAACTTTTACACAGTTCATGGTCCCTGATGTCTCCCCACCCTCCGTTTTTCACGTGAGGGGACAGGGGGGCCGTGGAGTACCTTTTACTGACACTCATGGTTTCGGGGAACAGGTACTGTTGGTTGCTGCTCAAGAGAGAGTCGATTTTGGCACTCTGGGTGGCCGGTCTGCAGGCCTTCTTGTGGTGCATGCCACAGTCCCCCGTGTGAAAAACCCGGGGGATTTCGGGAACCAGCACTTTCCAGAACTTTGGAAGACAGGAGACAGTCAAGTGCTGCAGGGTCCAGTCCCAGTTGTAGTCATCGTAGGTGCAGAAGGCGTCCGTGCACTCGATGAGCTTCTGGTAGGTGTCCCTGCCGAAGGCCATGCCCATGTTGTGCTCCGTGGACTTCCAGGTCTTCACCTCCACCTTGTCGGCGCGGCCGGCGAGGCCGCCCCGCACGGGGCTGTAGGTGCCCAGGGACACGATCTGGCAGTCGGGGCACTCCCGTTCCCGCAGGGCCCACAGCTTCTTGAGGACGTGGTAGAAATCGGGCGCCAGGTAATGGTCCTCCTCCAAGAAGAGCACGGGCCCGGCGTGCTCCCGCAGCGCCCGCAGCCTCTCCCACACGAAGTGCAGCTTCCACCACCAGTGGTGCTTGGTCTGGGAGAAACGAGCCTCCCGGTAGTGCCCGAACGAGTCCGGGTACTCGGCGTTGATGCAGCCCATGCGCAGCGCGGCCTCTTTGCCCGCGTCGCGGGGGCAGTCGCGGGGGTCGTGTCCGGGGAACTCGCGTGGGTAGAGCTGGATGCTGAAAGGGAAGAAGACCTGCAGCACGGGGCAGAAATCCACCCG
>NW_009952059.1:1739567-1745046 GCF_000747805.2 Chaetura pelagica
GGTCCGAGCTGCAGCAGCAGGCAGGGCCGCCGAACCGCCCTGGGAGCTTCTCCCCCCACGTCCAGCACAGGTTTCAGTTGCGTCTCAAAGCGCCTGCGAAGCCGAGCGGGAGCCTTGGGTGGGTTTAACCCGGTGGGACGGGGCCCCTGGTGCTGAACGCGGCCCCCAGCCAGGCAGGCAGCAGAGCTGTCGGGCACAGCAGCAGCAGGAGGGGCCCGAGCGATGCTTGTGCTCGGGGCACGTTGTTCGTGGCAGTTTCACAGCTTGACCTTTGCTCGCCGCAGCCAAGCTCTGCAGAACACAGCAGGTTTCTCCTCATCACCCCGGCGCAAACGGGTCTAAGCAAGGCAGCAAAAAAAGAGCACTGGTTAGGGGAGAGAGAAGCTGGGCTCTGCAGCAGAGTCGGTTTGATTCAACCCGATCTCGTTGCTACAGAGAGGCTGCACCATGGAAATGGCCCTGAAGAATTCCCCACGAGGAAGAGCAATGAGGTAAAACAGTTTCTGACGATAATTTTGCCGGGTCTTGTTTTCTCTACAAGAAGCCCAGACACAGCACAAGCCCAGACACAGCACTTGGGTCACACACTTGCTGGGCTCTGCAGCAGAGTCGGTTTGATTCAACCCGATCTCGTTGCTACAGAGAGGCTGCACCATGGAAATGGCCCTGAAGAATTCCCCACGAGGAAGAGCAATGAGGTAAAACAGTTTCTGACGATAATTTTGCCGGGTCTTGTTTTCTCTACAAGAAGCCCAGACACAGCACTTGGGTCACACACTTGCAGTGTTGAACTGTGTCCACCTTCTGCCACCTACCCCGGTGCCTGCCGGGCAGCCTCTTCCACAGGAGACATGAGCAGAAGGAGATCCTGGAGACACCACGGTTGCTGGTGGGCAAGGCAAACTGCTGGAGAAGACACTCCTGAGAGGAGGGATTTCTGCTTTGGCTTTCCCTGACTCTGAAGAGCAGCTCTGGCTCTTGGCTCCTTCCCCAGCTGCTGGCGGGCTGGCAGCAGCGCCGGCTCGGCAGGCACGGAGCACTGCAGTAGCTGTCCCGGCTGCTCATCCCTCTGCAGCCTCAAAACCCAAGCCCCAACTAACTCATCAAGCTCCTTGCTCTCTGTCTCTGGGATGAAGCTGCAACTGGAGAACTTCACCCTACCCAGACAGATGCTTTGCAGCACAGAGAGAGCTTGTGTGCAGTGACTGCCAGGCGCTGAAAACGTTTATTCAGCTGGGATAGATTCCCAGGGGAACTTGGGGATATTGGAGACCCCTCTGCTTCCTGCACAGGGACTTCCCTTCATCTTTTGTTGGAAGGGAGGAAGTTTAGAAAGCTCCTCTGCACGTTTGACCTCTGAGGAGATGGTGAGATCTCAGCGTGCTGGGTACGTCGCTGCGCTGCTGGAAGCTGCTCTGGTGCCACTGCAGCCACGTCTGGGGAAGAACCTCTGCAGAACAGGGCTCCAGAGCCCTGCCACGCTCCTCCAGCCTGCACCCGCTGCTGTAATTTCAGGGGATTACACGAAACCAAGTCAGCTCTGAGGACGGCAGGCACTTCGGAGATAATGTCATCCCAGGGCGCGCACCCGGGGTTTAAAACACACCAGCAGCACGTGCGGAGCCGGCAGCAAAACGTTCCCATACAAAAGCCCTTTCCCACAGTTCGCTGATCCCTTCTCCCAGCGCAGCCGGGCTCGGACGGGGCTCCCCAGCCCCCCCAGGTGCGGGCTCCTCCCCGCCCAGCCCCGCAGGCCCCCGGGAGGCACCGGCCCCGCGCACACACCCACGCTTCTGCAGAGAAAATTCCCCTCGAGTCCCCCAGGAGGTCGAATTTCTCCGTCTGCTCCACTTCCCTTCCTCTTAATCACGCTCTCCACCTCGAAGGTGTTTTTCCAGATGAGTAATCCGCAGGCTGCTGCAATCAGGACGGGATCTCTCCTTCACAGGAGCATTAGCATATGACTATTTAAAACCTCCCGGGGTGGCTCTGCAACGCTTCCCGGAGATCAGGCTTGAGGAAAACAGGCACTATTGGCTTCCCCCCTCACAAGGGCTCTAGTTGAAGAGCAAGAGACATGGAATAGTTAATCCAAATCTTTCTGCAGTTGCTTGTAAGTTAGTGCTTTACAAACACTGTGTGAGGAGAGCACAGTCAAGTTATTCTGACATTCACAGAAAGTTTGAATGACACTCAATATTTCTGGAAGGTTCCTCTTCCTCAGGAAGACACATCTCCTGGCCTTGTCAGAGCAGTCTCCCTGCAGTGGAAGCCCTTCCATGTTTATTTTTGCTGCGAATGTCTCAGATTAGTAAAGAGTTTGAAACTGATTATTTTTAAAACATGAAAGAAGGTTGTGCTCATGCAGGAGATGTTAAGTGATACCTGCCCAGCCAGGACCTTCTTCCACAGCCTGCTGCTGCCTTTTGGGCTGCTCCTCCTGCTGTACATCACACCCAGCTGTCACCTCAGGACTAGTCTAGATCAGTTCTGCACCCAGTAACTACAGGTGTCTTGTTTTCCCATTGAAACTACATATAATTACCACAGAGGTGTATTTTTCTATGACCCAGAGAGATGCACTTCACTCGTGGGCAGTCAACACAGCTTCAAAAAGAACAGTGCAACATGTTCCCCTCCAGCCACCCCAAGTTGCAGGGCATGGGATGTCTGAAGTTTTCTCAGGGGACTTTTGGTCCATGATTCCTCAGCCAGGGACCAGCTGACAAGACCTGAAACATGGGTGTGGATAGTCAAATGATCTGGTATTTTCCCCAGGAAAAAAAGCCAATCCCTGGAATACACTGGATGAAAAGCTCATTAAGAGAAAACACAACTCACAGGTGCATGGAAGGGTTTCAAAATTTATTAAGTTGACACAGTGAACAATTCAAGGATCTTTAAAACGTGAGAGTTAAGAAACAAAGTTTAGGTCACATATTTAGAAAAAAGACATTTATTGTATTACAAAGAGATAAACCCAAAAACATTTGCTCTGGTAAAAACCCATCAATGTTGGTCCCTGCTTGAGGTGGGGATGGTGTAACAGAACTTCTTAAAAAGGAGCACCTGGAATGATGTGACCAGTTCTGAACTGCTCACACTGTAGTTTCTTCTCACAGCAGCCTGACTTGTTGCTCTACAGTAAACAAGTAAAGAAGAGTCCAGCCCAGTGCTACAGTCAGCAGAGTCTTCTGCAGACAGAGCTCAGAGCCTCCTGTGAGCAAAGCAGTTTGACCTGTGCTCACCTTCCTTCTCTTAGCGAGAGGGAACCACTTATGCCACAAAGCAAAACTGTCATGATGCTCCCAACAGTGTCACAGGAACAGGGAAAACCAAAATACATTCTAAGGAAGAGTCTTTCAAGCTAAGCATCACTTTTTACTCCAACCAAGAAGAGATTCTAGTGGCAGAGGAAGAGAGTCAAGCCACCAGACCAGGCTGACAGTGTCCCCTCGCTGCCACCTCCAGCAAGTGCCCCAGGACAGCACGTGTGGGAAAGAAGCAAAAACACAATTTCAGGCTCCTCTGTCACTGGCCAGAACTTCAGGCAGAGCTTTTGCACCCACTGTCAGCCCTGACTCTGCAGATGCCTATCCAGGAACTGGGAGTAGCAGTCCAGGGAGCAGAAGTAGCAGATGATGGGTGCTTCTGTACCGCCCATGTTGTCCACCAGGACCACGGTGTGAGCCACGTGATGGAGATTCATGGTCACTGTGATCTGGATGAAGCTGCTCAGACAGGCCCTCCCACACTGGCAGGTTTTAGCCACTTCCAGATCTTCACAAAGGTGAGAGGGAAGGAGATGACAACCATAAGGGATTCTGTTGAACAAGAGCAGCAAGTGTGAATGCACTCCAGAATTAAACCCCTGCAACACACACAGTGACACACCACCTGCACCACTTGGCAGAAACAACTTCTGAGATCATCAGCAAGGTAAATCTGAAGCTTTGCCACTTAGTGTTGAACTGGTCAGGAATTAGACAGCACTTTGCACAACAGTCACTAAAAACATGCAACCATGTTATTGACTCCCAACTGCCAAGGGCCTGAACTCCAGAAGACACTGGAGGAGAACCAGGGAGTTCACACAAATTGTAACAGCCTGTGTCACAGCAATAGAGAATTAACAGGATTAGAAAGATTAAGAATCATGAGACAACTGGGCACATATCTGCTCTTCCCTCACACTAGCCAGGAAGATCACTGTTATTTCCCCCTGGCCTGGCAAAGCACCTACATTTGACTCCTCACTCTCTACCACGAAGCAGCAATTGTAGTGTAAAAACACTAGATCCAGAGAAAACAGGAGATCAAATGAGCCTTTTTACAGCAGTGCTACATTGCAGGCAGTAAGTTAAGGTCCTCTTGATACATTCCTCTTTTTGTCTCTCGTGTCAACAATGACATCCAGAGACAAGAACCAGAACTGCTTCTTTTTAAATCCACAGCAGAGTGTGTTTGTGTGTTGTGTTTGGGGTACAAAACACCCGATTTCCCTGAAGTATTGTGTTGATACACCCAGTGTGGGTATGGCCAGTGCCCAGCTGTCACCCCACTCACAGAGCAGGGCTTGCTGACTCACCCCTGACTACACCTACACATTCCCACTTCTCTCTCTCCACACCATCATTCACATAGCTAAGGCTCCTCTGGGATTTTTTTTTGTCACCACCTCAATTTCAGAACACCCTTTTTTTCCGGTCAGGAAAAGCATAATCACAGCTCTGGTACTTGCCCAGAATGCCACTATGAAGACTGACTGATTTCCAAACATTTGCTTTCACATCTTCCCTCCTCCTGTTTCCTTCCTTTCTCAAGGTTTCTACAGCCCATCACCACTCCTGTTTCTTGTTCCTTGTTAACTCCCACCTCCAGTGAATGTCAGACACTGTTGCCCACTTGTTAGACTTTTTTTTAATTTTTCTTTTCCATTTAAGAGAATCAGGGCCACTCTGACCAATGCTGTCCCAGACCCACAGGCAAGGGACTCTTTCCATTGTCCTGTGTCTCACAGGGGATTCCTGGAGCAGAAAGCCCTTGGAGTTCTGTGTGGTGCCATTTTCCTGGAGCCTGCTGCAGAGGGGGCAGGGATTGGGTTGATGACAGGGTAACTTCAGGTGCTCCAGTAACAAAACTGAGCATCAAAATGTGACCAGTGTTGAGGGATTAGATGCTCCAGAAAAAACCAAACAACAAAGCATGCCTTAACAGGATATATCAAAACCACTGCAATTTCTATGAAGTTGGGAAAGGAGACACGTGGAGTTTAATTACTCTAACAGTATCAGCAAGGTCAGAAGTGGATGAGATTTGAAGCAGAACACTTGGCTACTCAGCTCATTTCCAGGGTGTGCCCCACATGCCAGTGGACACCTTCAGCACAGCTTTATGGGGCACTCCTCACCCCCAAGGCAGGAACGGGCACAGAAGGCAGATTAGGAGCACTGCAAGCCTGTCTTTCCTCCTTTCTTCT
>NW_009952059.1:1745133-1751071 GCF_000747805.2 Chaetura pelagica
CCCTGCCTCTTTCCCATCTTCTTTCCACCCAGAGCAGGGTGGGAGTAGCAGCAGCTGGTGCTGCAAGGATCACAGGCAGAGCCATGGAAGCAGCGTGGGGGGAGGGGACAAAGCTGAAGATAAACAGCAGCCTGGCGAGGATGTTGTTGTCTTGGTGAAATGATCATTTTAAAATTACCTCAGAACCGGGCTGCTCCGTGTAAGACAGAACACCCTCACTCCAACAGCAGAGGAAATTAACAACTCAAAGAACAGCTAAGGCAGAGAGCAGCCTGCAGGGGGTGATGCCAACTCCAGTGTCCTCTCAGAAGCCACCTCGTGGTATTTTCTACCATTACTCAGCTGATATAAGATTCTGCCTAAAGCAGAGGCAGCCCAATTCATTCCCCTAACTAGGAGCTACAGGGCAGAAGGCAACCGTTTGTCAACACACAAACAACCTTTTGTTCTCACACGGGAAGGGACAGCTAATGGGGACTTCGATGTGAACACAAGATGAAGGGCAACCATGTTTGAAAGCCATTTCCAAACTAGAGCCCAACACAAAATACCATCTGTGCCACAAAAGCCACTGTAACGTAGGCTCCTTGTGCCAGAAGTGGTTCAGGGTTGTAGAACTTCTTTCTTATCCCATGGTTGGACAAGAACATTCTCTTACAGTGCCCCCATTTTAGGAATAAAAACCTTTCAACCTACAGCTTTCTTTAAATGCTTCCAAGTCCTCAATTTACTGTGTTATCCTGTGTGACAAAGGGATGATTTTACGACTGAATTTCAAAGCTTTAACTTTAGGATTTTTAACAGGTGAAGAGCAGTAGCCACTGACAGGAGAAAAAAAAAAATCAACTCAGGGAAGTTAAGACTCAACAGGCTTCAAAGTGAGTAGGTGCACATGTACCTCTCATGCTGCTCTTACCTGCAATTCACGGTGGCTCTTGCAGCACACTCTAATAAAGTCAGTGGTATTTTCAATTGTACGTTGGGAACAAGTGGATTAGGCTGCTCAAAAGGATTTCCAAAGAGATCCAAGTTCTCAAGACAGAGTTTCCTAAAATCACTGGGCAGGAAAGGAAGTTTGTTTCTTGCTGCTGACAGAAAACGTAGATGATCCAACTGGCCAATCTTGAAAGGCAACCTGATCATCTCGTTGTCATCCAGCTTTAAATTGACGAGTTCCCGCAGCTGGCAAAACTGAATGGGAAGTGCTTTAATTTTGTTCTGGCTGAGGTCCAAGGACTGAAGAGATTTCTGAAGGGTGGAGTTGCACAGAGCCCCACTGAAGGACTCCAGGTGATTGTCGTGCAGATTGAGCTCCTGCAGACAGACCAGGTCCCCGATGGTCGCGGGCAGCTGCTTGATGTGGTTGTGACTCAGGTCCAGTTTCCGAAGCTTCTTCAAGCAAAGCACCCGCGTGTCGATCCGAGCAAGTTTGCAGTAGGAGGCCTGGAGATGTTCCAGGGAGTAAGGGAAGTTTTTGGTCAGGGGATAGTCCCTTCTGGAAGTGATGATCATTTTGGTCTTCGGTTTTTCAACTTCTGAGGTCTTGGCTGGTACCAGAGCTGAGAGCGGGAGGGCTCCTGCGTCAGCCCCTTGGTGAGCCAGTCTCACGGCTGAAAGGAAAGTCTTTAAATTGCTGGCATTTGCCTGGGGGGAAACACGGATGGGGAATTAAAAGTTCGTTATTCTTCTGCTCTGTTTGTACTAAGGCTTTTCTGAACTATTTTGCACCCGTATCAGGAGATGTGCAGCTCAGCGTGGCAATGAAACAGCTCAGCTTATGAGGTTGACATGGTGTTTACAGTGTTTAAGGACAATTGGCATGTGATTTGAATGAGAAGTCCCGACCCCTGGAATAATCTAGATCAAACAAACGGTCAAAAAAAAGGGAACAAAGCACTGAATTCACAGCTGAAAATAAAGTACAGGAAAAAAAAGCCCGGTGCACCTGATCCTCCTGACCTGCAACACGATCCAGGCCCAGTTTATAAAAGCACCCATGGGGAAACCAGGGATCTAAAACCTGAAACAATAATTTCTCAAAGTTAGGAGGAAGTAAAAGGATGGAAGCTGAGGTTACATTTAACATAAAGGGAGGGGGAAAGCTCCAAGGCAAGTTAAGTGCTTCGGGTCACACAGCTCTTTTTGGTTGTGCCAGCATCAAACAAGAGGATAATTATTTGCAGTCCTTCTGGAAACAACTGTCCAATTTTGCTTTAGGTGGCATATAATATAATGGCAGTAAGGACAGAGAGTCAAATTAAAGGAACATCAGATGATCAGTGCTTCAAATCAAGGTGTAGAAAGCTGTGATACAGTTGTTGTACTGATACAATTAGTTTTTAAGAGTAACAGGGTGACCAAATATTTATCTTTAAATTTCCAGCAAGTCTCTACCCAAGCTGACCCACAGCTGACAGACATTCAGATGTAAAGTGAATTATAAAATAAAAAGCATGATGCATCCAGACAGGTAAAGTAATTTCTCGTTGCATGAAAGAGCAAACGTGGAGTTGTGGCACAGAATCGTAGAATCCCAGGGGTTGGAAGGAACCTTGAAAGATCACCCAGTCCACCCCCCCTGCCAGAGCAGGGGCACCCAGAGCACATCACACAGGAACGTGTCCAGGCGGGTTTGAATGTCTCCAGTGAAGGAGACTCCACAACCTCCCTGGGCAGCCTGGCCCAGGGCTCTGTCACTCTCACAGTAAAAAATTTTTTTCTGATATTCACCTTGAACCTCCTGTGCTCCAATTTGCACCCATTACCCCTTGTCCTATCACTGGTCATCCCTGAGAAAAGCCTAACTCCATCTCCCTGACACTCACCCCTTACATATTTGTAAACATTGATGAGGTCACCCCTCAGTCTCCTTTTCTCCAAGCTAAAGAGACCCAGCTCCCTCAGCCTTTCCTCATCAGGGAGATGTTCCACTCCCCTAATCATCTTTGTAAGCTCAGAGTCCAGAGGTTTGCACTCTGGTCCCAGCCCTAACTTGCCCAAGCCTAGTAACACCCATTTCTGTACCCAAAAGATAACTTTGCTCCTAAATGTCTTTGTTTACACCAAATTCTAGAGTGTGCAGATGTAGCTGACACAAAGTGCCACAAGCACCTAAGAGAAGAGAGCAACAATCTGGGCAACTTCTGGGTGCTGCTGTGATATAAAGACAAGGAGGGTCAAAGACACAGAGTGCAGAGCTAACTCCACGCCTGGTCTCCTTCATCACCCCTTGCACTTCTAGTCTCTTTACCCCCTGACATGGTGTCCTCCAGAGATGGGCCAGTTTCACACCACAAACCTCTGTTATCCAAGACCACCAGTGTTCATTATCTCAACCAATCTAACTAAAACATTTAGCTGCAGGACTCCCCCTAATTACAGGCAGGTTTCTCACATTTCCAAGGGTAATAAATAGCTAACTAAATTTGGAAGTAAGGAGAAAAAGTCCTCCAGATCTGTGAAGACCACGTAAAATAAATAACTGTACATTAGAACTGAGTCACAGGCAACATTTCATTGATCTCAAAGCAACAGATAGCTGTTCTGTGTAGCCAAAAGCTCTAGGATGTTAAGATTAAGTTTACACTGTTCATGTTACTTCAAATTAAGAACACTTTGGGTTCTGAATCCTCAAGACAAATCTCCTCCACAATACCTTAGTAAAGGTAATGAAGTATCTGTAAAACTTGTTGATGAGAAACCTTGAGGTATCCTGACAAAAATACCAAGACACAACTAAGACAAAAAAAAGCACAGAATAAGCTGGAAGTGCTCAGGACCCAATTTTCTGCCCTTTTCTCACATAAAAGTTGCCAGGAAAAGCAGTTAATCTGTGTGAATGCCTCACAAGTCCCTTGTTTCAGAGCTCAGTGAAGGATGGCAAAGCAATGGGAGGTTACATGGCTTTCAGGCCTTGCATGCAGTGCTGCAGGCACAGGCTTGCTGAGGGAAAAGAAACACCCAACCCCGCAGTGACTTTGTTATTTTTGCTCCAGGGCTGAATGCTCCTGATGTCTCTCCACTTAATTTCTGATGTGGCTGAATGGCACCCTCTGGCAGAGGACAAGGGGTGGGGTTTTGCATGGCAGCAGCACACAGCTGGTACAGTCAGACCTGGAAATCTCTTTTCTACAAAGTCCATCTTTCAGAATTCAGAAGCCTGTTTTTTTTTGGTAGTGAAATTGCAAAAGACCAGCAGAAACACTTTGGAAAAACGATCAATTTTAAATGGAGTTTCAGGGTTTGGAGCATTTAAGAGGAATATAGTGTAGCTTTGGAAGAATTTAGTGGATTTGCTCCTGGAGTTTGACAGTAGGAGGGCATGTGAGGACCTGGCCTCCTCAGAGCAACTCTGGTCATTGTTCTAACTCCTGCTTCATTAGATTTGGTTGAGACTTTCTTTTCAGTCTAGCAACACTGAGGACTATCTTCTCACACAGAACACAACAGATGAAGTTCTTAACAAAACTACTCCCCACACTGTAACAAGGTCTGTCACACGGTTACCCTACAGGCCCTACCAGTGGTCTGGATGGGCTCTTGCAGCACAAAGACACAGCACTTTCTGATGCTGGATGATCCCCCTTTCAGCAGGCCCTGCTTTTGTACCTTTGTGCTGAGAGAAAACTTGGACTTCTCACACTTCAGCAGAAATATGCAGGGTAAAGGATGTAGAACAAAGAGTCACTCTGGATCTAACACAACATGCATGGGTTTTCACTTTGCCAGATACTGAGCCCGTTTGCTTCTGACAAGAAAAACTTCATTTAATTGCATCTGGACACACCCTGCTTCTTTTCTATTTAACCCTGTAAGGTGAACTGCTCTCTTCACCAAGAGCAGGCTGCTTTCCTCACCACCACAGCCTTCACTCCTGCACAAAGTACCTTCAGATCACACTCATCCTGTAAAACCTTGGGCTACTGTAACTATATTCAGGCTTATACTCAGTCTTGTCCCCCATAAAATAAGCACCTTTTCTTTCTTGCTGGGTCCTATTTTGTTTTCTTTTCAGTAAGTCCCTGTCCCAAGCACAGAGTCATTCACCTTGCTCCTCCAGCCTGTCCTGAGCTCCACTCCACTCTGGCAGGACTGTTGTCAGTGCCTGTTGCAGCTGCAGTTCAAACACACCCTGTGCACTCCTCCTCAGATGTGTCCCTTTGCCAAAACACTGCTCTGAAGGAGTGAGCTTCACTGCTCCTGCTAACAGCTGCTCAGTCTGACACCACTAAAGTTATTAAAGGATTTCCCCCAGGCCAAAGAATCATCATTGCAACAGAAAGTCAAAGTGATTTTCCAAGGGAAAAAAAAAGAAAGACAGTATGATCTGCTTTTAATTACACATCCAAGGTTTTAGAAAAGCTGCCCTGCTTTCCTCTTTTTCACAGCTACAAGAGATTATGTGAACAGACACAGAAAAAAACACCTCAAGGCATAAAACCTGAATGTTCATCCGTGATTTTTGGGTGAGTTTAGTCTGATTAAGAACACTTCAGAGCTTCCAAATATCCTGTGAACTGTAAATGACTACACAGCTGAGTCCTACTAAGCATTAAGGTGAGATGGTGCCCTTACTGCTGATCCACAAAGTGGGTCTCCAGCTTTGAAAACCCTGGCAGGCACACTGATTATCCACCCAGGCATAAAGGTTTCCCAGTTTTTAGTTAGCAAGACTGTAAGAAATTGCCCATTTGATAGAACTAATGGCTGAAGAGTAAGAGATTGTATCGGAGAGAAGAAAACCAGTGGTTGCTTTCTAAGTAAAAGATGAGTTACAGGAGTAAATGGACTTTCCTGCTGGTGGTTCAGAGGGGTCAGAAGAAGGGGGAGGCAGAAGCCAGCCCCGCAAAGAAGCGGGGTTCAGCCTTCCAGGCTCAAAGTAAGGGAAGCTCCTCGATATCCCCCTTTAACCCGCAGCCTGTCGGGAGCCTTCAGGCTT
>NW_009952060.1:0-9605 GCF_000747805.2 Chaetura pelagica
AACTAAAAACTCCAGGATCTGGGAAGGGTTGAACACCCAGTGGTATCCTCAGGTGGTGACAACCACCCCGTGGCCACCTCAACCCCCTCCAGGTGGATCCATCTGGTTCTTCCCCCCCATTTGATCAACCCCTCAATCCCAATGGGTCATGAAGGGCCACACTTGGAATTCCAAGGAGCTCCAACCAACACCTTTCCCTCCTGGATACCGACCTCCGCCCCGTTCCCTATTCCCACCTCCCCCTTTCCCTCACCGAGCTGAGCTTGGAACGCTGCGAAATTCCCACCTCCTGGTTCGGCGGGAAAGCGGCGCCGCGCTTGGAGCGGCTCGTGCTGCTCAACGTTCCCGCCTTCTCTGATCGGCACCTTCTCAACGTGGCCACCTGGAGTCACCTCAGATCTCTGTCCCTTCAAGGGACTTACCGTGTCACGGATTCTGGGATCCAAAGAGCAGCTCCACACTTGGAAAAGTTGGAATTCCTGGTGCTTCGGGATTGCGGCGTCGGCGACTCCGCCGTGGAATCCGTCTCCCGGTTCGTGAAGTGCCTGAAATTCCTGGAGATCGGCCAAGCTCATTCCCTCACCAACCAGGGCCTGGCTCATTTAACCATCCTGCAACACCTGGAGACCTTGATCCTGGATCTGGATGACAAAATTCCTCCTGGAGACGTCGTCACCTTGTGCCAAGCGCTGCCTCGGCTGAGGAACCTCCAGTTGAGTCCAACTCACCTTGGAGGTGACGCAATAAAGACAATTCGGGCGATTTTACCTCACTGTAAAGTCTCACCTGCCCCTTGAGGTGCAGCCTGAAGGTCTTGCCACTCATTTTGGTGCCTCAGTTGCTCCTTTTTTTAGGGAAAATCAGTTTTCCTGGATGGATGTTTGGGACAAAGTGGGTTTTTCTTTTGGGTTGGGGTCTAGAAGGTTTGGTGGGGCCAGGAAGGGGTTGGTGGGGCCAGGAAGGGGTTGGTGGGGCCAGGAAGGGGTTGGTGGGGCCAGGAAGGGGTTGGTGGGGCCAGGAAGGGGTTGGTGGGGCCAGGAAGGGGTTGGTGGGGCCAGGAAGGGGTTGGTGGGGCCAAAAGCTTCGCTGAGAAGTCTTTTTGGGAAGGATCCTCCTTTTTCCATGGATTTGAGGAGCAGTTCCCTCTGGGAACCCCCCTGGAGGAGCAGAGCAGAAGTTCAACCTCCAGGCAGTGACCTTCACGAGGGCCAAATTCCAGCAGCTGCTGGAAAATCAATCCAGCAGCCCCAGATCCCAAACTTCCAGTTAATCACTAACTGGGATTGTTTCACCCTCCCAGTCTGTCCACTCCAAATTCCCAACAGGGAAGAAATTCCGTGGCTGAATGTACCAGAGCTTCTGGTTTTTTGGGGATTACTCTTGGTCTTCTCCTGGACGTCGCATCGTCGTTCTTCTCGGGTCATCGAGGCAACTTGAAGATGTTTCTAAATCAATTAATTGTATTTATTAAATAAAAATCCTTTTGGATTTATGACTTTTTTTTGGGTTGATTTGTGGGTTTTTTAGGCTGCAACTAAAAACTCCAGGATCTGGGAAGGGTTGGACACCCAGTGGTGTCCTCAGGTGGTGACATGGCCACCTCAACCCCCTCCAGGTGGGTCCATCTGGTTCTTCCCCCCATTTCATCAACCCCTCAATCCCAATGGGTCATGAAGGGACACACTTGGAATTCCAAGGAGCTCCAACAACATTCCTGGATCCTCCTGAGGGCTCCTCCCAACATCTCCTGAAGGTTCCTCCAGACCAAAAGTGGGATGTCAATTGGTTTCCCAGTTCCTTATCCTGGTTTTTTCCCCCCCCTCCCTCAGGCCAGGAGCCTTTTTTGGTGGGGGTTTCTCCTTCCACATCCACCTCTTTTCACCCCACCTTTCCCTTCTTCTCCAACCAGTTTATCCCAACAAACCTTTGGAATTTCAGCTGGTCCCAGTGGGGAGGTGATGAAATCCCCTTAACGACGGGTCTCCCTGCCCTGACCTCCTGGGGGTTATTTTGGTTCCTCAATGTCATTTTTTGGCAAATAAACAACATCAAACCCCTCCCCAGCTCCAGTTTGGAGCTTCTCCCAGAGCTTCTGGCTTCATAATTACCTCTTGGTCTTCATCACGCTGGAGTAATTAGGTAATTAAAACTGGAGGTGCCCTCTGGGTGAAGAGAAAGGGAGAATGAAACCCAGTTAAGGGCAGTTGAAGTGTGGGAAGAACCTCCTGAGGTTCTCCAAGGGGTTCACCCAAGGAGGAACAACCCCAGGGAGCAGCACAGGGTGAGGGGACCTGCTAGAGAGCAGGTCCATGGAGAAGGACTTTGGGATCATGGTGGCCAAGAAGTGATCCATGAGGGATCAATGGGCCCTGGTGGCCAAGAAGGCCCATGGGCTCCTGGGGGGCACCAAGGAGAGTGTGGGCAGGAAGGCAGGGAGGTTCTCCTGCCCCTCTGGTGAGGGCCCATCTGGAGAAGTGGGTCCAGGGCTGGGCTCCCCAGAAGGACAAGGAGCTGCTGGAGAGGGGACAGCAAAGGCCACCAAGGGGCTGAGGGGACTGGAGCATCTGGCCCATGAGGAAAGGCTGAGGGAGCTGGGGCTGTGGAGCTGGAGAGGAGGAGCCTGAGGGGGGGTCTCCTCAAGGCTGCTCCAGATCTCCAGGGGGGCAGGAGGGGGGGACCAGGCTCTTCTCAGCAGTGCCCAGGGCCAGGACAAGGGGCCATGGGCAGCAGCTGGAACATGGGAAGTTGCAGCTCCCCAGGAGGAGGAAGTTGTTTCCTGGGAGGGTGGCAGAGCCCTGGGCCAGGCTGCCCAGAGAGGCTGTGGAGTCTCCTGCTCTGGAGACATTCCCAGCCCAGCTGGTTCCTGTGGGATCTGCTGGAGGTGACCCTGCTCTCCAGGGGGGTTGGATTGATGATCTCCAGAGCTTCCTGCCCACCCCACCACTCAGTGACTCCACAACGACAACAACCCAACCTGACCTTTTGGTTCCTCTTCCCAACCACCAAAGTCCATTTCCAAACCTCCTCATTTCCACACTTGGAGGAAACACCTTCAAGAACTTGGGAATTTCCCCCCCTTTGTGTTTTTTTCTTCACTCCCAAGGGACCAGGATGAGTTAAAACCAAAACTCTCTGGAGCAGAGACCTCCAGACAGGTGGAATGTTGGAAGTGGCCACGTTCCAAGTTGGTATTTTGAGAGGACAAACCAATAAGAAACCACCTCAAAAAAACACAGACCAAACCCCTCCTGGTTAAATTATAACCTGTGGAATTGAACATCCCTGGAGTTGGTGGAACTTCTGGAATTCCTGAGATCCTGGTTGGAAAAGCTTCTGCTTCCTTGGACCTCAAGTTCTTCTTCCTTCCAACCAAAGCTTCCCAGGATGGATGAGGAACATCTTCATGATGATCTGCGTGTTTTTAAAGGTACAACATCAACCTTCAACCCACCTCCTGGAGATGGGCAGGAGCAAAGAGGGTGATGAGGGTGTCACAGAGCATGGTCTTCCTCCACCACTGGTCTTCTGAGGAAGAGGAAGGTCCATGGTCTCCTTCCTCCTCTCCTCAGGCAACTTGGCTAATCCACCATGGAATGGTTTGGGTTGAAGGACCTTTCAAGGTCACCCAAGTCCAAAAAACCCTGCAGGGGGATCTTCAACCAGAGCAGGTTGATGGTCTTGGTGAAATGGATCGGGGTTGGTGTGTTGGGATGGGGAAGCCCACCTTGATCAGCTCATCCCTGGGGTGGAGGTTTGGATGGTGGTGGGAAGCTGGTGGTGGTGGTGGGAAGCTGGTGGTGGTGGTGGGAAGCTGGTGGTGTCCAACCAGCACCACCTCAGAGGCTTCAGCCTTGGAAATGTCCTGGACCTGTGTGAAATTTGGCTCTTCCTGGAGCTGTCCCAAGTCCATCTCACCTTCCAACCCAAGGGTGGACCTTCCAACCCAAGGGTGGACCTTCCAAGGTGCCCCAGAAGGACCTTTGATGCCAGCTGGGACCAGCCAAGAACCCTCCAGACCACAAATGGTCACTTGAGGAACAGGAACCATCACCAAGAATTGAGCTTCTCTAGCAAATCATTAACAATTCCAGGTCATTGATTAACCAGAGGAGCTTGGGAAAAGGTCCCAGTGATCCCAGGGGAATGTTTCCACATCTCCTGGGGGTTTGTTTTCCCTTTTAAAGACAGAAGCTTCATCCAGCAGAGGCTGAGATCCTTCTTCACTGTCTACTTGCTCTTGGGTGTCTCCTTCTTCTTCATCTTCACCCTCTTCGCCGTGTCCCTCTCCAAAGGTACCAGGAGACCTTGGGGTTGGGGAGGTGGGATCAAGAGGGATGAGGTTCAGATTCCAGAAGGTGGGATCAGATTCCAGAAGGTGGGATGACCTGAGGAGCTCCTGGATGGTCTCCAAGGGTTTGGAAATGGGTTAAAATGGGGAATAAAGAGCAAAACATCGTGAATCGGTGACTAAAATACATCAAGAAATTAAAGATATGGAAGCCAAAGAGATTTAAAATGTGTAGAAATAGATCCAATTGGATCCATTTCATCTATAAAACTAAATAAAAAGAGAGGAAAGGGTTGAATTTAGAGAAAGATGTAAAATTTGTCTAGAAAATCGATCGATAAATAGAGAAAATATAGTAAAAATAGACATTAAAATAGAGAAAGAAAACACTGAAAAGGTGTAAAAATGGATCAATTTTTCTAAAGTTGATCTATTAAAATAAAAAATATAGAAATATATATTTTATATATTAGGTATATGGAAATATACATAATTTATATGTAAAATATATGGACATATGTATATTATATATATTAAATGTATGGATATATAAATTTTATCTATAAAATATATAGAAATATATCTATTTTTATATAAAAGTCATGGAAATATATCTATTTTATATATAAAATAAATAGAAACATATTTTATATATAGAATAAACACATATTTTATATATACAATAAATAGAAACACATTTTATGTATAAAATAAATAGAAATATATCTATTTTATATATAAAATACATAGAAACATATCGGTTTTCTATATAAAATATTAATATAAAAGATAGAAATCTAGATCTATAAAACACACCCATAAATATATTAAATAGAAAGTAGAGTTAAAACAGAAAAAGATATTGAAATATAGAAATAAAACCTTTATAAAATGTGTAAAAATGGATAAATATCTATCAATTCAATCTATAAAATGCTATAAAATATGTCAATATATAAAGATACAAAATAGATCTATCAACTAGATCTTGAAAATATATCTGTAAAAGTACATTAAACATGTAAAAAAATCTGAAATTATAAAAATAAGACATTTAAAAGATGATAAAATAGAAGAAATGACAAAGTAGATTTATAAAACTATATAAAATATGTTAAAAATGTATATTTATAAACAACCTATTTATAAAATCTATCTATACATGTATAAAATATATCTATTTATATATAATATCTATGAAATATAGAACTAATATAATAGGACACAATGCAATATGATATAATATCATGTTATAATAATAGAATGACACATTATCATGTTCTATAATATGAATTAATGTGAATTAATATGAAGTAATAATCTCAAAATACCACAAAATACGGAAATAAAACGCAGATAAACCATGTAGAAATAGATTAAACTATAGCAAAACCACCTATAAAATATGTAAAACATCTTAAAAAATACCAAAAAATAGAAAAACAGCTCCAGGAAAACATAAACAATAGATAAAATTATAAAAAACCACTAAAAATACCTAAAACAGGAGCCAATTTCCCACCCGACGTCTCTTTGTTCCCTCCCAGTTTCCGCCGTTTCCTCCAAACTCAACGAGGTGAAACCAGAACCAAACCACAACTTTTCCAACCGGGATCTTCTCCGTAAGTTCTGGTCTCCTCTCCCAATCCCACCAGGTTCATTTTCCCAAAATGATTCCCTAAAATTGGATCTCAGGTTGAATCATCTCAAGGATGAACATAATCCTGGGGGGCATCAAGGAGAGTGTGGGCAGGAGGGCAGGGAGGTTCTGCCCCTCTGGTGAGGGCCCATCTGGAGAAGTGGGTCCAGGGCTGGGCTCCCCAGAAGGACAAGGAGCTGCTGGAGAGGGGACAGCAAAGGCCACCAAGGGGCTGAGGGGACTGGAGCATCTGGCCCATGAGGAAAGGCTGAGGGAGCTGGGGCTGTGGAGCTGGAGAGGAGGAGCCTGAGGGGGGGTCTCCTCAAGGCTGCTCCAGATCTCCAGGGGGGCAGGAGGGGGGGACCAGGCTCTTCTCAGCAGTGCCCAGGGCCAGGACAAGGGGCCATGGGCAGCAGCTGGAACATGGGAAGTTGCAGCTCCCCAGGAGGAGGAAGTTGTTTCCTGGGAGGGTGGCAGAGCCCTGGGCCAGGCTGCCCAGAGAGGCTGTGGAGTCTCCTGCTCTGGAGGCTTCCAGGACCCATCTGGACATGTTCCTGGGTGTTCCTGGCCTCAGTGATCTCCAGAACTCCCTTCTAACCTCAATGATTCCATGATTCTGTGATTCCATGACTTTGTGATTCCATAATTCTATGATTCCATGGTTCTGTGATTCTATCATTCAATAATTCTATGATTCCATGATTCCATAACTCCATCATTCCATGATTCCCTGATTATGAGATTCCATTATTCCATAATTCTGATTCCATAATCCTATCATTCCATGATTCCATGTCTATGATTCCATAATTCTGTGATTCTATAATTCTATCATTCCATGATTATGAGATTCCATTATTCCATAATTCTGATTCCATAATCCTATCATTCCATGATTCCATGTCTATGATTCCATAATTCTGTGATTCTATAATTCTATCATTCCATAATTCCATGATCCCATGACTCTATGATCCCATGATTCCATAATTCTATCATTCCATAATTCTGTGATTCCATGATTTTATAATTCCATGATCCCATGACTCCACGACTCCATGATTCCATGATTTTCCTGGTGGGAAAAGCTTTTCTAGATGCCACCTTGGTGACCACCCAGACTCGACTCCCCCTCCCCCTTGGTTTTCCTTCCTCCCAGTGTTTCCCTGCGGCCCAGATTCCAGGCAATGGGAATATTTTGATGGGAAATGTTACTACTTCTCCCTGAGCAAAACCAGCTGGAACAAAGCCAAGGCTCAATGTGAGGAGATGCATTCCCACCTGACCATCATCAACAGCTTCTCCAAGCAGGTAAAAAAATAAAGATCCCACTTCCCACTGGGAATACTGGGAATGGCTGGAATCTTCTTTAGGATGGAGGGAATCATGGGTGGGATCAACTAGAGGAGCCACTTGAGGCCTTTCCCAAGGTTGGGATCCTGGGAAGCAGCAGAACCTGCTCTGATACCACCAGGGATTTCCCAGGTGGAATTCTTCCTGATTGGAGATTAATTAATTAAGAGCCAGATTCCTCTCTGGAAGCTACTTATCCCACTCTTCCTGATTGGAAATTAATTAATTAAAGAGCCAGATTCCTCTCTGGCACCTGCCTATCCTACTCTTCCACACTAATTAATTAATAGCCAGATCCCTCTCTGGGACCTACTTATCCCACTCATCCACACTAATTAATTAATTAATAGCCAGATTCCTCTCTGGCACCTGCCTATCCTGCTCTTCCTGATTAGAAAATCATTAATTAATAGCCAGATTCCTCTCTGGAACCTACTTATCCCACTCATCCACACTAATTAATTAATTAACAGCCAGATTCCTCTCTGGCACCTGCCTATCCTGGTCTTCCTGATTGGAAATTAATTAATAGCCAGATCCCTCTCTGGAATCTACTTATCCCACTCTTCCACACTAATTAATTAATTAACAGCCACATTCCTCTCTGGCACCTGCCTATCCCACTTTTCCACATTGATTAATTAATGACAGGCCCAATTCCTCCCTGGCACCTGCCTACCTCTCTCTTCCCCATCAGCAATGAGTTAATTAAGAGCCCAATTCCCAAGAAGGCCCCGAGTTGGCCCCTTGGGATCCTGTTCCCCCTGATCCTGTTCCCCCTGCAGAACTTCCTGATGTTCCGGACACGGAACGAGCGGTTCTGGATCGGCCTGACGGACCAGGATGAGGAGGGGCAGTGGAAATGGATCGATGGCACCGACTGCAACAGCAGCTTCATGTGAGTCCTGCCTGCTTCCCACCAATCCAGCTTTGCTGCTTTCCTTCCCTGCTTCCCACCAATCCAGCTTTGCTGCTTTCCTTCCCTGCTTCCCACCAATCCAGCTTTGCTGCTTTCCTTCTCTCCTTCCCAACAATCCAGCTCCCCTGCCTGCTCCTGCTTCCCAACAATCCAGCTCCCCTGCCTGCTCCTCCTTCCCAACCTGTTTCCCTGCTTCCCTACAATCCTGCTTCCCTTCTTCCCTGCCTGCTTCCCAACAATCCAGTTTCCCAACAAACCTGCTTCCCAACAACCCAGCTCTCCTGTCTGCTCTTGCTTCCCAACAATCCTCCTTCCCTCCCTGCTCCTGCTTCCCTCCCTGCTCCTGCTTCCCAACAATCCAGTTTCCCTGCCTGATTCCCACAGCTCCCAGTTTCCCACCTGCAATTCCTGCCTGTTCTCCACACGGGGGCTGAGGAGCCGAGACAAAACCAACCGCAATCAAGCCCAATTTGGCTAATCCCGACCTAATTAACACGCAAAACAACCTTAAATAAAACATGTTTAGGTCATTCCGATCTAATTAATCTGCAAAACCACCTCAAATGAGCCAAATTCAGCTAATCCTGACCTAATTAATACCTTAAACCACCTAAATTAAGACAATTTACCTAATCCCGACCTCATTAATACCTAAAACCACCCAAAAATCAAGCTAATCCCGACCTAATTAGCAAGTAAACCCACCTCAAATGAGCCAAATTTAGTTAATCCTGACCTAATTAGCAAGTAAACCCACCTAAAATTATTCAAATTTAGCTAATCCCGAACTAATAAACAGGTAAACCCACGTAAAAGAAGCCAAATTTAGCTAATCCCGACCAAAATAACAAGTAAACCCACCTCAAATGAGCCAAATTTAGCTAATCCCAACCTTATTAACAGGTAAACCCACCTAAAATTAATCCAATGTAGCTAATCCCGACTTCATTAACAAGTAAACCCACCTGAAAGAAGCCCATTTTAGCTAATCCCAACCTAATTAACAAGTAAATCCACCTAAAAGCAGCCAAATTTAGTTAATCCCGACCAAATTAACAAGTAAACCCACCCTAAAGAAGCCAAATTTAGTTAATCCCGACCTGATTAACAAGTAAACCCACCTCAAATTAGCCAAATTTAGTTAATCCCGACCTAATTAACAGCTAAACCCACCTCAAATGAGCCAAATTTAGCTAATCCCGACCTGATTAACAAGTAAACCCACCTCAAATTAGCCAAATTTAGTTAATCCCGACCTAATTAACAGCTAAACCCACCTCAAATGAGCCAAATTTAGCTAATCCCGACCTGATTAACAAGTAAACCCACCTCAAATGAGCCAAACTTAGTTAATCCCAACCTAATTAACACCTACACCCACCTAAAATTAATCCAGTTCAGCTAAC
>NW_009952061.1:0-11684 GCF_000747805.2 Chaetura pelagica
CGGGGGTG
Source organism: Chaetura pelagica (assembly GCF_000747805.2). Taxonomy (NCBI): domain Eukaryota; kingdom Metazoa; phylum Chordata; class Aves; order Apodiformes; family Apodidae; genus Chaetura; species Chaetura pelagica. Next base: position 9 of record NW_009952061.1, read on the forward strand.
GGAGGGGCCCGGGGGGAGCAGGGCTGGGTCTGCCCCCCCTGCCCCATTCCAGGCCTTCAGGCCGCTTACAACGTCCCCCAGTGAAAGCCCCGCAGCAAACGTTGATGCTGCTGCTGTTTGTTCTCTCCTCTCTCCCTCAGGAGCTGGGCAGGGAGAGCAGAGCTCTGGTTCCCACCTTCCTCTGAGGTTTGGAGCTGCTGCAGCTTCCAGGTCAACCCACACGTGGCTCTAACCCCTGGGTTTTGAGAGGATCCTCCTCCCTCAGGTGCTGGTTCCCCCATATTCTTGCTCCTTTTCCCCCCTTTTATCTGCCTGTGAGTGACAAAGAAGGAGCAAAAAGGCTCAAAGCTGTGGCAGGGCTGCACTCCCCATCCAACTATCTTATAAATCCTTCCACAAAACCTTAATTTCACCCTCCCCGAGCTGTGCTGGAGAATTATTTCTCTTTTTTTTCTTTCAAAACACAGAAATCCAGCAGTACCTGAGGAGAAAAACCAAAAGAAACCCAACCCTGCAACCACACTGCAGCAGGAAGAACTTGACTGATGCTACAGCCCCCCTGAGCCTCCTCTGATCATCACAGCCTAAATGGTTTGAAATCAGAGCAAAAAGCACCATGTTCCCTCTCAGTGAAATGTCCCTGCCTCTCTGTGTCACCCCATGGAAACCAGATCTGTCCCCAGGAACGTCTTCATCTCACAGAGAGAGGATGAAATCAGATTTAAAATAGGAAAATAACAAAATAAGAGGCCCATTAAGCTGCATTTCTCCCCTGTCGTATCATCTGCTGCAAGTCACAGTGCAGAGAAGCTCCTGAAACTGTGGGTGGGTTTTCAACGGGTGGGTAAATAAGCTGGTGTTTAAATATAGAGTGATCAAAATGGGCTTTTGAAATAGATCTTTGGGCTTCTGAGAAAAAAAAAACAAACCACTACGAGATCCTCTGATGCAGCTGAGATAAAGCAAACAGGCCCATTCCAGCCAGACCTGGGAGCTCATGTGGATGTAATTATTGTTCAAGTACATGGAAGGCAGATAAAATTAGGGGGATGAAGTGATACAAAGGTATGTGCAGGAGGAGACCTGGAGTCTGTCAGCCAAGCTTATCACAACTGTCTGGATCCAGCTGCTTCCCTGGGGATAAACAGGAGGATAAAGCTCAGCAGGAGTTGCTGGTTACCCCTGGAAAATGTGGAGTCAAGGTGTTCTTTACAGGAATATCTCCTTGCTGGAGTTGTGAGAAAGGTTTCTGGAAGGCAGGTTGGAGTGGATTGAGGAAGGAGACTCAGCCCAGAGCTTTGGGGAGCAGAATTATCCTGGTTTTCAAGGGAAAAGAAAGCAAAAAGCATCACTTTGGTCTGGATCAGATGCACCCACATCCCAGACACCCCTCCCCTCTGTCAGAGGAGCTAAGGAATCAACCCTTGGCTGGGCAAAAAGGGAAAACTCTGGGCAAAACCCCGGTCTGGCCTTATTTCAGCTTCAGCTTCGAGGTGACCTCTGGCGAAAAAAACTGGCGCAGCTCCACCGGCTGGAGGGGAAATGGAAGAACCACTTCAGCCAGTGATAGAGACCTCTATCTGCCGAGGTCCTCACTGCTTTTTTCTTCCCTCTCGCTGCTTCCTGGGCTTGGGAAAAGACAGGAATGAACATTCCTCAGCTGATGAGTCACGGCTTAAATGATACCTTGGAGGAGCACTGGGCCACATCACCGCGGGGCCAAGCCCTCCCAAATGGGCATTTCATCTGATTTCAGTGCTCCTGAGCTGCTCTTTCCCAGGAGGGACTCTTCTCCTCCTGGATTTTTCCACCTCCACGTCACCACGGAGCTCGGGTCACTGTTTTGGGAAGGAGTTTTGGCATCAGGGAAAGGAAACCAGCCCTGGAGAAGAGCAGGTTTTGCCAGAAGACTCCCCCAGGCTCCATGAAGAGCTCTTTGCCTGTGCTTAGATATATGTGTATGAATAATTAAGGTGCCAGATGGCCCTGGAGCCCCTGGCCTAGATAGAAACAACTAATTACATTTGGTGTCCATGGGAGTTGGGTATCCAGGTCCCTCTGAGGAGCTGGGCTCATCCTGGAGGACACTTGGGTGGTGCAGAGATGGAGAAACTGGTTTGTTTTCCTGCAAAAAAATGAACAACAAACCCTTTCTCAGGGAGTTTAACTGTGTGTCTTCTTTCCAAGGCTTGGTTGGGGGTGACCATGGAGCTCAGCCTGGTGGAAGAGGAGGAAGAGGAGTCCTTTCCTGCTTGGATTGCACAGGCTCAAAGGTTTTATAAGTTTTATATTTATATATATATTCATTGTATGTGTGTATATATATATGTACAGCTATGTGAAAGCATATACATAGGTGAATATATATTCATCAATAGATAGGAGTGATTAATTGTGGGCATCATTCAGTGCTCTGAGGTGACCTGTCAATCACCAAACCCAGTTTCCTCAACCACCAGGTTGGTCCTTCATTCTCCTTGCCAACACTGTGTGGTCAAGACAAGTCATCCTGCCCCTCTGCTCTGCCCTGGGGAGGCCACAGCTGAAACTGGGACCAGTTCTGGGCTCCCCAGTTCAGGAGAGACAGGGAACTGCTGGAGACAGTCCAGGGGAGGGGAACAAAGATGACTGGGGGGTTGGATCATCTCCCTGATGATGGGAGATGGGGCTGTTCAGCCTGGAGGGGTGACCTTATCAATGCCTACAAGTATCTCAGGGTGGGTGCAGGAGGATGGAGCCAGACTCTGCTCAGCAGTTCCCAGTGACAGGACGAGGGGCAACGGGCACAAACTGGAACATGGGAAGTGCCACTGAAATATGGGGAGAAACTTCTTTACCTTGAGGGTGACAGAGCCCTGGGACAGGCTGCCCAGGGAGGCTGTGGAGTCTCCTTCTCTGGAGGTACTAACACCTGGATGCAGCCTGTGGGATGTGCTCCAGGTGATCCCAGTTGCACTGGGTGATCTCCAGAGATCCCTTCCAACCCTGAGGATTCTGTGAGTTCCTGCAGCTCCCGGCAGGGCCAGAGGCCTCGTGAGCATCTCAGCTGGGGAGGCCTTGGCTTGCTTGCAGTTTTGCATCCAGCCAAGCTGGTTTTTTCTCTCTTCCTGGAGATGCCCTGGTGTCCCAGGTGGCCACGCCAGACGTCCAGATCCATTAGCTTCACTTAGGCCAGGCCACAAGAGCCCTCCTGGGGCAGGAGCTGCCAGCTCTGAAGTGAGCAGCTCTGCAACCCTGCCCTGGAGGGGAGGGAAAGCTGCTTCCCAGCCATCCCTACCACCAGGATCTCTGCAGCAGCCCAGACCTAGCCTGTGCTAAATAAAAACCAAACAGAAAGAAAACCCAACAACCTGGAGAACAACCACCCTCTGGGACCCTGCTTGAGGTTTGGCAAGCAACCACTGAGGCACCTCAAGGAAAGCTGGGAGAGTAGGTTCCTTCCTGCAGCTGCCAAAGGGATATCTGGGGCTCAGCAGGGATGGGGACAAATCCAAGATTCCTTCCTCTGCCCTGGGACCCTCCTAGGATTCACCACTGCCCAAAACCAGACTCCCTGCTTGAGCTCAGCACCATCCCTGAGGGCTCTGGGGACAGATCTCAAGCAGGATGGTCCCTACACCCCATCAAAGCCTCTTGGAGCATCTTCCCAACAACCACCACCCAGCCCCCAGCTGCTCCCCAGCCTCCTGAGACCACCCCCCGAGGGACCCCAGCCCCCCAGGCAGCCCCTGCCTGTCCCCTCTGCCTGCAGAGGGCAGCGACAGCCCATGAATTCCCAAGCTCCAGCCCTGCCCGGAGAACCAACCACAGGAACCATCTCTGCCCTGACACAGCCCCTCCTAACGCCTCCCCCCTTTTCCTCTCTCCCTTTTCTTCTCCATTTCATCTCTTTTTTTTTTTTCTCCTCCTCTGTGCAGGGGATGCTCGAAGTTTAATAAGTAATGAAGGAATTGATGGAGCCATTAGCACAGTAATTGTCTGCTTTCCACCTAAGATTTGGAGATGAATGGAGAGGGGGGAAAAATAAACCCCCAAAGTACAGAGAGGATGAAAGCAGGATGGGGGTGGCCAGGACCACATTGCAGAGGCCACATCCTGCCCTGTGTCCTGAGGGTGGCTTGTGCATGGACACGAAGCTGGAGCTCCAAAGGTTGGAGCACCAGGGATTCTCCATGATCTTGGCCTCCTCCAGTCTGGGTCTCCCTGGGCTCACCCTGCTCAATGTCCCTATGGAGGCACCTGGTTTTGGGTGCCCAACCTTGGTCTCTCCTGGCAGGGTCTCATGGTTTCTCCAGCCAGGATGCAGCCCAAGGAATCCAAAGCAGCTCCCTGGGAAGCTGCTCACATCCCTGGGCTTCAGGTGGTTTGGCTCCTGTTTGTCTCTGGTCCATCTGCCCCCTGCAAGCTGCTGCCTTTGCCTTCCAACCACTCCCTGTGCTCCAAGGAGCCAAATTTTAGGACATTAGGGGAAAAAATGGTCACAGCAAGAGTGGTCAGACCCTGGAACAGGCTGCCCAGGGAGGTGGTGCAGTCACCACCCCTGGGTGTGTTGAAGGGTTGTTTGGATGTGGTGTTGGTGGATGTGGTGTTGGTGGATCTGGTTTAGGGGAGAACTTTATAGAGCAGGGATGATGGTTGGACTGGGTGATCCCAAGGGGCTTTTCTAACCTGAATGGTTCTAGGATTCTGTGATTTTCCATCCTGCCCCATTCAGGGACCTGTCCATGGAGGAGAGCAAAGCTGTGCCCCCCAGGGAGGAGCAGCAGGGCCCAGGAGGACTCAGCCCATCTGTGCAGGGAGGAGAGAGGACACCATTCCAGGGCAGGCAACTGGGAACACTGGAGCCTCCTTCCAGCCACTGCCATGTCACCATGGTGACATGTCACCACTGCACAGTGACACTGCCACCCCTCTAGCCTTGCCATGTCACTGCAGTGACACCGAGGAGGTGACACCAAGGAGAGGACACCAAGGAGGAGGAGGAGGTGACACCAAGGAGAGGACACCAAGGAGAGGGTCCCAGGCACCTCTCACCTCTCTTCCACCCCCGTCAGGATCAGTAGGTCGCTCCTGCTGTGCCAAACGCTGTCACCAAAATGTCCCGGTTCCCCCTCCAGTCCTCAGGGGGGCTCAGACCAGGACACGCCGCTTCTGGCAGCTCCTCCCGGTGCTTGGGGAGCCGGGAGCTCCGTGCCCAGCAGCACGTCCCCTCCTGGCCCATCGGGGCATCGGTGCCTGCAGCCCCAGAGGAGCAAACACCAACTCCTCAGCACCTCCGCCCTCCCTTCCCAAGCCAGCAGGGTGTTGTGCTGAAACGCATCACCCAGGGTGAGGAACGTGGGAGGTGACAGGGACCCCTCTGCTCCCAGCTCACGGTGCTGCCCACAAAACTCTGGGGTTGAGGTTTTTTTTTCCCCCATCCTCCAACCCCCCCAGCCATGCACAGGCAGCCCTACCCCGGGTTCTCTTCCCCAGGCACTGGTTCCCACCTCCAGCTGAGCAGTGCCTCAGTTTCCCCACACTGTAGATTTTCATAGAATCATGGGATGGTTTGGGTTGGAAGGGACCTTCAAGATGATCTAGATCCAACCCCCTGCATGGGCAGGGACACCTCCCACCAGCCCAGGTTGCTCCAAGCCCCATCCAACCTGCCCTTCAACACTGCCAGGGATGGGGCAGCCACAGCTTCCCTGGGCAACCTGGGCCAGGCTCTCACCACCCTCACACCAAACAATTCCCTCCTCATCTCCATCTCAATCTCCCTCTCCCACTTTTCATCCATCCCCCTCATCCCATCCCTTCCTGCCCTTGTCCCAAGTCCCTCCCCAGCTTTCCTGGAGCCCCTTCAGGCACTGGAAGGTGCTCTAAGGTCTCCCTGGAGCCTTCTCTTCTCTCCAACTCTCCCTCTTTGTGTGAGAGGTGGTTTATCTGTCCCAGGATGGATGATGCCCCCACCAAGCCCCAAATGCCTCCCCAGCATCTCCCAGCTCCATCAGCCCTTCCTCACATCTCCATGTCATTGGCAGGAGGGTAAGATGGCAATTAAAATAAATGAGAAGCTGGCAGCTCCACCTGGAGGGGAGCAGTTACAGTCTGGGTGGGGTGGGAATTTGGGCAGGGGACAATCAATAAAGCCCCCAGGTCTGTGAGGAGACACCCACCAACCTTCAGTCTGGGCCCCAAAGTCAAACCCTCACCTGACTTTGCCATCAGAGCAAACGGGCTGGAGGAAGGAACGTGTGAGTTGAATTCCCTGGAGCTCTTGGGTTTCCAAGCTGACAACCCTGGGCAAGACTTTGCTGCTTCAAGGAGACCCTTCTCCAGGTAACAGGATCCTCCAAACCAAGAGGAGCAGTAAATAATTCATGGGGCTCTTGGCTGATGGTGCAGCTCCTTGGGCAGAGCTGGGAGGGGTGCTCTGGGATGGGGTCTTCAGCCCAGGATGCTCCAAGGAATGAGGAGACCTTCTTATTCCTGAAGGCTTGAGAGCTGGAAAACACTTTGGGATCTCCAAGCCAAGGGGGGTGGTGCTGCTCTTGGCCACCCCACTGAGCATCAGCCCCGAGGTGGCTTCATCCTCCACCTCCCATGGGACCTGCTACTCTTGTCTCCATGTGGGTGCTGTGTTATGGGTTTCATGCCATAGTTTTCCACCTCTCCAGCTGGTCCATCAGCAGTTCCCTTCTCCAGGAGGGCTGGGCTCAACCCAGCAGCACTTCCTCCTCCACTTCCAGCCTTCATGGGGTGGAGGATCCAAGCTGGGCTGTCCTCACTCAGGCAGAGGGACCAGCACAGGTTACTCCTGAGGGAGGAAAACTAGAATCATGGAATGGTTTGGGTGGGAAGGGACCTTCAAGATCACCCAGTCCCACCCCCTGCATGGGCAGGGACACCTCCCAGCAGCCCAGGCTGCTCCAAGCCCCATCCAACCTGCCCTTCAACACCCCCAGGGATGGGGCAGCCACAGCTTCCCTGGGCAACCTGGGCCAGGCTCTCACCACCCTCACACCAAAGAATTCCCTCCTCATGTCCAACCTCAATCTCTCTCTCCCACTTTTCATCCATCCCCCTCATCCCATCCCTCCCTGCCCTTGTCCCAAGCCCCTCCCCAGCTTTCCTGGAGACCCTTCAGGCACTGGAAGCTGCTCTAAGGTCTCCCTGGAGCAATCCATGATGGACAAGGTGTTGGCACCACAAACGTGCCCCACACAGGCTGGTGAGAGCCCATGGGGTCTCCAAGGCTTGCACTGGCAGCACAACCTAAACAGCAGAAGCCCTGAACTTGGCCTGCTGGTAGATTTTGACAGAAAAGGACCATTTTTGTAGACCCAAAAGGCTCAACACATGATGTGGGGACAGCTCATGGGCACACGAGGGTGGCTCAGAGCCCCCTTGCCCCAGGCACAGGGTGAGATCTCCCCCATCTCCACCCACCAACCTCCTTCCCCTCCAAGCTCTGCCAGATCCCACTTGTCTTTATCCAAAACCCACCCTGTACAGTTGGTGCCTGGAGCTCCCTCAGCCATGGACTATGAATTCTTGCTAAATACATATTTAAGGGAGTCGTGGGGATATTTTTAAATGACCCTTGAAGCTATTTCTGCTTCATTTCCCTCACTTTTCCTCCGTGTCTCTTCCTGATCTTCTCCTCCACAGAGGACAAGAGCTCATTTTCAATCTCTCCTGTCTGGGAGGTGGGGTCCTTGGCTGGCTGAAGACAAAAAAAAAGCAGTCCAAAAAAAAAGATAAAGCAGACATGGCTGAGCAAGAATAGCAGCCTGGCTGGGCCAGGGCAGAGCACAGCAGGGTCCTTGCCCCCCCTCCAGCTCCAGGTGCTGCTCAGCACCAGCCAAGGATGACCAGGGGGAAATAGTCCCTCCCTGCAGCCCTGCCCAGGCACCCAGCAGGGCTTTTGGGGTGTTCAGCCTGGAGAAGAGAAGGGAGACCTGAGAGCAGCTTCCAGGGCCTGAAGGGGCTCCAGGAAAGCTGGGGAGGGGCTTGGGACAAGGGCAGGGAGGGATGGGATGAGGGGGATGGATGAAAAGTGGGAGAGGGAGATTGAGGTTGGAGATGAGGAGGGAATTCTTTGGTGTGAGGGTGGTGAGAGCCTGGCCCAGGTTGCCCAGGGAAGCTGTGGCTGCCCCATCCCTGGGGGTGTTGAAGGGCAGGTTGGATGGGGCTTGGAGCAGCCTGGGCTGGTGGGAGGTGTCCCTGCCCATGCAGGGGGGTTGGAATTAGATGATCTTGAAGGTCCCTTCCCACCCAAACCAGTCTAGGATGTTTATGCCCCTTCAGCCCCTTGCACAACCAGGTCCTGCCCAGGCTGGATGTGCTGAGAAGCTCCTTGGCCACCCTGGTCAGCAGAGGTGGAGGAAGCAGATCTGCTGGGGAGCAGGGATGGGTTTGCCCTGCAGGCTGGGAACCCTCCGAGGGTAAAAGCAGCAAGGAAACGTGGGGGGAGGACCCAGAAGCAAAGGTGTTGGGGCCTTCCAAGGAACTGCCCCTTTATTTCCATCCCCCTGCTGATGTTCTGGGAAGGACAGGTGTGGATCAGGGCCAGGAGAGGCAGGAGACCTTCCCTCACCAGCACAGGCAGCTCTTGGCTCCCTCTGGAAGTTGAGACTCCCCCTTTAGCTCCTCTTTTAAGCTCCCCCAGCACCAAGGAAGGACCTGAGCACCTCGGGGATGCAGGAACCGTCCCCATTTCCCACCCCTCACCCTCAGCCTCCGGGGTGGAGCTTGAGCTGCAGCTCAGACAAAGGGATTAGCATCGATTTCCCAGGAACAACATCCTCAGCCCAGGATCTGAGCCCTTCCCAGCCCAGAGCACCCACCACCCCCCTGGCTCCCTCCACAGCCACCTCCTGCTCCCCCAGCAGATCCATTTCCAGAATGGAAATGTCCCTTGTGGGGCCACATTCCAAGGGGACACTGGCCCTGGAAGGTGCCACCACAGCTTGGCAAAGCTGCTCAGATGTGGTTGGTGTTCCCTTTACTTGCAAAGCAAGGCAGGAGGAGCCTGAAGTGTTTCACCCCCATCAGGGGGTAGAAAAAAAGTGGGTCCTGACCCAAATCAACCTTGTGGCTTCCAGAACTGAACCCCAACGTGCAGCACTTCCCTCCTGCTGCCCTGGGTGAAGGACAAAGCTGGGTTCTTTCACAAAAGAGAGAGAGAGAAAAGCATCCCAGGGACCAAAGCTGGTTTATCCCTCCAAAAAAAGCTCCCTGGCTCTGGTTCAGCTCCAGAGGGAAGGGAGGGGAAGGTGCAAAGGGGACAATTCCCAGCCCACCTGCTGCACGTCGGGATGGGAAGATGCTGCAACTTGCAGAGCTCCTGAGCTGAAGGTGCTTTGTGGAGCAAGTTGCTCCTTGGTGGGGTGACCAGGGGGCTGGTGTGGGGGGAAGGTGGCACCACATGCCAAGGTCAGGGAGTCCCCAGTGATTTCCAACAGGCTCTTCAACATTTTCAATGATCCTTCTTTCCCCGTCAGGCTCTGAAAGCAAAGCCTTTCAAGTCAGGTTCCCTTGGCTTAGGCAATGGTCCTGGAGAAGAAACATTCCCCCTCCTCCTTCCTACCCCTCCCTCCATCCTCCATCCCCCTCCTGCCCCAAAAGGCCTCAATTTAGAAGCACAAAACCCATGAGGTGCAAGTGGGGTGGGGGTGGGGGGGTTGGGGGGTGCTGAGCAGCAGCCCCACGACCTGGGACATCACCCACCTGGTGGGTTCTGGCAGAGGATGGGGGACACCATGGAGGGTCCTCAGCATCCACCCCTAAATCATTCCCAGCATCTCCTGGGATCCAGGAGGCCTCATTCTGCCCCAGAACCAACACATTTCTCCTCCATCACCACCCCAACCAAGCCCAGAGAGGAGAACCAACACCTCCCCCTGACCACCTCCCAGGTCCTGCTCTGCCTGGGGTTGTTCCTCTTCAACCCCAGCCTCTCAAAAGGCCATTTCTCCCCCAAAAACCCCAGCCCTGCCCAAGCTCCTCAGCTCCCACCAGCTTCCAACACCCTGAGGACACATTCCAACCAGTTCCAGGGATGGGACATCCTGCTCCAAGAGGGACAAACACTTGGGAAGCACAAAGAACCTCCAGCTGGATCCCAATTATCCCTCTCAGAACTTGATTTGTTGGGGTTTTTTTGGAGTTGTTAATGTCTCATTAAGAACATCCCATTAAAAATGTCCCATGAAGCCAAGATGGGCTTGGAAGGAGCCCCAGCTCTCCCTTTCTTCTGGGAAGTTTCCCAAAACCCTCTAGTTATGTCCCTAAATAGTTCTCTTCCACCAACAGTGAGGTCGTGTCAGTTGCTGGGGTGTTTTTTAAAAATGAACCAGCAGAAAATAACAAAAGAGCTGCAAAAAGCTGCTAGAAATGCAAAGCAGAGGCTGGTGGGTGGCGGGACCCCTGGAGATGGGCCAGGAGGAGCTTGCAGGGACAAGGGGGACACATTCCAAGGGGACATTGGCCCTGGAAGGTGCCACCACAGCTTGGCAAAGCTGCTCAGATGTGGTTGGTGTTGCCCATGACTTGCCAAGCAAGGCAGGAGGAGCCTGAAGTGGGATCCTAAGGAATCACCTTCATCCTCACGTCCTCAGGGAGTTTCTGCTCCCACACTGTGGGTTGGAGACAACCCCCCCAGCCCCAAGCAAAGCCCCTTCAGGTGCCTCAAGGCAGAAGAGGACACAGTCCCAAGAAGATCTGCTGGTTTCACTCACATCACTCATGGAGATGAGGAGCAGGGGGTGGGCAAATTCCTGGTTCCAGCCTTCCAAGAGAGCAAACCCCAACCCATCTTCTCCTGGGCACCACCACCTCACTGCCCTTCCCCACAGCCAGGCACCAAGACCTCCCAGCACCACCTGAGCAAACCCTCCACCCAGAAAACACATCCAACCCCTCCAAAAAACCCCACCAGAAGATGATGAGGTGGAACAGGCAACCCAGCCAACCACGAGTGGTGTCCCTCAGGGGTCAGGGTTGGGACCACTGCTGTTCAACATCCTTGTTGGAGACATGGACAGTGGGATCAAGTGTCTCCTCAGCAGGTTTGCTGATGATCCCAAGCTGGGTGGTGTGGTGGACACCCAAGAGGGAAGGGATCCATCCAGAGGGACCTGGACAGGCTAGAGAGATGGGTCAGTGCCAACCTCATGGGGTTCAACAAGACCAAGTGCAGGGTCCTGCCCCTGGGTTGGTGCAACCCCAGGCACCAATCCAGGCTGGGGGGAGAAGGGATTGTGAGCAGCCCTGAGGAGAAGGACTTGGAGGTGGGAGGGGATGAGAAGCTGGACGTGAGCCCCCAGTGAGGGCTGGAGCCCAGAGGGGTCATTGTGTCCTGGGCTGCATCCAAGGAAGTGTGGCCAGCAGGGCCAGGGGGGATCCTGCCCCTCTGCTCTGGTCAGACCCCCCTGGAGTTCTGGGGCCAGTTCTGGTGCCTTCAGCACAGGAAAGATCTAGACCTGTTGGAAAGGGTCCAGAGAAGGGTCACCAAGATGATCCAAGGGCTGGAGCAGCTCTGGAGCCAGGCTGAGAGAGTTGGGGTGTTCAGCCTGGAGAAGAGAAGGCTCCAGGGAGACCTTAGAGCAGCTTCCAGTGCCTGAAGGGGCTCCAGGAAAGCTGGGGAGGGACTTGGGACAAGGGCAGGGAGGGATGGGATGAGGGGGA
>NW_009952061.1:12062-19029 GCF_000747805.2 Chaetura pelagica
TGGCAGTGTTGAAGGGCAGGTTGGATGGGGCTTGGAGCAGCCTGGGCTGGTGGGAGGTGTCCCTGCCCATGCAGGGGGTTGGGGCTGGATGATCTTGAAAGTCCCTTCCAACCTGGATGATTCAATGATTCTAAATGGCCTTTCACCACCTGATGCCCACCCCCCACCCCCCCCCAAGGATTTAAAACCTCCTCCTGCAGCCAGAGCTTGGCCAACCCTCCCGCTCTTCACCTGCCGCTTCGCTTTGGGGTTGGTTGGGGGGGGAGGTTTTTTGGGGGGGTTGTTTTTCCTTTTTTTTTTGGTTTGTTTTGCAAGGAACCCGGGTTGCCCTGGAGCTGGGTCTCCATGGAAACTTGGGTTTTCCAGACACTCCATGGAAGAGCCTGGCAGGGAGAGGTTTGGGCAGGAATACTGATTCCAGCCCCGGCGTCTGTGACACCGGCTGCATTTTAATCCTGCTCCTCTTCCCTGCTGAGCTAAAAATACACCCTCCCTCCCTTCCTCCTGAACTCCCAGAAACAGCTTAAAGCCACACGGTGGTTGCCAGAGCAGGAATTTCATGAATCAGCTAAAAAAACCCCAACCCTATAGATCCAAAAGGAAGAAGGGGAGGAAATGGAATCTCAACCCTCCTGGTGTCCTGGGGGGCGTCCCTGGTCCCCAGGGGTGAAGGAGAAGGAGCATCCAGAGATGTGGTCCTTGGGGGGTGTGTTTGGCCTCCCCCCCAAATGCACTTTTTGGGGTGTAAAAGGAAGGGAACAGGAGGGTGGGGGGGGTTTCTCAGCTGGGAGGAGCTGGGTGACCCCCCCATGCCCAGCCCCACACACAGCAGGGACCCAGGGAAGGAGCCTGGGGAAGATCTGGGGCCACCTTGGCAGCCCCACAACCTGGAGTGGGGCTTTCCCTTCCCACTTGGATCATCTCTTGGAAGATGTGGGGGGAAAAAAAAAAAATAAGAGGTCCACAAATGGTCCATCCCTGGAGCTGGGGGGTTTGGGGCTGCCCTGCCAGCCCCACCTCTGGGTCAGTCCAGTGTTCCTGGGACCTTAATAGGCAAATAAAACCCTGCTCTTCTCTCTCTCCAATTACCCAGGAATGTCCTCAGCTGACTCCCAGAGCTGCTTGTTGGGTTTTTTTATGCAGAATGCACAAACATCTTCTGGTGGGTTTATTTTTTTTGCCCAGTTTTTCTCCCACCCTCTCCTAGGAAGGACCATCCACATGGGGAAACTGAGGCACGAACCTGCCCGCTCAGGATCTGCCCAGGTGTTGGGAGCAAATCCAGGTTTCTCAGCTTCTCCAACTGGGAGCCAGGGACAGGCATTGCCCTTCAGCAAAGCACCACAGGCACCTTCCTACCCCCAGTTAGCACTGACTGCTCATTAAAAGTCTCTCAAAGCCACTTGTGTGGCTGTGTCACCAGCAGGTCAGGGAGGGGATTGTCCCCCTTTACTCAGCTCTTTTGAGACCCCACCTGGAGAAATGGGTCCAGTTCTGGAGCCCCCAGTACAAGAAGGAGATGGAACTCCTGGGGAGAGTCCAGAGGAGCCACAGAGATGCTGGGAGGGCTGGAGCAGCTCTGCTCTGGAGCCAGGCTGGGAGAGTTGGGGTGTTCAGCCTGGAGAAGAGAAGGCTCCAGGGAGACCTTAGAGCACCTTCCAGTGCCTGAAGGGGCTCCAGGAAAGCTGGGGAGGGGCTTGGGACAAGGGCAGGGAGGGATGGGATGAGGGGATGGATGAAAAGTGGGAGAGGGAGATGGAGGTTGGAGATGAGGAGGGAATTGTTTGGTGTGAGGGTGGTGAGAGCCTGGCCCAGGTTGCCCAGGGAAGCTGTGGCTGCCCCATCCCTGGCAGTGTTGAAGGGCAGGTTGGATGGGGCTTGGAGCAGCCTGGGCTGCTGGGAGGTGTCCCTGCCCATGCAGGGGGGTTGGATCTAGATGATCTTGAAGGTCCTTCCAACCCAACCCATCCCATGGTTCTATGATTCTCAGAAGCCCAGGCCAGGGGGATGAACCAACATTCAAGTGCCTTTGTGGTAGCTCATCCAACCCTGCCCCAGGCTGGAGAGCAGGGGGGTGATTTTTTGCAGGGAAAACCCCCTATTTGCACATTTCCCTTCATCCTGCCTGTGGGGGGAACCACCAGCCTTCCTGGGATGCTGCTTTAAACCTTTTCCTTCCACCAGGAACCAGAGAAGCAGGAGAAATCCCACCCCAGTCAGAAGTTTCAAGTCCCCTCTTCCCTGCCCAAAGCAGGAAAAGCCAATTTCCCAGGGAAAAAAAAACAAAACACCATTTCAGGTGAATGTTTCCAGGCTGAGGACGTGGAGAACTCGCTGCAGGGTTTCTTGTTGCTGCCTCAGGGGGGGAATCAAGCACCTTGGGGACCCTCAGCCTCCCCAGGGACACCCTCCCCTCCTGACCTGCCTCTTCCAGCCGTGGTGCAAAGCAGGGAGAAAAAGGTTGGGAGGGGGGGGGAAAGAACATTTGATGTCCATTGTTGTGGTTTCCAGAAGCTGGAAGAAGGGAGGAATTAAAGCCTTTGGCTCTGAGCAGCCTGAGCAATAAAATAAATCCCCCCAAACGGGCTGCAAGTCTCATTCCTTGGTTAAAATAATCCCCAAACAACCTCAACAAGTTCTGGGCACCAGTTTGGAATTTGTCAGGTGAAGTGGTTGGGAAGTGGCCACGTTGTTCAGCACCAGTAGGGCCAGCCCTGCTCAGTGTCACCCACAGGGAGGGGACAGGCTGGGGACAACAGCCAAGCTCTGGGCTTGGACATCTCCAAGGGGCTCCATCCAGCCCATCCCAGGATCAGGCTCAGCACCCCAGGCACACACCAGTGGTTTGCCAGGCAGAGCTGAGCCAAGATGCTGGGACAGACCCCAGACACCAGCTGGGACAAACCTGGAACCCCTCTTCCCAGTAGCAAACTGGTTTCAGTTGCTCTGGAACAGGGAGAAATAAGGATGGTGGGAAGAAACTGGGAGGGAGCAGGAGAGAAACTGGGCTGCAAAGAGGTCATGGCACCAAGCTTGGGGAGGGGGTTTCCACCCCCAGGACACCAGGGGCTTTGGAGGGTCCCACCAACTCCAAACAGAGCAAAGCAGCTCCTTGCTTTGCTTCTCTTACCTTCTCCATCCCTGCTCCAAAGCCACCAGCAGCAGCAGCAGCCCCTGGGCACCCCCAGGACCTGCTCTGGGTCGGTTTATAACCTCTCCAGTGTTCCCAGCTCCAGCTCAGGCTGCTCCAGGCAGGGGCAAGCACAGGGTCCTCAGTTAAGGGCAGGACCAGGGCAGGAAAACAACTGGTTCATCTTCCCACAGGTGTTAGTGGGAAGGAGGAGGTGGTTCCTGGGCAGCCTCCCCTTCCAGAAACACTGAATCCCAGCCTGGTTTGGGCTGGGAGGGACCTTCAAGATCACCCAGTTCCAACCCCCTGCATGGGCAGGGACACCTCCCACCAGCCCAGGCTGCTCCAAGCCCCATCCAACCTGCCCTTCAACACTGCCAGGGATGGGGCAGCCACAGCTTCCCTGGGCAACCTGGGCCAGGCTCTCACCACCCTCACACCAAAGAATTTCCTCCTCATCTCCAACCTCAATCTCCCTCCCCCACTTTTCATCCATCCCCCTCATCCCATCCCTCCCTGCCCTTGTCCCAAGTCCCTCCCCAGCTTTCCTGGAGCCCCTTCAGGCACTGGAAGCTGCTCTAAGGTCTCCCTGGAGCCTTCTCTTCTCCAGGCTGAACACCCCAACTCTCCCAGCCTGTCCCCCCAGCAGAGCTGCTCCAGCCTTCCCAGCATCTTCAAATCATCACCCCAAAGGGTGACCTGGCTCCAGGGGGTGAGGAGCTGGGGGGGAAATCCCCTCTCCCAGTCCAGCTCTGCTCCCTCCATCATCCCTGGCAGCTTCCTAGGAGCTGTTCCTGCCATTCCCACCCCCAACAACTACTTTCCTAGATTAAAAATCCTGTTCCCACCACCTTGGAACCTCTCCCTGGTGTCTCTGGGCAGCACCAACATTCCCTGATTAAAATCCCTTTCAGTGCACCCCGATGGCCCAGCCCAGCCCAGCCCTGAGGCCAGGGATGTTGTCACCATGTCCCTGTCATTGTCCCCCCCCTCCCTCCTCCTCCCTTCTTGTCCCCAGCCCTGCTGAGTGTCCTCAGGTGCCTCTGGCCCTGCTTGGTCATTCCTTGGCTTCCAAAAAGGAAAGGAAAAGGTGTCCAAAATGCTCCTGGAGGTGGTGGAAAGGGTGAATTTTGTTTGGGAAAAGAAATGAAGGGAAGGGGGGAGGGTTGTGAGGCTGTGCCAGACACCAGCCCTGTCCCTTGTCCCCCCCTCCCCCTGAACTGGTGCTGGGTTGGTATCCAGAAGGATGGAGAGCCAAGGAACATGGGCCAGGAGGGAAGTTCTGCCAAAAGTGCCTGAATCCAAAGCTCGTGGCTCTGAAGGAGCAGCAGCACTAATGAAATCCCTTGGGCTGGAGCTGCTGGAGCTGCTGGAGCTGCTGGAGCTGCTGGAGCTGCTGGGATGGGCCCATGGGGATGGCAGCAGGGATAGGGAACACCAGGAGGATCCCACTGCTTGATGGGGAGCTGAAAACCTGGCTCCCAAACTGGTGGGAATTCCTGGTGGGAATGGCCAGAGTGGCAGGTGGTGGTGGCCCATGGAGCAGCATCCAGAGCCCAACCCTTCAGCTCCTGCTGGGCCTTCCTGCTCCCTCCAGGAGCTGTTGCTCCTTCATACCTGGTTCTGGTGCTTCCCCAAAAGGGTTTTGCCCCCCCCCCAAAGGGTCTGACCTCTCCCATTTCCACCCTCCCACCCACCACAACCCTCTGGGATGGGAATGGTGGGAAGCTGGGATACCCACAGCCATGCCCAGCAAGCCCAGCATGATGGAGCATCCAGAGCAGGAGCTGGGGACCTGGGGTGGGTCCCTCACCCCCTTTCTGCACCCAGACACCTCCCCAGTGTCCTGGGGTGAAGGACCTTCCCTGGCTGATGCTCTTGTCCACCTTCATGCAGCTTCAGGAAGGTTGGGCCACATTTCACCCCCACCTTCCCACCCCAAATCCAGGCTCAGGCCAGGAACCCTCACCCCACAGCCCCAGGGGTGGGTGCAGAGGGACCCACCTCCTCTCCCACAACCAGCAGCTGAAGAGGGTGGAGGAAGGAGAGGAGGGTCCTGGAGGGTCCCAGCAGACCCAGGGACTGTGTCACCTCTCTCC
This sequence comes from Chaetura pelagica, assembly GCF_000747805.2. NCBI lineage: Eukaryota > Metazoa > Chordata > Aves > Apodiformes > Apodidae > Chaetura > Chaetura pelagica. The sequence goes on from NW_009952061.1 coordinate 17,292, forward strand.
TCAGACAGCCACTGGTGATCATGGATTCACTGGGAAGGGACCAGATCCTGCAAAACCTCAGGGTTTCCTGGGCAAAAAAAGGTCCAGAGCTCTCCTGACTCAGCAGCCTGGAGATGTCCCACGGGAGCTGCTGATCCTGGGGACATTGTTGGGTCCCTGGGCCACCCCTTTGTTCCTCTGGATGAATTTTTGCACCTCCAGGATGGAGGGAACATCTCCAACCAGCTCTGGACCAACCACCTACAACGTGACCACCCTGTCCCTTCCAGCCACCCCCACACTCAGGCTGTCCCTGCCCCCTTGAGGTTCCACCAACCAGATGCTCTGAGCACTTCCCAGTCCCCAAAATGACCCTGGTGGGGGTGGGGGAGAGGGGGATGGTGGGGGCAGCACCAACCATCCCTGATCAACCCACCCAAACCCTCAGCATCCACCTGGATGGACCCCTGGCCATGGCCATGCTGGAGAAGGACCATGACACCTTCAGCTCCAGGCCTGGGAGGGATAATGGCTCTTTGGCCCCCGAAAGAAGTTCTTCCTGAGATTCCCATGGAACCTCCTGGGCTCCAGTTTGCACCCACTGCCCCTTGTCCTGTCACTGGACATCACTGCACAAAGCCTGGCTCTGTCCTCCTGACACTGCCCTGAACAGATTTGTGCCCATGGATGAGGTGGCCCCTCAGTCTCCTCTTCTCCAAGCCCAACAGCCCCAGCTCCCTCAGCCTTTCCTCAGCAGGGAGATGTTCCCCTCCCTCCAGCATCTCTGGGGCTCTGCCCTGGGCTCTTCCCAGCAGTTCCCTGTCCTTCTGGAACTGAGGGGCCCAGAACTGGACACAACATTCCAGATGTGGCCTCACCAGGGCAGAACAGAGGGGGAGCAGAACCTCCCTGACCTACCAACCACCCCCTTTCTAACCCACCCCAGGATCCATTGGCCTTCCTGGCCACCAGGGCACATTGCTGGTCATGGTCCTCCTGCCCCCCAGGACCCCCAGGGCCCTTTCTCCTCCCCTGCTCTCCAGCAGCTCAGCCCCCAGCCTGGACTGGTCCATGGGCTTGTTCTGTCCCACATACAAGACTCTGCACTTGCCCTCGTTGAACTTCATCAAGAAATGATGCCCCTTGAGGGGGCAGGGGGGTTCAACCTCCTTGGAGCTGATGCAAAGGTGACCCTGGGCTCACCCCAAGTCCCCACAGGGTGTGAGACCCTCAGCCCTGGAGCAGTTGGGTGCCCTTTGGTGGGTGCTGCCCCGACACCTCCCCGCGCCGTTCACTCTGAAACCTAAGGATGGCACCTCGGGCTGGTGAGTCTTTGCTGCTGGGAGCAGGCAGGGCCTGCAGGGCCTTCCCTCCCACCCAGGCCCAGCCCGTGGGTGCTGGAACCAGCTTTGCCAGTGGGATCCCATCCCAAGTGCACGAGGAAACCGGGAGCTGAGCCACAACATCCCGGCGCTGCCAGGAAATCGCGGGGCAGGGGGTGACCCCAGGGAGCAGGGAAGGGGTTGTGGGCACCCAGGGAACTGGTGGGGAGGAACCAGGGAGGCCAGAAGGGTCTGGGAGCTGAGTCAGCCCGTGGGTGTGTTTATTGGAGCCGTGGGAGGTGGGACAGGCATGCGCAGGGACAGACGGACACGGGGCTCCTATTGCCTTGGTCATGGAGATGTGGAACAGCCTTGGAAAGACACTGACCCTGCCAGGCCAGCTGGGGTCACCCCACCCTGTCCCACCCCCTCCCCCA
>NW_009952061.1:19356-24391 GCF_000747805.2 Chaetura pelagica
GGGGGGGCTGGCTGCTAAACACCCCCCCACCCCCACCCACCCACCCCCAGTCACGGTGCTGGCAACTGGGACAGTGGGGGCTGTGGTGGGAAAGGAGAGAATCCCTGGGGAGAGAATCCCTGGGGAATGAGTGTCCCAGCCTTAGGGAACAGCATCCCTGGGGAATGGGTGTCCCAGCCTCTGGGAGAACATCCCTGGGGAATGGGTGTCCCAGCCTTGGGAACAGCATCCCTGGGGAATGGGTGTCCCAGCCTTGGGGAGAACATCCCTGGGGAATGGGTGTCCCAGCCTTGGGGAGAACATCCCTGGGGAATGGGTGTCCCAGCCTTGGGGAGAACATCCCTGGGGAATGGGTGTCCCAGCCTTGGGGAGAACATCCCTGGGGAATGGGTGTCCCAGCCTTGGGAACAGCATCCTTCAGCCTCCAGGAGAGCATCCCTGGACTTTGGGGAGGGCATCCCTGGGGGAATGGGTGTCCCAGCCTCTGGGAGATCATCCCAGGGCTTCCAGGAGAGCATCTCTTTCCTTTGGGAAGAGCATCCTTGGGGAAATGCAGGTCCCAGTTTTGGGGAAAGCATCCCTGGGCTTTGGGGAGGGCATCCCTGGGGGATGCATCGCTCAGTGTCAGGAGGAGCATCCCTTGGCCTCAGGGAGAGCATCCCTGGAGGAACACACACACCCCTGGAGGAACACACCCCTTGGGTGAGGAACACACCCCTTGGGTGGGGAACACATCCCTTGGGGAACACGTCCCTCCTGCCTCAGGGACACCATCCCTCAGGGTACATCTCCTCCCTCAGGGTACATCTCCCTCCACCTTGGAGAAGGCTTCCCATGTGGAGAGCATCCCTTGGAGAAGGCTTCCCATGTGGAGAGCATCCCTTGGAGAAGGCTTCCCATGTGGAGAGCATCCCTTGGAGAAGGCTTCCCTTGTGGAGAGCATCCCTTGGAGAAGGCTTCCCTTGTGGAGAGCATCCCTTGGAGAAGGTTTCCCTCAGGACAAGCATTCCTGGGGAAGAGCACCCCTGGCCAGGGCACTGTTTGCATCCAGCCAGGGCTCAGGAGAAGGTGACCACCTCACCCTGGGGGTAACTGGAGGAGAGGACATCTTGGCAGGTGTCTGCAAGGAAAGACACGAGCGTTAAACACACCAGTAGGTCCTGCTTCCAGCTGCTGGTTGGGGGGGAAATGGGAGAGGGACACTCAGGAACCAGGGGAAACAAACTTCCCAGGGTGCAGAAAACTGAAGAACCAGCCAGTGAAGCCACCTCCTGCAGGGGGATGAAGGCTGCCCTGGCATCAGCAAAGCAGGGAAATAAAGCCTCAGAATGGACCCAGAGGTGATAGAAACATGGAATTATGGATGGCTTGGGTTGGAAGGACCTTCAAGATCATCCAGTCCCACCCCCTGCATGGGCAGGGACACCTCCCACCAGCCCAGGCTGCTCCAAGCCCCATCCAACCTGCCCTTCAACACTGCCAGGGATGGGGCAGCCACAGCTTCCCTGGGCAACCTGGGCCAGGCTCTCACCACCCTCACACCAAAGAATTTCCTCCTCATCTCCAACCTCAATCTCCCCCTTGGGAACAGCATCCCTGGGAAATGTGTGTCCCAACCTCCTCTCAGCAGCTGCAGAGCCAGAAGGTCTCCCCTCAGCCTCCTCTGCTCCAGGCTGGACACCCCCAGCTCCCTCAGCTGCTCCTCAGAGGTTCTCCAGACCCTCCTCCTTGTTCTCCAGACCCTCCTCCTTGTTCTCCAGACCCTCCTCCTTGTTCTCCAGGCCCTTCTCCTGGTTCTCCAGCCCCTTCCCCAGCTCTGTTGCCCTTCTCTGGATACTCTCCAGCCCCTCAATGTCCTTCTTGTCCTGAGGGGCCCAGAACTGACCCCAGGATTTGAGCTGCAGCCTCAGCAGTGCTGAGCACAGGGAGACAATCCCTGCCCTCCTCCTGCTGGCCACACTTTTCCTGACACAAGCCAGGAAGCTGGTGGCCCTCATGGCCACCTGGGCACTCTGCTGGTTCCTGTTCAGTCACCTCTTTCATGACAGTGGATCTTAGAGCAGCTCCCAGTGCCTGAAGGGGCTCCAGGAAAGCTGGGGAGGGACTTGAGACAAGGGCAGGGAGGGATGGGATGAGGGGGATGGATGAAAAGTGGGAGAGGGAGATTGAGGTTGGAGTCTCCATCCCCCTCCCCAGATGCTGGGGTTTCACACCTCCCAGCCAACACCTGCATCTCCCATCCCTCCCACCCCCAGGGACCACGACAGGAGAGGGGGGATGTGACATCAAGGCAGCAGGACCCACCTGCCCCCCAAAGGGCAGAGGTGCTGCCTGGGCTGGGGGTTGAGCCCCAACCCCTCCCCAGCAGTTTGGAAAACACTTCCAGGGCCTCCATTTCCTTTCCCATGGGGAGGGAAAAGTGTCAGGATCAATTGCCCAGGGCAGAGGTAAGACAGGAACAGCTGGAAGCTGAGAGGAACCTCATGAGAACCTCAACTGCAGCTCCTTTTGCATCTGCCCCTGCTCTCCCTGCTCCTCATCAGCACGGGATGTGATTGCTGGTTATTTTCTTTTTTGCTTCTTGTCATCAAATAAGGGCTGAGGATTTTTTTTTCCTGGCACTGCTGGGAAAGGCAGGAACAGGCTGCTTCTGGGTAGAGCAATTACTCTCTTGCCATCTTGACCTCCCTCCTGGGCTCCCTGACAGGCCTCCCTTCTTCTCTCAGCTCTTTCCAGGAGGAGCAGCAGCAGCTGTTGCAGCAAGAACAGCTCATCCTGTGCACACAACCACCAGGGTGGCAGCACAACCCTGGGGTCCTGAGCTTCCCAGGAGGAAATGAGGAGGGAAAAGCTGCTGCTGGATGGGGGAAGGATGGAATTGCTCCTAAATTCCCCCCCACCCTGGATCCAAAAGGGGGGTAGCTGCTTTTGGCAGGTGGTTCATCTGCCAGGCTTGAGGTGGTTGGCAAGGAATCCAATGGGGTTGTGATCCCATTCCTGGTGTTGAACATCACCTGGATCTCCAGCTGGGGTGGGGCAAGGAGCTTGGGGCAGGCACAGAGGGTGCACAGAGTGTTTCTGCTGCAGGACCTGCTTAGGTTGGAGATGAGGAGGGAATTCTTTGGTGTGAGGGTGGTGAGAGCCTGGCCCAGGTTGCCCAGGGAAGCTGTGGCTGCCCCATCCCTGGGGGTGTTGAAGGGCAGGTTGGATGGGGCTTGGAGCAGCCTGGGCTGGTGGGAGGTGTCCCTGCCCATGCAGGGGGATGGGACTGGGTGATCTTTAAGTTCCCTTCCCACCCAAACCAGTCTGGGATTCTATTCCTGCTCACCCCCAACATCCCACTGGGAACACAACAGCAGCTCAGACCCAACACATTCCCCTCATCCCATGGGAAACTCTCCTTTCCAGATTGGGAGGGACCTGCCCTCCCAGTCTCTGCACACCAGTTGATTTATATTTATATATATATATATAAATATATATATTTCAAGCCATTTCATGCAGAGGCAGCTGGACTCCTATTGATTTATCCAGCTCATCAGGAACAAACCAGCCAACCTTCCCTTCTCCTGCTGCTCCTCTCCTTGGCTGGAAGGTGCAACCCTCCCCAGATCCCTCAACACAGAGAAGAGGCTGGGAGGATATTCAGGTTGGGGGAAGCATCACATATTCCTGCTCTATTCTTATCTCATTCTCCAGGCAGCCAATTTTGGCCACTGCTTGAGAGATTAAAAAAAAACCACCCTGGGACCACAGAGATCCTTGCAGTGGGTTGATCTTCTGGGCCACCCAAAGCTCCTCATCTCACCCAACCCCTGTTGACCCACCTGGACCTCACCAAAATATAACAACCTCCTGGTTTTTTCACCCCCCACATCAGAAGGTGAGGAGGGAGAGGGATGGGGTGGGTTTTTGGTTGTTTTTTTTTTTTTTTTGGGGGGGGGGGTATTTTTTGCAACACTTTGGTGCCTCCCACTGAATTCCCTCTGTCTCCCATTCTGGGGCTGGGTGGTTGGAGAGGAGTTTTTGGCACATTACTCATCCCTTCTCCTGGGGTTACATAACACCAGGGCTAAAAATTGCATCCCCACCAGCTCCAGGGCTGCTCTGATCCTCAACCCTCTGTGCTCTGATGGGGGGGGGGAAGATGATTTTTGAGGGCTTCACCAAAGGGTTTTCCACCCTGGGACACCAGTGAGTTGGTTGAGCTGGTTCCCAACAGATCCCAGCTTTTCCTTTCCCCCCCACCAGGCTCTTAGCTGGGATCTGTTGGGATCTATGGCTGTGTCTTCCCCAGACTTAATCCTCTGCTTTTGGGAGGCTCAGCCCCCCAAAAAATCCTTCTGGAGCTGCTTTTCCTGCACGAGACAGAGGAGCAGAGCTGGTTTTTCATGCCTGGCTCGTTCCCAAAGGCAGCTCCTGACCTTGGTGAAATCATTTCTGATTCAGAGCCCGTTGCTGGAGGGTGACCTGCCCTTCCTGCCTCCCCTGGGGGGGATTTTCAGCTCCTCCTGCTTCCAGAGGTGCTTGTTCCCAAGGGATGCACCCCAGAACTCCTGCAGGGTGTCCCCATGTTCACCCCTTTTGCCCAGCTCCCAGGTTTTGGGCTGAGTCCTGAACCTGCCAAGTTATTCCCAACCATTTGGTGCAGGAACCCACTGAAATGACAGAAATCCCAGGGCTGCAGCTGCACCCCCAACCCACTTCATTTAAATGGGGGGGTGAATCCCAGTCCCAGGGTGTTGGAAACCACTCCAGAGATGTGGCTGATCCTTAATTTCTGCCCAAATCCAGGGAAATTCCAGCACTGGCTCAGCTCCTGCCACCCAACCCACAAGATCCAGCTCATTGCACTGAGTTTTCCCACCTCTTTCCCCACTTCCCTCTGGTTCTTGTGGCTCTGCTGGCAGGGTTGGGGCAGGGGAAGGAGAGAAAAGAAGTGAAATAAAAGGCCAGGGGGGGCTCATGAAGTCCATGTAGGGCTCAGAAGGGGGTTGTGTGGTGACTGGTCCCTCCTGGCAGCTCCTTCAACTCA
>NW_009952061.1:24409-38532 GCF_000747805.2 Chaetura pelagica
GAGGGGGGATTTAACCCTTCATCCTGGCTCAGCATCTCCTGCACCAAGGCAGGGAGGTGTTTGGACTCAGCATGAACCCTTCTCTACACCCAGGGAAACTGAGGCACGGGGAGCATGGGAAGGAGCAGGAGGGATCTGTGGGAATCTGCCAAGATCCAGCCCAGCCCCTTTGGGCTGCAACTTTGCACCAAGGGGATCCTCCCCCTGCATCATCCCCCAGACACCAGCCCCAGGTTGGCTGTGGTGAAGGGAAAGGGCCTGGCCCCCCCCAAAAAACAACTTGTGGGGCTTTTTGTGGGGGAGTTTTGCTCCTCATCATCTGCCTGCAAGTCCCAGGTTCCAGCCCCACTGAGCTGGGCTTGCTCAGAGTGAGGAAAGAGGCCAAGAAGGCACCAGGATGGGAGTCAAGATCTGGGCTGCACCCCCCAAACCAGCCCCCCAAGAGCCAGGGTGACAGAGCTGGATACAAGCCTGAGGTCAGGGGGAGCCTGAAGGGTTTGATCTATCTCAGGAAGACACCCCAGATCATCCCAAAGGACTAATACACATGAGGAAAATCCAGCAGGGCACCATGAGTTTGGCATTCCAAGCTGATCCTCCCCAGGGTGGGGGAGGACCTGGGTCAAACCCAACTCCCCTGGGGATGCTCTGCCTCACCACCCTGCAGCCACCCCCAAAGAGGATTAAAAACACCCTCCATCCAGGCATCACTGTCTCAAATTGTTTTGTCAACAGGAGCTTTCCCAACCTTTCCCAGGGACCCACGTTCCTCTCCTCACAGGAGGTTCCATCCATCCCATCCCATCTCATCCATCCCATCTCATCCATCCCATCTCATCTCATCCATCCCATCCCATCCCATCCCATCTCATCTCATCTCATCCATCCCATCTCATCTCATCCATCCCATCTCATCTCATCCATCCCATCCTATCTCATCCATCCCATCCCAGCTCATCCCATCCCATCTCATCCATGCCATCCTATCTCATCCATGCCATCCAGCTCATCCATCCTATCTCATCCATCCATCCAATCCCAGCTCATCTCATCCCATCCCACCTCATCCATCCCATCTTATCCATCCCATCCCATCTCATCCATCCCATCCCATCCTATCCATCCCATCCCACCTCATCCATCCCATCCCATCCCATCCCATGGCTCTACAACCTCCCACCACCACAGGACCTGGGGGCTGGTTTCCAAGGCTTCCAAAGCCACCTTCAGCCCCAGGAGCAGGTTGGATGGAGAAGAAGACACAAGGAGGGAGGCAACAAATGTGACTGAGGCAGGAAAAGACACAAAACAAGAGGGGAACCACTGCTGGGCAAGGAAGAGAGGTTTATTCATGTGGTGCCTCCAGGAACTCGAGGCTGTTCTTGAACTAAAAAACCAAACCAAAAAGACCTTCAATTATATGAACTCAGCCATTTCCAGCACAATTCTATATAATTTCATGAGTCAATGTGTCCTCCTTGCAGTTCCACCAGCCCAAGAGCAACCAGCCCACGGGGAGGAGGGCTCGACCCCCAGGGGGAGTCACAAGGCTCAGCCTGATTTAGTTGGGATGAATAAAGGTTTCTGAGGGGTAAAAAAAAAATAATAAAACACTGAGCAAACCCTCAAGCCCCTCCAGGGATTGTCCCAAAACACGCAGACACCAGGCAAGTTGGATGGAGACGTGAGATGTCCTGCAAACTGGGGAGCACTGGGCAGTGCTGGGCTGGAGGAACCTGCTTCTTGGTGCTGGAGGTGGCTCAGCTTGGGCTCCTCTGGACACAGGCAGGGCCACGAAGCCACAGGGGGGACAGGGTGACATGAGACAGCAGGTCCAGGCAGTGGATTAGAGGATGGAGGGGACAGGAGAGCTGCAGGGAGAGGCCAAGGGAGCCAAGGCCACCGTGGGTCCTGCCACACCAGCCAGGCTGCTGAGGCTCCGGGACTTCCCAGGGCCTTGGGGAAGAAAAGGGGCAGGTTAGAGCCCAGGAGCCTCCTCCCAAGGGGGAGCACAGAGTCACAGGACCATGGGATGGTTTGGGTTGGATGGCACCTTCAAGATCATCTAGATCCAACCCCTGCATGGGCAGGGACACCTCCCACCAGCCCAGGCTGCTCCAAGCCCCATCCAACCTGCCCTTCAACACTGCCAGGGATGGGGCAGCCACAGCTTCCCTGGGCAACCTGGGCCAGGCTCTCACCACCCTCACACCAAACAATTCCCTCCTCATCTCCAACCTCCATCTCCCTCTCCTACTTTTCATCCATCCCCCTCATCCCCCTCATCCCATCCCTCCCTGCCCTTGTCCCAAGCCCCTCCCCAGCTTTCCTGGAGCCCCTTCAGGCACTGGAAGCTGCTCTAAGGTCTCCCTGGAGCCTTCTCTTCTCCAGGCTGAACACCCCAACTCTCCCAGCCTGGCTCCAGAGCTGCTCCAGCCCTCCCTAGTCATCCATGACCTTCCCCAACCAGGAGAGCATCACCCAGTTCAACCCCCTCACAATAAAATTCACCAGCTGCTCTTTGGAGGGCAACCAAGCTCCTGCAGATCCTCCAACCATCCCCTCAGCTCCCTGAGAGGCACCCCCTGAATCCAGAGCTTGACAATCACAGATGCTGAGAGATCAAATGGGTCCCAGGTGACATTGGGGTTTTGTTTCCCAATTTGTTTGGAATGAGGAATGAATCTGGGCTGAAGGAAACAGGGAAAAGCAGCAAAACTCAAAGAAATGTGGGACTGGGAAGGAGTTATTCCCCCAGCTCTGCTTTTTCAACAAGCTGACACCTTTCTGGCCATGAAAGGAGCAGATAAACATTCTTTTCCATAATAAATTGCATGAAAGAGCAAATATTTCTACCACTTGAAGCACAGGGAACACTTCCCACTCCCCTTAAGAGCCAGAAATTGTTCCAGCTTTTATTGCAAAGCACCAGGCAGAACAAATGATCCCACAGGTCAAAAACCCCTTTTTCCTTTCTGGGAAGAAATTAAAGTGTTTGCACTGAAACATGGGATGATTTTTTTTTAGTCACCCAGGGGCCCCAAGACCTGCTCTGCAGATGGCAGGGAGAAAATATGGAAAATTAAGGATGTTCCCAGCCAAGATGAGCTCAACCAACCTGTGCCAAGATGTGCTCCATGTATTTTTCCCCCTGGGAACAAATCCAACCTGGGCTTTGCCATCCCCATGAGCACCAACGAGCTGGGGGGAAAGAAGAGCCTGGGGGGTAGGAATGATCCAGTAGCCAATGATCCAAGGAACTTCCCTGAAAACAAGGTGCTGGATGGGCCTTGGGAACTGTCCCTGTGTCCTCTCCCTGAGGGGTGAACAAGGTCTTTGATTCAGAGGCACCAACAGTGGGTGTTGCCCCGGGCTTGGATCAGGGATTGACGATCCCACCAGAGCGACCAGAGCATCGACCCCTGAGGAGGATGCCAAGAACATCCTCTGGAAGAGGTTCTAGAGCCCTGCCTCTTTAAATCTGATTTATATCCCTTTTTCTTTATACCTTCTGCCTCCCCATCTCCCACCCACTGCAGGGAAACCTGGGAATCTTCAACCTCTTCCCATCACTTGGCTCTGCCGGAGCCGCGGCTGCGAAGCTGAGGAGGAGCCAAGGGACAGAGGACCTGGCTGAACCTGTTGCTGTGGTTCCAGCAAAGCTTTTCCAGTTTTGGCAGCAGCAGCAGGAACAGCATCAGGCCCTCACGGAGCAGAACAATTCCCTGCTTTCTTTTCTTGGCATCAATCCATGCAGGGAAGGAGGAGGGAAGCGAGTGAGGAGGGAACGAGCAGAGCCCTGAGCTGGGGAAGCCCCATCCCGAGCTGGGGGAGATTCCCACCCACAGCAGCCAATGGAAAGACCCCTCCTACTCCCAAAATTCAGCCCCAAAAAACCTGCATCGGGCTCCTCCCCCTTCAGCAAACCTTTTCCTGGGAATGCTGAGGCTCTGGGAAGAGCTGAAGCCATTCCCTGTCACACTCATGGGAAGCAACCGTGGTGAGATGCAACCAGTCCCTGAAAGCCTGGGGTTACTGGTGGGTCCATCACCCAAAAAATGTCCCTTTGGCAGGGGGGTGTTACAGGCCTGGGACTGGCTGGAAGCCACCTTGGTCATGCAAGGACCTGCTGATGTTGTTGAGACCTTCACAGGGATGTTCTTTGCTCTCTTGCTCAGGTGCCTGAAGAGAAGAGGGTGGGAGGAGAGCAGGGGAACAGGGCCAGAGGTCTCAGCCCTCACAGCTTGGGACAGAACTTCATCAAGATGCTTAATGGCTCCAGGACCTCCCTGAGGACAAACCTGCCCCGAGCCAAACACTTCCTCTTCTCCAGCAATTAATTCCCAGTGCTCATGGGAGAGCCTGGGCAGGAGCTCAGGGCTCCATCCCTCAAGGCCATGGTGGTTTTGCCACCCACCACGGAGCCAAGATGCAAAGCCCCAGAGGGTTGTCCCCTGCTAATTGCCCAGTGCAGCTCGTTAAGGGAACTGGGATCCCAGCAGCTCACCTGGTTGCTACCTGAGGTCACTGGGGTTGCTGTGAAAAGGGGATGATCACCCATGAATGGGGGTGCATTCCAAGGGCTGGTAGGGCTGGGGGTAACCCCAGGGCTTGTCCCCAGGCCCTGGAGATGCCACATTCCCCACCTGCAAACTCCAGAGCACAAAGAATCCTCCTGCTTGGGAAGACCTTAAAGATCATCAAGTCCAACCACGAACCCAACTCTACCCAGTCCACAGCTAAACCAGGTCCCTCAGCACCACATCTACAGGGCTTTGAAACACCTCCAGGGATGGGGACTCCACCCCTGTCCTGGGCAAGCTGTCCCAGTGCTGAGTAACCTCGTCCAGTTTGAAACCATCCCCCTCATCCCATCCCTCCCTGCCCTTGTCCCAAGCCCCTCCCCAGCTCTGCTGGAGCCCCTTCAGGCACTGGAAGGTGCTCTAAGATCTCCTTGGCATGGGGGGTGCTGGATTCATCCTACCTCCATATCCCTCCATCCAAGCAGAAGATGGGAGCACCCAGGCCAGGACAGACCCAGGCCAGGAGGTCTGGGCCCCAACAGGACACATTTTGGGGAAGTGCTGAGCAGGACCTGAGTGCTAGAAGGAGCTGAGGGATCTGGAGCCATTCCTGGCAGCAGGGGAGCAAGGTGACACCACTGGAGGCAACAACAGGGACAAGAAACACACACCACGTGTCCATCCCCTGCAATCCAGCTCAGTCTCCTCCAGGACCACAGGGTAGATCTTCTCTTCAAGCTGCCCCACCAAGACCAACCACTGGAATCTGGCCCAACCCATGAAGGATGCCAAGATCTGTAGCACATTCCTGAACCAGCTCCATCTCCTGCTTTCCACAGCTTGCACAGACACCACTACCTGTCCCAGGATCTGACAGATGGCCATCAGCAAGTTGGGCTCAGCACCAAGCTCATCTCCATTTGCAGAGCTGCCAACATCCCAGTACCAGAACAAACAGCCTCGGCAGGAGATAAATCAGGAGTGGGGGTAGAGGAGCCCTGGAGGCTCCAAACAGCTTCTGGCTGCAGAGCAGGAGGTGCAGAGGACCCCTGATCATCTCAGGTCACCAACCCTGACCACGCTGGAGCATTTTACCAGGGAAGACACCAGCCCTGACCACCCAGGACAGCATCCTACCAACCCATCCCCAAGCAGGACACAGATCTTGAGGTTTTCTCTTTCCAAAACATCTCAAGCCCCTCTGGACACCAGATTCACCTTCCTCCAGCTGCAGGACAATGGTCAGCAAGGTGGGGGCAAGTGACCCACCTCCACATCTCTTTTTAATTGTGTGAAGTCTCTGACACTGGCAGGAAGGACACCAGAACAAACCCAGGAACATCACCAGGAACATCCTGGTCTCCTACAACCAAGGAAGGGATTTTGGAGCCCAGCAAGAGCGTTGCTGGATCCTCAGCTCTACTCCAGTTCTCCTGGCTTCAGTGGGACCAACCTCAAATGCTTCAGCTGAAGAGATCACAGAATTGTTCTGGTTGGAAAAGACCTTTAAGATCATCAAGTCCAACCATGAACCCAACTCTACCAAGTCCAGTGCTGCCCAACTTGAGCATCTTGCAAGGCTGAAGATCAGCACTGACTTCCATCCCTGTCTTTCACCCCTTCCAGTCCAGCATCCCACCCAGTCTGGGGCAGCACTAGGACCCCCTCACTTCTTCTCACTAGTGGCCACTGAGAAAAGAGACCAACTTCCCAGGAAAAGGCACTTCCAGGGAAAAACCTGGGGCTATTTGAGCAGCTCTTACTGAAGTTCCCTCCTGCCCAAAGAGGAGCAAAGCTCTCCATGCTTGTTCTCCTCTTGTTGGGTTGAGCCTGGGATGAGCCTTGAACATCAAACCAGGAGACTTTGGGGTGTAAAAGATGCCAGGAGAATGTGAGATGAACCTGAGCACCAGGGATGGAGGTCACTGACCCAAAGCTGAGGTTCTCCCTGTGTCCCAGGTCCATCCAGTCTTTACCAACCCGAGCAGAGCTACAGCCACAAACCCTTGAGGGCCTCCAAAGCACCAACACCAGAAGCCAACAGCTCTTGGTTTGCAGCTCAGAGACACAGCTCCTCCTAGAACCCTTTTGGTTGGAAAAGGCCCTCAAAATCCTCCAGTCCAATCCTTCCCCCAGCCCTGCCAAGGCCACCACTGCCCCATGTCCCTCAGCACCATCTCCAGGGCTTGGAAACCCCTCCAGGGATGGGGACTCCACAGACCAGGGCCTGACCACCCTTTCCATGAAGGAATTATTCCCAAGATCCAATCTAAACTTCCCCTGGCACAGCTTGAGGCCATCATCTTTTTCTCCTGCCTGGTCCCAACTCACATGTACCATTCCCTGCCAGTAACTGGGACCAGTTGGTACCAAGGAGGCAGAGGTAGGTCAGCTCCACAGCTACATCATCCCACGCCACCCTGGACACACACACAAGCAAAACCACAGAACTAAAACCTGACCCATGTCCTAAGAGTCACCCCAACACTCCAGGGTGCAGCTGGATTTGGGGGCTGAAGGGGCTGGGAGGTGGACACAACCCACACCAGTTGGTGGAGCAGAGAAAGTTGGTGAGAAGGGACCAGGCTGAAGAAAAGGGTTGTTTTTGTCACAGGAAGAAAAGAGTTTGGTGTTTTCTTGACTCATCTCCCCCACAGTTTGGTGGAGAAAACCTCAACACTCAGCAAAGCTCCTTCCCAAGCCCAAGAGGAGACAGACCTTCTGGCAAGCCCTGTGCTTCTGGCACAGCAGAACCTGACACTTCGCAGCTCCCCACGCTCCAACCCACCAACCAAAAACATCAGAAGGGGAGAGGAGAGGGGGAAAAAAAAGCACCTTTTTTTTCCTTCCTGAAAACATTTCAACCACCTTTCGACAACCACAACACCTCCCCGGGGAAGATGTTCCCCCTCACACCACCCTGAGGTGGGTGAAGGCCCAGGGAGAAGAGCTGGAAGGTGAGGAGATGCTGGAACGTTGGGGAGCAAAGGGACAGATGTGTCCCCAAGGTAGGCAGGGCAACCAGCAGGGGGTCCCAGACCCCAAACGGTGGCAACCAGGGGAGAAGGACCTTGGGGGCAGAAATAAAAAGGGCAGAGCTGGCACAGAAAACCACGGTGGACAGCAAGAAGCAGGTGGAGAGGCAGGAAGACGAGTAGGTTTGGGGAGCAGAGGACAACAGCCAGGCAGGAAGATGGAGATGAAGCAGCACCTTGGATCAATGCAACAAACCTCCACCTCATTCCTCCATCTCACCCTCCCCTGTTCCCACCTCTAGGATCATCCCTACCTTTCTGGATGTCTCCATCTGCTGCACAGGAGAAGTCCCCTGTGGCCAGCAGGAAGCAGGTGGAGGATTTCTTGTTCTTCTCCCGGGTGCTGGAGCGTCTCATGGGCCTCTTCTCCTCCTCAGTTGGTGACAGTGGCTGCTCCTCATCTGACAGCACCACGTTGGCCTCACCATTCTGCTTGGAGTCTGCAAGAAGGTGGCAGAGAACCCATCAGCAGCCAAGAAAAACACCAGATGAGGTGCTTGGGGTGGCCAGAAGGGTTTGCTTAGACCATGCAAGGAAGGACAAGACCCAGATTGTCCAACACCTACCAATTCAGGTGCTGATCCCAGCCTGGACATCTTAGCATAGAGCAACCAGGGCACAATTTGACCCCCAAGCAGCAGCTCTGACTCCTGATGAGGGTTATAAACCCTGGGTGAAGCCAAGCAGGGTTCACCAGGAGGGAGACAACCCTGGTCTTTGAGGTCCACCCACCTAATTGGTGGGAATTAGGTCTCCAAAGTTCACACCACTGAGATGGGTGCTGCTGAGGTGAGTGGTGAAGTGCTAGTTTGTGGCATCTGCTGAGAGGATGCTAAGGCAGGGGAAGGTCTGGGCCTGAGGTCCTGGATCAGGGTTGGGATGAAGGGATGGGGTTGTCCTCCAGAGCTGAGCAGCTGCTCTCACTGCCCCAGGCTGCACGAGCACCTGGGAAATGGGAATTCCTAAGGGAAAACAACCCAGCTGAGGCATTCAGAGCTCCTTCTGTCCCCACGGGTGAAGGACCATCACTGTTGGACACAGTGTTAAGCTCAGGGCAGATCTCAGCAAATGTCCCATCACTGCAGGACACAACCCCACCGTGGTCCCTCCTGCTCTGAAGGTGCCACCAGCAGCAAACCAAGATGAGGAGGGCAAAGCCACCTCCATGGCCAGCAGTGACAGCAGGGTGAGGGTCCTGCAGTGCCCCAAGCTCAGCCTAAGTGATGCTGAACACCACTGACCACCCTCAGCTGGGGATGGGTCCTCTTCTGACCTGGAGGGAAGTCTGTCCAACCCCCAGACCCCAGCTGAGTGCAGGAGGCCACAGGGCAAAGGTGGGGGGTTGACTTTGCTCCCCCAGGATTTGGAGCAGCTTTGACCTGGCCATGCTACATCAACTAGAAGATGAATGAGGAGGTTGGAGTCTCAGGGAACGTCCGTGGGTTTCTCCACGTTGGTGGAGCTTGCCCTGATTTGTGGTAGGAGGAAGCAGGAGAACATCTACCCCAAGGGCAACCCCAGGCTAAGATGGAAATCAGGCAAATGGTCTTACCTCTGTCAGGGTGAGGAAGAGGTGGACTAGGTGAGGACACCTTGAACCACACCATGGTGACTTGCCCTATGCCATCAGGAGAGCAGGATGTGGCCTTTCCCCTGGGCTTCCCACTGGATCCCTCTCCTTGAGTCGAGGGGCTCTGACCTGCAGCACCCTGAGCCCCCCACCCAGCACCCAACCCCCAGTGCTGCACATCCCAAGCCCTGGGTGCACCGAGATCTCCCCACCCCGAGAACCAAGGGCCACATCCCACAGCAGGGATGTCCCCAGGGGACCCTGGGGGCTCCCAGAGATCTCCCACCTCCCTCTGCCCCACCGCTGGGGGTCTCACCTGACCGTTTCCTCTCAGCTGCCCCTTCCTCTACTGCCAAGGGGCAAGTGTCACTCTGGGTGCTGTTCCTGGGGGAGTTCTCCTCGGTTTTGCAGTAGGTGGGAGAGTCCAGAGGGGCTGGCCGGGGTATATGCTTCTTCTTCTTCTTTGGCAGCTTCTGCTTGGCCATGGCCAACGAATAGTACATCCCAAAGTTATTGACGATGACGGGGACGGGCATGGCGATGGTGAGCACCCCAGCCAAGGCACAGAGAGCCCCCACCACCATGCCCGACCAGGTCTTGGGGTACATGTCCCCATAGCCTAGGGTGGTCATGGTGACCACGGCCCACCAGAACCCGATGGGGATGTTCTTAAAGTGAGTGTGGTCGCTCCCGCGCGGGTCGGACGTCTTGGCCCCGATGCGCTCGGCGTAGTAGATCATGGTGGCGAAGATCAAGACCCCCAAGGCCAGGAAGATGATGAGGAGCAGGAACTCGTTGGTGCTGGCCCGGAGGGTGTGGCCCAACACCCGGAGACCCACAAAGTGTCGCGTCAGCTTGAAGATCCGGAGGATCCGGACGAAACGAACCACCCGTAGGAAGCCCAACACGTCCCGGGCAGCTTTGGAGGAGAGACCACTGAGCCCCACCTCCAGGTAGAAGGGCAAGATGGCCACGAAGTCAATGATGTTGAGGAGGTTTTTGATGAAGAGGAGCTTGTCTGGGCAGCAGATGATGCGGACCAGGAACTCGAGGGTGAACCAGAGGACGCAGACCCCTTCGATGTAGGTGAGGATGGGCTCTGTCTCCACTTTGTGTGTCAGCAGGATGGTGGTGGTGTTGCCAACCACCAGGGTCTCCGTCACATTGACGTCGATGTTGAAGGCCTCGTGTGTCTCCAGGCAGAAGGTGGTGATGGAGACCAGGATGAAGAAAAGGGAGGCAAAAGCAACGACCTGCAACAGGAGAAATTACCCAGGCCATGAGCTGGTTGGGGTAAACCCCTAGTGATTAGTTGGGTTGGGTCAACCCCTCGTGATTGGTTGGGTTGGGTCAACCCCTGGTGATTAGTTGGGTTGGGTCAACCCCTAGTGATTGGTTGGGTTGGGTCAACCCCTCATAATTAGTTGGGTTGGGTCAACCCCTGGTGATTAGTTGGGTTGGGGCAACCTCTCCTCTGTGGAGGAGAGCAGTGATTTCCTGAAGCACCATGACAACAGCTCTGGGGCAGCCTTTGGTGTCACCTGCCTTTGGTGCATCTTCTAATTCCCACTAGTCAACAGCAATAGCTGGGATGGGAGAAGTCTTCATCCAACAAAAACAAGGGCAACAGGCTCAAAAGACCCCAGGAGCTGCTCCACCTACTTCCCCAAGACTAAGGATGGAGAACTAGGATGGTTCCTTGGGCCTGTCCCATGAGATGGCAGAAAAGACCCAGTGTCTAGGGCCACCAGAACCTTCCTCCAGGTGCTATGATATGTACAAGGTGTGCTGGTCTCCACCATAGCTGGAGATGTGCCAGAGATGACAGTGATGGAGATGAAGGGAGACCTGCAAACAGGGTTTGGACCAAACCTCCACCAGGAACACACATGGAAAGGGAACCTGGAGAGGAGAACGTCAAAGAGCTTCCCCCCCACATTGATCCCAATGCCCCCAGAGATGAGGTGTTCACACTGGTCTTCACTCAAGTAAAAAGCAACAGAACAAGAGGAAATGGTCTCAAGTTGCACCAGGGGAGGTTGAGGTTGGACCTTGGGGACAATTTCTCCCTGGCAAGGGTTGTCAGGCCCTGGCCCAGGCTGCCCAGGGCAGGGGGGGGAGTCCCCATCCCTTGGGGGGTCTCAAAGCTGTTTAGATGTGGTGCTGAAGGACACAGGGCAGTGGTGGCCTGGGCAGGGCTGGGTTCTGGTTGGACTGGAGGATCTGAAAGGTCTTTTCCAACCAGAACGATCCCATGAATCACACCTGGGAGGTTTGGGTCTGGGTGTATCAGTGATGTCCCTTTCTCCCATCCTGCTCCCTGCAGCTCTGGGGTGGATGATGTGCCCAGGAACGGTCCCAGGACTGGGAGGAGAGAAGCAGGCAGAGCTCAGGGACACCTTTGTCCCTTCCCTGTCACCTCCTGTCCCTGCCACTTCACCTCAAGTGGGAACCAGAAAGAAAACCTGTTGCTGTTTCCCTCCCATCAACCCTGCTCAGCCCCCCTGACCAGGATGAGCTCATGGTGAGTCCATTGCCTGGAGCACCAGTTCCTGAGATTCCTCCCCCTCAAAAAAAAAGCCTCCAAGTAGAAGAACCTCTTGTTCCACCTTCCTCCAGCCCAACAGATCTGGCTCCCTGGGACCAGCCCCTTCTCCAGCCCCTTTGCTGCTGACCCACCCTGCCTGCACCGAGCAGGATGAGACCTTTTGGTGTCCAACCCACACAAGAGGCTGAACAAGCTGCTGGAGATGACAGCCCAGGTCCTTGGCTGGAGTGAATCAGCAGCAGAGCAGCCTGAGTCACTCTGGAGAAAAACCAGCCCTGGACACCAGCAGAAACGTGCTGAGAGCATCCTTGAGGAATGTCCCCAAGGGCAAGGCCATGTGGGTCCAGCACAGAGATCATCAGCCCTTCCAAAGTCAGGTGTGAAGCCAGGCTTGAGATGATGGAGCAACTCTGGAAGATTTTTTTTGGGTGTTCAGCCTGGAGGAGAAGGCTCCAAGGAGACCTTAGAGCAGCTTCCAGTGCCTGAAGGGGCTCCAGGAAAGCTGGGGAGGGACTTGGGACAAGGGCAGGGAGGGATGGGATGAGGGGGATGGACGAAAAGTGGAAGAGGGAGATTGAGGTTGGAGATGAGGAGGGAATTCTTTGGTGTGAGGGTGGTGAGAGCCTGGCCCAGGTTGCCCAGGGAAGCTGTGGCTGCCTCATCCCTGGCAGTGTTGAAGGGCAGGTTGGATGGGGCTTGGAGCAACCTGGGCTGGTGGGAGGTGTCCCTGCCCATGCAGGGGGTTGGATCTAGATGATCTTGAAGGTCCCATCCAACCCAAACCAGTCTGGGACTCTGGTCCCAGAGTCTCCCTCCTCGGTGACAGACTGGATGGGCTGAGATGTTCCAAACCTCCAGACCTAGAACCTGCACCATGATGCAGCTCCACTGGTGGCAGCTCCAAAGGGCCCTCACCCATCACCCTGCCACAATCTGGGGAGCAAACCCAACAAAAAAAAAACCCCAACAAGTGGGATCTTAAAGCAAGACCAGTTTAACCAGTCACTTGTGTCTACACTGGGGTTGAACTGCCAAAATAATTCACTTTTCAGCTGAGTTTCCAACCTCAGGAAAACATGAAGAGGAAAAAATTTGACTCAAAGCAGAGTAGGAAGAGACCAAGGAGGAGAGTGAAGACCCTGGAAACACTTGGGCAGTGGAGCAGCTGTGGGAGCTGATTTAGCCCCAGGAGCAAAAGCAACCTCTAAAACTAGGAGAGTCAAGTTCACAGCCAGTGCCAACCACCATCCCACCCCTCCCCAGAGTCAACAGAGCTGCTCCAGTTTTGTGGCAGCTGAAGATCTGACCTGAAGCATCTTCTCTCAGCTTTGACCTCGACTCCAGGCTGAAGGTTCCTGCCTGAAAAATACACTCCAACCCATGGATCTACCCAACACAGCACCAAGAGCCCCACCAGACAAGTCCTCCAGAACCTGCTGATGAGCTTCATGACCTCCACGTGCACTCAACAGCTTGAGATGGGTGGTCCCCAAAAACCACCCGTGACCTGACAAGGGGTCCCCAGCCTTGAGGTGCCCATGGAAGCAACGTCAAGACCCACCAGGTTGGGCTGCAAAGGGGAAAAAACCTGAGGAGCTACAAGTGAGCAGAGTTTGGCAGTGAAGGTCATGACCAGGGCAGTTTTCCATGGGGGAAAAAAGAGTTTTAAGCTCCTGCTGGGACAGGGACCACGTTTTTATGGAGACTGGACTGGACACACCAGCCAAGATCCCGTGGGTTTCGATGCTACAAGAAGCTAAAAGCTCCATCACCAGTTCAGGAGGTGCTGGAAGGAGGGAAAGCTGGAAATAGCCAGAAGCCACCAGAGTCAGGGCCTGAAGAGGAGCAAGGACCTGAGAAATTCTGTCCCCAAGGCTCTTTCTTAGTCACTGTTGTCACACGAGGGAGGGAGAGGTTTCCTGCACTGAGCTGGGGACCTCTGGTCTCCAGTGCTGCCAAGGTTTGGTGAGGAAGGAGCTGCTGCTCCAGAGCACCTGGCAGCTCTGGAAAGAGAGGAGGAGGCTCCCAAAGGGACCATGTTCATGAAATCCCATTTGGGCCACCCCAAAACCCAGGGCACCATGAACACTGCACCTCCAGTGGGTCCTGGAGCCTCCTGGTGCTGGATGGTGACTCCACACCAGTAACAGTTCCCCACATGAACTGGGTGCACTGGGTGGGTTGGGTTCACTCAGGTCGGTGGCACTGCTCTGTGCCTCAGTTTCCCCTTCCAGTTGTCCTAAGGGCTTGCTAAATTATATTCATATTTTAGAGTGGTAAACATGACCCAGAAGCTCCTGGGAGTGTCACCACTGGAAGGCACCCATCCCTGTGCTGGTGCTAAACTGGTCCTTTACCTTAGACCAGTAAGAAGGAAGCTGGGAGCTCCCAGTGCAGACTGGTCCCACTCCAACCCTGCTCAGGGCTCCCAGCACAGCCAGCTGCAC
>NW_009952061.1:38555-39754 GCF_000747805.2 Chaetura pelagica
ATCACAAGGTGAAAAATCCGACTTGAATTCCCCTGCTTGGGTTTATTTTTATTTCCTTTGAATTTTTAATCTCGCCCTGCTCAGAGGCCACGAGGCCCTGGGAGATGGGCAGGAGGATGAGGAGCCTCCTGCAAGGCCAGCAGAGCTCTTGGTGCTGCCCCAGCACCTCCTGTGCCTGCAGGATTTTCTTACCATTTGGTGGGGTTTGGTTTTTTTACACCTCTAAAAACGTCCTGAATTCATTTCAGATGCCCAACGTGGGGTGGATTTGTAAACTGGGTGGGATGGATGGGGATGGGACAGGATGGGAATGGGATGGAATGGGATGGGGGAGTTGTCTGGGGGTCCAGGGGTGTCTGGGGGCAGCTTTGGGGATGATCCAAGAGTAGCTGGGAGAGGAGACACGTGCCCAGGGGAGTGTCCGAGCCCCAAGATGTGCCTCGTTGTGGGGGATCCATCCCAGGAATGTTGGTACCTGTGGGTAGGGATGGTCTGCGTGTGCAAGGGGGGGACTTGGGGGGTGTCAGCAGGTCTGTGTGCACATGTGGTGCTGGTACAGGCTGGTGGGGACCTTCTGCTGCGTGTGGGCAGGGGGTGTGGAGGGGGTGTCCTGTGGGGCTACTGCTGCTTTAGAAGAGGAGCACAAGCTCCTTGGGGACAACAATGAGGATCTCATTGGGTTCAGGACCTGACTTGGGTGCCAGCAGGCCCCAGCTCTGTCCCCCCACCGTTAGCTGTGGTGGTTGGTGAGGGAACCCACCCAACCCAGCGGGAGGAACCCAAGGAACCTGTCCTGGAGCCTCCTGAACCTCTGCCAGGCCTCGGACCTGCCAAGGACTGACTCTCCCTGACATTCCTGCCTCTCCATCTCCTCCAGGAGGTGCTGAGGCAGCACTCAAGGGTGGGATGGGGGGCAGGGAGATGAGCTTGTTCCCAGTTTCAACCCAGCAGGGAGATGAGCTTGTTCCCAGTTTCAACCCAGCAGGGAGATGAGCTTGTTCCCAGTTTCAACCCAGCTCCCCCAGAAACGATGGACTGGAAGATGATGGAAGAGGCTTCCCATAGGATGGGAGATGGTAGAAGGTGAGTGGCTGGGGGGGGTGGGACACCCCACCTAGCCCACTAGGAGAGTCCACCTCACCCCTAGGGATGGCGAGATGAAGACACAACCCCAGCCCAGCCCCATCCCACCTCCAACG
>NW_009952063.1:0-3435 GCF_000747805.2 Chaetura pelagica
AGAGACAGGGAAGGGACCCCAGAGGTGGGAGGGAGATCCCAGAGACTGGGAGGAATCCCAGGCACGAGGGAGGGTCCGTGGGGCGGGGGCACCCAAGGGACCAGGGGTCACCCCAAGGACAGGTGGGGGAGGCAGCAGGGACTGGGAGGGACCCCGGGGGAGCAGGG
This sequence comes from Chaetura pelagica, assembly GCF_000747805.2. Taxonomy (NCBI): domain Eukaryota; kingdom Metazoa; phylum Chordata; class Aves; order Apodiformes; family Apodidae; genus Chaetura; species Chaetura pelagica. Next base: position 168 of record NW_009952063.1, read on the forward strand.
GTGACCCTCGGGGGTCCCTGACGGGTGTTCCCAGATGCAGCAGCTGCAGGGGACAGTGACAGAGATGAGGACGTGGCCCATGGTCAGTGCCACCCGCCTGTCCCCCCTGGACACCCCCCGGGAGGGACCCTGGGGACAGGGGAGGGACACGGGGAGGGACCCCAGGGACCAAGAAGGGACCCCAGAGACAGGGGAGGGACCCCAGAGGTGGGAGAGAGGGACCCCAAGGACCAAGAAGGGACCCCAGGGACAGGAAAGGGACCCCAGAAGTGGGAGAGAGGGACCCCAAGGACCAAGAAGGGACCCCAGAGACAGGGGAGGGACCCCAGAGGTGGGAGAGAGGGACCCCAAGGACCAAGAAGGGACCCCAGGGACAGGAAAGGGACCCCAGAGGTGGGAGAGAGGGACCCCAAGGACCAAGAAGGGACCCCAGAGACAGGGAGGGTGGCCCTCACCAGGGTGACAAGGGTCCCCGTGTCCCCAGGGTGGCCCTCACCAGGGTGACAAGGGTCCCCGTGTCCCCAGGGTGGCCCTCACCAGGGTGACAAGGGTCCCCGTGTCCCCAGGGTGGCCCTCACCAGGGTGACAAGGGTCCCCGTGTCCCCAGGGTGGCCCTCACCAGGGTGACAAGGGTCCCCGTGTCCCCAGGGTGGCCCTCACCAGGGTGACAAGGGTCCCCGTGTCCCCAGGGTGGCCCTCACCAGGGTGACAAGGGTCCCCGTGTCCCCAGGGTGGCCCTCACCAGGGTGACAAGGGTCCCCGTGTCCCCAGGGTGGCCCTCACCAGGGTGACAAGGGTCCCCGTGTCCCCAGGGTGGCCCTCACCAGGGTGACAAGGGTCCCCGTGTCCCCAGGGTGGCCCTCACCAGGGTGACAAGGGTCCCCGTGTCCCCAGGGTGGCCCTCACCAGGGTGACAAGGGTCCCCGTGTCCCCAGGGTGGCCCTCACCAGGGTGACAAGGGTCCCCGTGTCCCCAGGGTGGCCCTCACCAGGGTGACAAGGGTCCCCGTGTCCCCAGGGTGGCCCTCACCAGGGTGACAAGGGTCCCCGTGTCCCCAGGGTGGCCCTCACCAGGGTGACAAGGGTCCCCGTGTCCCCAGGGTGGCCCTCACCAGGGTGACAAGGGTCCCCGTGTCCCCAGGGTGGCCCTCACCAGGGTGACAAGGGTCCCCGTGTCCCCAGGGTGGCCCTCACCAGGGTGACAAGGGTCCCCGTGTCCCCAGGGTGGCCCTCACCAGGGTGACAAGGGTCCCCGTGTCCCCAGGGTGGCCCTCACCAGGGTGACAAGGGTCCCCGTGTCCCCAGGGTGGCCCTCACCAGGGTGACAAGGGTCCCCGTGTCCCCAGGGTGGCCCTCACCAGGGTGACAAGGGTCCCCGTGTCCCCAGGGTGGCCCTCACCAGGGTGACAAGGGTCCCCGTGTCCCCAGGGTGGCCCTCACCAGGGTGACAAGGGTCCCCGTGTCCCCAGGGTGGCCCTCACCAGGGTGACAAGGGTCCCCGTGTCCCCAGGGTGGCCCTCACCAGGGTGACAAGGGTCCCCGTGTCCCCAGGGTGGCCCTCACCAGGGTGACAAGGGTCCCCGTGTCCCCAGGGTGGCCCTCACCAGGGTGACAAGGGTCCCCGTGTCCCCAGGGTGGCCCTCACCAGGGTGACAAGGGTCCCCGTGTCCCCAGGGTGGCCCTCACCAGGGTGACAAGGGTCCCCGTGTCCCCAGGGTGGCCCTCACCAGGGTGACAAGGGTCCCCGTGTCCCCAGGGTGGCCCTCACCAGGGTGACAAGGGTCCCCGTGTCCCCAGGGTGGCCCTCACCAGGGTGACAAGGGTCCCCGTGTCCCCAGGGTGGTTCTCACCAGGGTGACAAGGGTCCCTGTGTCCCCAGGGTGGTCCCCACTGCAGTGACAAGGGTCCCTGTGTCCCCAGGGTGGTCCCCATTGGGGTGACAAGGGTCCCCGTGTCCCCAGGGTGGCCCTCACCAGGGTGACAAGGGTCCCCGTGTCCCCAGGGTGGTCCCCACTGCAGTGACAAGGGTCCCCGTGTCCCCAGGGTGGCCCTCACCAGGGTGACAAGGGTCCCCGTGTCCCCAGGGTGGTTCTCACCAGGGTGACAAGGGTCCCTGTGTCCCCAGGGTGGTCCCCACTGCAGTGACAAGGGTCCCTGTGTCCCCAGGGTGGTCCCCATTGGGGTGACAAGGGTCCCCGTGTCCCCAGGGTGGCCCTCACCAGGGTGACAAGGGTCCCCGTGTCCCCAGGGTGGTCCCCACTGCAGTGACAAGGGTCCCCGTGTCCCCAGGGTGGCCCTCACCAGGGTGACAAGGGTCCCCGTGTCCCCAGGGTGGCCCTCACCAGGGTGACAAGGGTCCCCGTGTCCCCAGGGTGGTCCCCACTGCAGTGACAAGGGTCCCCGTGTCCCCAGGGTGGCCCTCACCAGGGTGACAAGGGTCCCCGTGTCCCCAGGGTGGCCCTCACCAGGGTGACAAGGGTCCCCGTGTCCCCAGGGTGGCCCTCACCAGGGTGACAAGGGTCCCCGTGTCCCCAGGGTGGTCCCCACTGCAGTGACAAGGGTCCCCGTGTCCCCAGGGTGGCCCTCACCAGGGTGACAAGGGTCCCCGTGTCCCCAGGGTGGCCCTCACCAGGGTGACAAGGGTCCCCGTGTCCCCAGGGTGGCCCTCACCAGGGTGACAAGGGTCCCCGTGTCCCCAGGGTGGCCCTCACCAGGGTGACAAGGGTCCCCATGTCCCACAGCCACCCCCTCTCCCTGCCCAGGGTGACAGGATCCCCACAAGCCTGAGCCACCCCCATGTCCCCACTCAGGGTGACGAGGGTCCCCACATCCCAGCCCAGGGTGACAAAGGTCCCCCCGTGTCCCTGGGCTCGTTTGTTGGGTTTGTTTTGTGTTTGTTGGGTTTTTTTTAACCCTTTCTAATTTATTTGCTGCTTTTGGCCGCAGTTCCCCCTCCCTGGGGACACCAGGACACGGTGGCTCTTCCTGCAGCGCGTGGTTGTCCCGACCGTGTGGGGCCAGGCCTGCCCCACCATTAAAGACGTGGTGGCTCCTGCACTGGTGCCTGCCTGGCTCTGTCTGGGGTGAGGGGGGGGGACACGGGGCAGAAGGTGCCACCAGCCCCCGGGGTGTCCCCACAGTGACACGGGGGGGGACACACACACACACACGAAGGGGCAGGGGGCACAGGCTTCGAATTGAGCAAGATGGGACAAAACCCAAACCCGAATCACAACGTGGAAAGGTTGAAATGGGGGCATTTCCCGGGG
>NW_009952063.1:5097-8001 GCF_000747805.2 Chaetura pelagica
GGGATCAGGGGGTCCCGGGGGTCCCGCCCCAGGGTCAGCGCAGCCCCCGGGGCCTCATTCCCACCTCGGGAAGGGCTGGAAAGGAGTGAACTTTGTGTTTCCGTGGCAAAACACCCGTTCCCCAGAGTGACACCCTGGTTCCCAGGGGGGTGACAGGGACCCCCGGACAGGGAACCCCCGACCCCACCACTCGGACACCGGGAGGTGACACCGGGATGTCCCGGGAGGACAAAAGCCCCGGGGCAGCAGCGCCCGGGGGAGGGTGTTTGACCCCACAGCGAGCAGAAAACTGCTGCTCTCAGCTGGAAAAACCTCCCAACGCTGCTCCGGGCAGAGCGGGGGATGCAAAAGGGTTTAAATTCTTTCCAAGCACCGGGCAGAGATCAAATTCTCCTCAGTTTTGCCCAGACCCCAACGCTTCTAAAAACACAATTCCCGTGTGATTCCCCCCGGGGCAGCAACAACAGCATCAGCTGCGTTTGTTCCCACTCTAGAAACCCAACCCAGTCACCAGCGGTTCCACCGACTGGGTTGTGGGGTTTTTGTTCCTCCCCCTCCTCGGCTGAAGGAGGAGGTTGTTTCCCAGCTGAAGGGACTTTCTGGCAAAACCTCTTCAGGAGCAGGATGGGAAGAGCTGGGGCTGGCAGAGGCACAACAGGGCATCTGTGCACAAACCGTGAGCACAAACCTCAAAGCCAGAGCTGAGAGGGTCCCTCTACGTCCCTCAGCACTTCCAGGTATGAGAAGAATCCACCTGGAGCCCTTCACTACTCCCTCAAAGCCTCTGGCACAGGTTGTGCAGTTTAAACAGGCCCAAATTGTGGATGTTTTGGGGGGGGATCAAAAGGAAACGATGCCCGAGGTGAGGGAGGAGACGCGGTGGTGATGCCAGGAGCCACATCTCTCCAAACATCCATTCATAAAAAAAGTAATGATTGAAGCCTTCTGCAAAACAGCTCTTGGAAAAAAAACCAAAAAGACTAAAAAAGTCTTATTTATAAATACAGCTACACTGGTTATAAATAAATGCACTTGGATTCTCCAGACCCAGCGAGTCTGACGCCAGCGTTACAGGAACAGTCCCAGGAACCTCCCCCAGAGGGGAATCCAGCAGATCCCACCTTCCCTTCCAGCTGATTTCAGGATGAGAAGTGGTTTCCTCCCAGGGTGAGAAGCTCCTCCAGAGCAGCTCACACCTTTGTGAGCTCACGAGTCCATGTCACCTCTCCTACACCACAACACAGCTGATCTACCTGCAAGGAAATGCCAAAGGCAGCACCCAAACCAATGGGGAACTGGATTATCTGGACACACTTGTAGTAACAGGGACAAACACAACGCCAGGACCATGGTGTGGAATCATTACCCCCAGTCCTGCCCATGGTTACAAAACTGGGACAAAAAAACCACCCAAATCAATAAACTATGGGCCAAAAGTGATGGAATTTTGTTGCGTGAGAAGATGTGGCTGCCCAGGCCTCAGAGCTGCAGGTCACCCCTGGTCCTCAGTACCCTCCTAGGGCAGCATTTTTCTAGACCTCCCTTGATCCTCTTCCACTATCAAGCTCCATGTGATCACTCAAGGTGCTTCCAGGTCCCCTCCTGCCCAGAAACCCACAACCCACAACTGAACAGGTCCCTGCACCAAGCAGGCCCACCAAGATAAAAAACAAACAAAACCAAACCCAAGCTTTTCAGTCACAAGATGGGCTGCTTGTTAAAGAAGGGTTTAGTACCTTTAAAAATAAAGCCTGTTTAATAAAAACCAAAAGGGATGTGTCTCCCTCTGGAGCCATCACACTGCCCGATGGACAGTTCTGCAGGCAGAACCAGGCAGTGTGACTGTTCAGCACCAAAGTGGCAAAACCACTTAACTAAACACTGTAAAATGAAGGAGGGATTTTTTGCAATCCCTCTGGGTGGGTAGTTGAGGGGTCTGACAACCAGCTCCCCCAAAACTGTCCCTGAAATCAAGGGGGTGAAGCAGGATGTTCCCTGAGAGCGTGAGATGCTCCAGCTGACTCGCCCGGCCCGGCCTCTTGCATTGAAAGCTGCCTCAACCAAGACTGGTGGTTTTGGGAAGAAAAAGAAGGTGCAATTCCCTTTTCCAGCTGGAAGGGGAAACCCCCTTGACACCTCTGAAGATTTCAAAGCAACACCCCAAGAGATGACTGGTTCCCAGGGTGCAGACACCTTGGGATGTTGGGGAACATGGTTCCAGCGCCGTGACCCAGCTGATCCCAGCTGCTCTGTCAATGAGGTATTTTTTTCCCTCCCTCTCCCCAACAATGCAGGTATTGACATCCCCAAATAAGCCCTCAGGTCACTCTCTGGCTACAGTTTTGGTACAAAGCCTCCAGGCTCTCCAGGTCAAGCTCTAAAAGCCCCTTTTGGCACTGTGTTGAGAGCAGTTATGCTGTGAGTGGCTGGAGAAGCTTTGACCCTGGTGACAAGGTGGCTTTGGCAACAGCTCCTCTCTGCTCCCAACACCACGTGCCAACAGCACCTTAATTAACAGTTAAAAAAAAGAAAAAAAAAAGTTATTTTCCTTTACAAAACCCAGTCAGTCACTGAGGATTAGGAAGTTACAGTTTCCACGGCGATATCCGTCGGCTGCTCCGTTTCCAGCATGGAGAGCACGGATTCCTGGATGTCTTCTGAGGTTACCACCAGTGAGTCAACCTCGGCAACTTCTTCGAGCACTGTCTCCTCTGCCCCGTTGTGCTGCTGCCCCTCCAGGGCCACCAGCTGCTGGTGCTGCTCTGCCTCCTGCTCCTCCTGCTGGAGCTGCCTGTGGAATTCCTGAGCCTCCCGGTTCACCTCCTGCAGCTGCTGCACTTCCCTGTCCGAGCTGCCCTGCAGAGAATAAAAGTTGGGAGAAGCCACGGTGGAGGCCCGACCTGT
>NW_009952063.1:8713-21730 GCF_000747805.2 Chaetura pelagica
GCTGCTCTAGGAGGGGCAGAGTCCTGGCTGCCACCCACGCCTTGTGCTCCGACAGGAAATCCTGAAGAACCTCAGTAAATGAGCCCAATTAATCTAGACCCCCTGAGCTGCAGCTTCAAAACAGCAACCAGAGGCTACTTCCTCCTCATTCCACTGGACTGAGCTTCACTGCTCCCAACCATTCCTGTGGTCAGTGCTGAGGCAGGAGCAGGGAACCCCTGCACAGCTGGTTACAGACACCCCATGCTCCGACAGGAAATCCTGAAGAACCTCAGTAAATGAGCCCAATTAATCTAGACCCCCTGAGCTGCAGCTTCAAAACAGCAACCAGAGGCTACTTCCTCCTCATTCCACTGGACTGAGCTTCACTGCTCCCAACCATTCCTGTGGTCAGTGCTGAGGCAGGAGCAGGGAACCCCTGCACAGCTGGTTACAGACACCCCAGGCTCAGCTCACCCCTGGGCTGAGGTGGCTTTGGCAGACCAGGAGCCCAACACAGAACCACGAATGGTTGAGGTTGGAAGGGACCTTAAAGACCATCAGGTTCCAACCTCCCTGCTATGAGCAGGGACACCTCCCACCAGCCCAGGCTGCACAAGCCCAATCCAACCTGGCCTTGAACGCTTTCAGGGATGGAGCAGCCACAGCTTCCCTGGGCAACCTCTTCCAGTGCCTTCCTACCCTCATGGGGAAGAATTTCTTCCAGATGTCCAACCTAAATCTCCCCTCTTTCAGTTTAAAACCATCACCCCTTGTCCTGTCACTGCCCTCTCTGTGAAAAGTCCCTCCTCAGCCTTCCTGGAGCCCCTTCAGGCACTGGAAGCTGCTCTAAGGTCTCCCTGGAGCCTTCTCCTCCCAAGGCTCAACACCCCAGCTCTCCCAGCCTGGCTCCAGAGCTGCTCCAGCCCTTTGATCATCTCTGTGGCCTCCTCTGGACTTGCTCCTACAGCTCCACATCCTTCCTGTGCTGGGGGCTCCAGAGCTGGACACAGTTCTCCAGGTGGGGTCTCACCAGAGCAGAGGGGCAGAATCCCCTTCCTGGCCCTGCTGGCCACACTTCTCCCACGATGGCAAAGTCACCAGCAGGAGTATCTACATCATCTTCCTTCAACTCATCTACGTTTTGTTCCACTCTTTGTTTCTTGGCCAGTGGCTCTTCTTCCTCTTTGGTGTCACTTCCATCTTCAGCAAGTGTCTCCTCTGCCACCTGACCAGCAGGTACAGTTAAAACTGAAAAATTAAAAGGTGACAAATGACACAATGTGAGAGGTGATTCTGCACAGATGGTTCCCAAAGCCCCCCCTGGAGTCAGCACCTCAGGGTGGCTCTGGAGAAAAACAAGCAGCTTGACAATGCAGAAACCTTCCCAGAGAGGAGAGAAGCTCCAGGTTCTTTATTCAGGGCTCTGAAATACCTCAGGATTTCCCCCCAAAAGGGCTGACAGAATCTGAAGACAGAGATTTGCATCTTGGAAAAACATGTGAGGTAAAACCAATGATTTTGCTGCCTCAGTGACACGATGAGCTGCCCAGAGAGGGTGAGCAAGAGGAACAGAAAAGCTCTTCAGGCCAATTCCGGGTGCACAGTCCCAGTGCTAAGCTCTGAATCAGCTTTACACGTGTGCAAGAGCTGCAAATACTCCAGAGAACAAACCCATTTTAAATCTGCAAACCTGGGGCTTCACTTTGGGAAGCCAGTAGCAAGAACTTGTCCAACCAAGAAGGAGGAAGGCACCACGTGAGCTGCTCAGGGCAGTGCAACCCAAACAGATCTCCCTTTGTCCCCACGGACTGGGAGCCAGGAGTTATTTGTAGTAATTTGGCCAATAATTCTGAGTAATTAACAGCTTTAGAAAAACAAGTTTTTCACTGGTGCAGCCTGTAACCCATCTCACATTGTAACATTTTTTGTGTGTTTACAGGGAGCTGCTCTGCTTCCTAATCCTCTTTTTTTCCTGCACCAACATTAATCCAAAATATGGAGTCTCCCAGGACATGCCCAGGGAATTGCTGGAAGCAGACAAGGATAAGTTCCATCCCTTGAGGAAACAAGAACCCCTGCAGGAGGGCTCTGGGGCTCTGCCTTGCTGTGCTGGGCACCATTTGCATTTGCCTTGAGACACTGGTGGATTCTACTGCCCTGGGCAACTCATCTGGAGATGCAGGAGGAAAAGGTGTGTTTGAGCTGATGGTACCAGCCCAACAGTCAGATTTACAAGGGGGAGGGAAGGGAAAAGGTTGCAGTTTCATCACTTGAGTGATTCACTCCCAGACTGGGAGTTTTGCCACAAACCAAAGGACTCAGATTTTCCTGGCTGATGAGGAGACAACAGCTCCTGCTGCCACCACGTCCTGCTGCAGGTGCCTGTTTTTCCTGCACAGACCCAAACACCAAAGTGCAGCAGGGTGAACTCAGCTCCAGACAAGCTGCTGGCAACACTCTGCTCCTGACTGCAACCCTCCTGGAGCCCAGCAGGATCCATCACCTCCCTGCTGAGCAGCCAGATCTCACCAGCCACAGGGGCTGAGCAGCCTCCATGGGCAGCAGTTCCACTTTTTCTTTTGGAAGTGAATCCTTGGGGTTGGCCCCTCCTTACCTTGCTGCCCCTCCTGCACGGTGAGGATGAGGGGCTGGCCCAGGCTGCCGGGGGGGAGGGCTGTTTGTAGGCTGCCCAGGGGAAGCCCCTCGGTGACAATGGTGATGACACGTTGTCCCCCACTGCCACCACCCACCACCTGCTGCAGGGCAGAGCCCACAGGATCTGCTGCCTCCACGTCCTCTGCTTTGCCTGGAGGAGTAAAGCCAGGGACAGAAAAGAAAAAGCAGTCAGTTTCCTTCTCTCTTCCTTGAAAAGAAACTGAACTCTGGGGAAAAAGCTCAAGTGAGAAGCCAGGAAAGCTGAGGAGGGACTTTTTACAATGGGTTGTAGTGAGAGGACACAGGGGAATGGATTTAAACTGGCAGAGGGAGGTTGAGGTTGGACATGAGGAGGAAATTCTTCACTATGAAGATGGTGAGACCCTGGGCCAGGTTGCCCAGGAAAGCTGTGGCTGCCCCATCCCTGGAAGTGTCCAAGGGCAGGTGGGATGGGGTTTGGAGCAGCCTGGAACGGTGGGAGGTGTCCCTGCCCATGCAGGGGGTTGGAACTGGATGAACTTTAAGGTCCCTTCCAACCCAAACCATTCCAGGATTCTATGTGGTCAAGAAAAACAAGTGGGAAACACAGGAAGTGTTCCCAGAATTACAGAACCCTGCAGGTTGGAAAAGACCTTTAAGATTATTGATTCCAACCATAACCAAACTCTACCAAGCCCAGTGCTAACTCACATTCCTACATGTCAGCAGGAGAAAGAGAATAAAAGTAGAATAAAAACAGAAAAAAAAAAGCAGAATAAAACCTCAGCAGAACAAGTGTGCTAGAGTAAACCCAGCTCTGTGTGCACATGGACAGTCCCAGCATCCAGGCAGATTAAACTGAATTACAAAGCCTGGAGCTGGAGGCAGCTGTTGAGCAGACCTGGCTCTGCAAAGCTTCCTTCCCCAACCCTCCCCCAGCTCCAGCCAAGACAAAGCACACACAGAAAAACCCTCCAAGAGCCACGGCTGCTGGAGCAGGGACAGGAGCCTCTGGAGTTGGGCTGGGGAGCACAGGGCGGCCCCTCGCCCCGGGAAGCTGCTCCTGGGGCTCCCACCAATCACCAGGGTTGCAATCCCAGGGCTGCATCCTGCATTCCTGGCAGGAAAAGGAGAGGATGTGAGCAGCTCCGCGTGCCAGAGAGGAAAAGGCTGGAGCTGGGGGGGGTCAGGAGATCAGCCTGTGGCACCAGCAGCTTGGAGGAGGCAACATGCTCTTCTCTAGGAAAAAAGCTGAGCTCTGGGGACAAGAAATGAGCTCCAAGGTGAAAGGATTATGGAAACTTTATCAGATTCCTGAATCTGAAGTTAATTAAAGGTCAAACATGACATTGTACAAACATACCAGAAAAATATAATTAAAAAGCAAAACAAAACAGACAAAAAAGCCCCAACCTCTCCCTAAGGAGAAGCCTCAAGAGTCTCAAAGCAGTTTCTTAACTGTGAGCTGGGAACAGAAAACATTTCAGGCCATTTCCTTCTTAAACAAATATTTATCTACGTTTATTTACAAGGTAAGCCCACCTTCTGGAGCCTCCAAGTTTTGTGTTGTTTTGTTGTTGTGGTTTTTTTAAATACAACTGCTACAATCAAGAGCAACATCCTGTGATGTCAGGGCCAGACATGCTAGTTAATAAAAATTAAATGACTTTTGTCGGTAATTAACAGTGAGCTGGGATTTAAAAAAAACCCAATCCACTGCTTCATAAACATTTATTGTCATCTCTTCCTTAGCCTGGAAGGAGACAGTTTCACTCCCACATCTTGCATTTCCTTGGATTTCCTGGCCTGACACTCCCTGGGCTGCTCTCCCTACCTGTGTGGGCACGACGCGGCGCGGAGGCCCCGGCCAGGGCAGCCAGGGTGGCCAGTACTGAGGTGGTCGTGTCAGAGAGGACACAGGGGAATGGATTTAAACTGGCAGAGGGAGGTTGAGGTTGGACATGAGGAGGAAATTCTTCACTATGAAGATGGTGAGACCCTGGGCCAGGTTGCCCAGGAAAGCCGTGGCTGCCCCATCCCTGGAAGTGTCCAAGGGCAGGTTGGATGGGGTTTGGAGCAGCCTGGGCTGGTGGGAGGTGTCCCTGCCCATGCAGGGGGTTGGAACTGGATGAACTTTAAGGTCCCTTCCAACCCAAACCATTCCAGGATTCTATGTGGTCAAGAAAAACAAGTGGGAAACACAGGAAGTGTTCCCAGAATTACAGAACCCTGCAGGTTGGAAAAGACCTTTAAGATTATTGATTCCAACCATAACCAAACTCTACCAAGCCCAGTGCTAACTCACATTCCTACATGTCAGCAGGAGAAAGAGAATAAAAGTAGAATAAAAACAGAAGAAAAAAAAGCAGAATAAAACCTCAGCAGAACAAGTGTGCTAGAGTAAACCCAGCTCTGTGTGCACATGGACAGTCCCAGCATCCAGGCAGATTAAACTGAATTACAAAGCCTGGAGCTGGAGGCAGCTGTTGAGCAGACCTGGCTCTGCAAAGCTTCCTTCCCCAACCCTCCCCCAGCTCCAGCCAAGACAAAGCACACACAGAAAAACCCTCCAAGAGCCACGGCTGCTGGAGCAGGGACAGGAGCCTCTGGAGTTGGGCTGGGGAGCACAGGGCGGCCCCTCGCCCCGGGAAGCTGCTCCTGGGGCTCCCACCAATCACCAGGGTTGCAATCCCAGGGCTGCATCCTGCATTCCTGGCAGGAAAAGGAGAGGATGTGAGCAGCTCCGCGTGCCAGAGAGGAAAAGGCTGGAGCTGGGGGGGGTCAGGAGATCAGCCTGTGGCACCAGCAGCTTGGAGGAGGCAACATGCTCTTCTCTAGGAAAAAAGCTGAGCTCTGGGGACAAGAAATGAGCTCCAAGGTGAAAGGATTATGGAAACTTTATCAAATTCCTGAATCTGAAGTTAATTAAAGGTCAAACATGACATTGTACAAACATACCAGAAAAATATAATTAAAAAGCAAAACAAAACAGACAAAAAAGCCCCAACCTCTCCCTAAGGAGAAGCCTCAAGAGTCTCAAAGCAGTTTCTTAACTGTGAGCTGGGAACAGAAAACATTTCAGGCCATTTCCTTCTTAAACAAATATTTATCTACGTTTATTTACAAGGTAAGCCCACCTTCTGGAGCCTCCAAGTTTTGTGTTGTTTTGTTGTTGTGGTTTTTTTAAATACAACTGCTACAATCAAGAGCAACATCCTGTGATGTCAGGGCCAGACATGCTAGTTAATAAAAATTAAATGACTTTTGTCGGTAATTAACAGTGAGCTGGGATTTAAAAAAAACCCAATCCACTGCTTCATAAACATTTATTGTCATCTCTTCCTTAGCCTGGAAGGAGACAGTTTCACTCCCACATCTTACATTTCCTTGGATTTCCTGGCCTGACACTCCCTGGGCTGCTCTCCCTACCTGTGTGGGCGCGACGCGGCGCGGAGGCCCCGGCCAGGGCAGCCAGGGTGGCCAGTACTGAGGTGGTCGTGTCAGAAAACTGCCCAGAGTCACCTGCTTGGGAAAGAGGAGGGAAAGCTGGAGGGTTGGCAGGACCTGCCCTGCCCCAACAGCCAGGGAAGAGGACAGACTGCAGCCATTTCATCAACCCGAGGGCAGGACAGCAGGTGTCAAGTGTTTTCTAGGCTGCCACTGGATCCTTTTCATGAGGTGCCTCTCCTTGGATTTTACTTCAGGACAGACTGAGTATTTGATGATGCTTTTAAGGAATTTAAAGCAGATCTTCAGCTATTTCTCAACCACGTAACAAAAAGAAGAGCAGATGTGAAGGGATTTGCTCCAGCTCCACTGCCAGGACCCCAGGAAAAGGCAGGCAGGCTGCTGGGCATGCCACACAAAAGGATCAAAATTGGGGGTGCTTTGGGTAGGTTGGAGGGACCTTCAAGATCATTTAGATCCACCCTCCCTGCATGGGCAGGGACACCTCCCAGCAGCCCAGGCTGCTCCAAGCCCCATCCAACCTGCCCTCCAACACCCCCAGGGATGGGGCAGCCACAGCTTCCCTGGGCAACCTGGCCCAGGCTCTCCCCACCCTCACACTCCAGGATTTCTTCCTTGTGTCCAACCTACATTTTATATTATGTGTAATTTTATATTATATTATGTTTATTATTCATAATATATTATTTTCACACTATTTCACCCTGGGGTTTTCTTTCTATTCTGAACAGCAAAGCTCCCTCTGGAGTCTCCATCCCTGGAGACATCCCAAACCCCCCAGGACATGTTCCTGTGGGATCTGCTCTGGGGGATCTTGCTCTAGCAGAGGGATTGGACTGGATGATCTCCAGAGGTCCCTTCAAAACCCAATCTGTCATTCCCTGTCTGGCCAGGAGACACAGATCTTTTAAAGACCCTCCAGCCCCAGAAGAGCAGTTGCTTCATGTCCTACTCCAGCTTTCAAAACCTACAGGGTAGATCCAACTCCTCTGCTGAACTAGAGCACCCAAGCTCTTCCTCGGGTGGGAAAGCCTCCAAGAAGTCTCCAGCATTACCTCATGAACCAAGGCACTCAACAGCCTTGTGCTCCAACTGGATTTGGCTGTGTCATTCCAGCAGGATTTCAACCAACTGGGCATAAAACTCCCCTTTTTCCCCCTCCCCAGGGTTAGTGAGGAAAGACCACGATTATGGGTATTGATTTGAACCCGACAAACAAGCCTTCTCAGGCCTAAAAAACAATGTTTCTTCCTCCAATTGACCAGAGTAATTCCTATTCAAAGGCAGATGTGGTAAGAATGGAACAGGAAATTAACTAAACGGGCCCAAACTCGGGGCCTATGAACACAATTCCTCTTGGAAAAAAAAAACAAAACAAAACAAAACAAAAACCTGTACCTCACTGCCAGGACAGATAAATAGATTATAAGCACACAAAGGGAAGTTCAGCTCAAGTTCCCCTGCCTTAACCCTTGCAACCTCCAGCTCCTGGTTTTACAGAGGTTATTGAGGGACTTCCTGCTCCAATAACAGAGAATTTCAGACAAGGCCAATTCTGGGCTGGAAGTGCTAAAGAAGAGATTTTTGTTCCAAGGAAGGCACAGTCGCTGATGCCCTCTTGTGGGAAACGGGGGGAAAAAACCTCCTGACGTGGCCCAGAGCTGGACACCAGACCCTTCCATGCTGAGGGGCTACTACTGATCCTTGGAGTGTCCTGGGGAGAAGAACCCAGGGAGTTTCAGCCCAGCCACACGTGGATAATAAGCCACAGCTGAGTTGAGGTGCTGAGGAGGCGATTAAGGCTGAGGGTGTAGGAGGAAAGAGCTAGAGAGGTGGGGATTTACCAGGCCAGGGCCAAGAGCTCATCTGCAGCTGCTCACCCACACACCAGGGGTAGGTCCAAGGGGTAACACGAAGGCAGAGAGGGGACAGGATTGATTTCCATACCAAAGAGATGGAAAAAGAAGGAAGATTTAAACTAAAGAGCTGCACTCACAACAGGAGACACTGACCAAAGTGCCACCTGGCATAGAAAAATCCCAAATTAATCCCTCTAAGTTTGTGGAATATCCTGGCCTGAAGATGATCACACTGCTTTCTCCTCCCAGGTGGAAGAGGAAAACTCTGGGTCATCTTTCCCCCTTGTGTATCAGGATTCATCAGTGCCCCAAAGCTGTGAGCAGCCCTGAAAGCTTTGGGAGCAAGTCTGGAGGGTTGCTGTGGGCAGGCAGAGACAGAGCTCTGGGTGGGACTGCAGGGTGGCAGGATCTGGGGTTTGGGAAGCACCCTCTAGATGGGTAAGCAAACATTCAGGCATGTGAACAGTCCCACTAACCAAAGAATTACTCACATGCAGAAGTGTTTGCAGGATGAGGCCAAATAGCTTCAAAAAACTTGTATTTAGCAGCCTCGAGACTGAAAAGAAACAATGGTTTGGATTTCCCCAAACACAGAAAATTCACTGGAAAGGTCACGATGAAAACCAGAATCACAGAAACGTTCCTGGTGTTTTCCCCACCAAAAAGCAGGTTCACAGAACAATGAGGAACCTGATTATTTCCACCCAACACATGGGACAGAAGAAATAAGGAGTAAGCCACACACCCCACAGACCTCTGCAACTTCCTAACTCAACATGTCCAGCAAAACCCTCACTCAGCCCCTGCAGCCAGTGAAGAGCAAAGCAAACCCTTCCCCAGCAGCACCCAGGCCCTGGCACAGGCACCAGTTCCCATTATTCCTGCCTTGCAATCCCAGGCAGATCCACCTTCCCGAGCTGTGTTGCTGGTGACAGGCCTGGAGCAGCCCCCACAGCCCTGTCCTGACACTCACACTGGAACCACCTTTCCTGACATCAGATAAAAGCTGTTTTGTCACCTTGTAGGGCAAAACAAAAGGGGGGCAGGAAGCAGCAGTCGGTGTGTTTGGCTGGTTCGCTGTTCCTCTCCTACATGACCATCTGCCCTCTGCTGGTGAGCAGCCTGAGGAGCTTTTTTCAAATATTTCAAAAGTCACAGAAACACTCACCCGAGGTTGTTTTGGTGTTTGCTGAAGACACAAGACCAGCGAGGCTGAGAATTTCCCCTGGTGCAAGAATAAGTGGTGAGGTGAGAGTGACAGTGTTGGTGACAGGGTCTGTTCCCTCTGGGTGAGGGCCGACCTGGTTCTGCATCGCCTCCTAGGAGAGACAGGGGTCAGGCAGACACTCCTCACCATCCTTGAAAGGTTTCAGATGCAAATTATCCCCCTCTGCAGCACGTCAGGGACATCAGTGCAAAAGCTGTGACCAAACTTGGCAAGGAACACCACAAACACCCAAGAGGCACAGCAATAAAACCCCATCACCCCCCAGGCCTGAGCAGACACACGCCAGCTGGTCTAGAAACACAACAAACCTTGTCCAGATCCATCTTCCCAGTGCTCTCTGCAAACAGAAGATAGTCCCACTGGACACAACACAATCCCTCTCACTTGAGCACAGAGAGCTGCAGGTCAGAGAATCACCAGGTTTCTCCTTCCCCAACCTACCTGCAGCATCACCAGAGTCTCTGGATTGTTCTTGTCCAAAGCAATATCAAAAGCTGACTTATCAAACTTGCTGAAGGCGTTGACATCAGCTCCATACTTGATGAGCAGCTCCACGACATCGCGGTGGTTGTGCTCCGTGGCCCAGTGCAGAGCTGTCATCTTCAGCATGTCCTTGGCATTGACATCAGCTCCACTCTGCAGGGAATAAGCCTTAATTACCTCACAGGGACCTCTGGAGACCATCTAGCCCAACCCCCTGCCAGAGCAGGGTTGCCTACAACAGGTCCCACATGCAGAAGGTTTGTGATGTCTCCAGAGTTGGAGACTCCACCACGCCCTGGGCAGCCTGTCCCAGGGCTCTGCCACCCTCACAGTGAAGAAGATTCTCCTCATGTTTAGGTTGAACCTTCTATGCTCCATTTTGTGCCCCTTGTCCTGTCCCTGGACACCACTGAAGAGCCTGGTCCCACCCTCCTGACCCTCCCTGGTGATATTGATCAGCATTGATGAGACCCCCCCCGCTCAGTCTCCTCTCCAGGCTGAGTACCCCCAGGTCCCTCAGCCTTTCCTTGTATAGCAGATGCTCCAGCCCCCTCATCATCTCTGTGGCCCTGCCCTGGACTCTCACCAGTAGCTCCTTGTCCTCAGGAACTGAGGGGCTCAGAACTGTACCCAGTTCTCCAACTGCATCCCCACCAGACCAGAGCGGAGCGGCAGGAGAACCTTCGCAGCCTCAACATCCCGAAGGGTGATGCCACAGCCCTACCCCCCAACCAGCAACCTCCACACCTCTAAACCAGCCTTGAAACGACCCCTCCTCTCCAGCACTCACCCTGATGAGCAGCTCCACCACCTGGGCGTGCCCGTCGGCTGCTGCCATGTGCAGGGGGGTCCGATCCACCTTGGTGCGGGCGTCCCGGCTCACCCCGGCGCGCAGCAGCACCTCGGCCGTCGAGTAGTGCCCGTGCTGGGCTGCCAGGTGAAGAGGGGAGGTTCCCAGCTGTGCCAGTTGAAGAGAGGACAGGCAGAGGCGTCACCACCTGCACATCCAGCAGCAGATAAAACAAACAAACAAAAAAACCTTCCGGAAATAACCAATTTAACCTCTTTCTTTGGAACGACGCGGCCGCGCATCCCAGCACTTTTCTGGCAATGTTTTAAGTTTTTTGGGGGCTTTAGGTGATCTGGTAACTTGGGAGATCAAACGTGCTTTGACTTTCTCTGCTGTTCCATCCATTATCCCCGAGCTGCTTTTGCAAACCCCAGCAGAACTGCTCTGTTATGTCTGTACCATGACTGGTCGTGTCCCCACCGCTCAGAAAAGGGCACCATGATCAGGCTCTGCTGCCTCTCAATTAATTCCTCCCTCTCACAAATTCATGAATGAACAAGCTGGTAAGTTAGGAAATACAGACAATTAGTGATGTCTACTGATGGCTTTTATCCATTAGGATCCAATTCCCTGTTTATCCAACCGTTATCCTTCAGTTTCCTTACAGCTCTTGCTCCCTTCTCACCCCAGGAAGTGCTTGTTTCTTTCAGCATTTTGATTATTTTTTTTTTTTTAAGGATACAAACAAACAAAAAACCAACCTGGAGATGAATTTTTTTGATTGAGAGAGTGGAACCAATTAAACAAAGCATGCTTAATGAACTCCCCGGCCGTACCCAGTCGGTGGTGAAGGGCGCCCCGCGCGCCATCAGCTTCCGCACTTCGTCATCTTCCCCTTGCCGAGCTGCTTCCAGCAGCCTCTTCCCTAGATCCACCAAGGACATCTTCACACATGGGAGCGAGGATTTCCCGAGAGCTGCTTGGAAAGGTGGAAGGAACAGAAACCAAACCAACAGCAAGTGAGGCGGCGGGGGGGGTTTAGAAGCACTGCAGAGCTACAGCCCACCTGGACACCCCGTCCTCTCAGGCAGAACCAGGCCCAACACCAGCAACAAACAGACATAAACATTCATTTTTTTATTAGTTTTGTGGGGTTTTTTTTTCAGTTCTGTCCCCTGAAACATCCAGAAAAGGCAGCACGGAGGGTCATCAACCAGGTCAGACACCACAAGCCACCTGCAAGATGAGTGGCTGAGTCAAAGATGCCCCTCACCTCAACAGCGCCTTGCACGGACACCAAGACTTGCCCATGTGGATCCGGTTCCAAGAGCTGAACCTGTAAAAATCAATAGCAAAGCTCTTCAGGACACCATTTGGATTTTTAAAGTGCTCTAAAGGACATGATTTAACCCCCCAGACCTCCTCTCTGACCCCAGCACTAGCAACTAAGCATGGGGCTCTATTCCAGTTCCCTGCTGGCGAGGGGAGAACAAACCTCAGCGACTCATTTAAGGTCCTACCAGGAGCAGATCCCAAAAGCTGCTCTCACAGAACCAGCCCCTCTGTTCACTCCCTGTTCATCCCGAGCTCCACCAAGCCCAGCACAGCCCTGCCCAGAGTGCACAGCAGCATTTTCCCAGCGGGAGGGCCAGACTGGAGGGCCAACCCACCCGGAGACCCGACTCCACAGTCTCTCCATGAGCTCAGGGACGCTCAGTCAGCCCTGACAAACCAACCTCTGTGCAAACGGGGCCCCCGGCACCACCAGGGCCCTCCTCTCCCTTTTCCCCTTCAATCCCACCCCTGTGGAACAGTTGGCAAAGAGGCTCCCGTTCTTTCTTCATTCTTTCAGGAGAAACATCCTCCCTGTCCTTGGTGACCAACAGAACCAGCCACCATTGAAACCAAACAGCAAAGCTCCCCAGGCTCCATCTCCCCAAGATCCCACGTCACCTCCTCCCCCCCAAAAAAAACACTTCTCTCTTTTTAAAAAGTTTTTAACCCTTTTTCCAGCTCTTTGCAGTTACCACGTGCAACAGCCACAAGCCCAGAGCAGTTACTCAGAGTTTAATTACAATCAGAACCTCTGATGTATTTCTGGTGCCTGCATCCCACCCCCTCTGCTCTTCAGGACTTCCCAGTTTGGGGTGTTTTTATTTCCCCTTTCTCACTTCTTTGCAGATCAGAGAATATATATTTATTTGTTTATTTTTTTACACCTTCCCTTCGTGTCTCCCACGTGAAAACACTTGCATGTTTTCCAGGCAGGAAAACTGAGCTCACCAAGTTAACTGAGTATTTGTGAGGCTGGAGTTGGGTGCTCCGGGTGTGTTGGGGAGAGAAAAGGAGAAGCTGGATCATTAACAAAAAACATCAGTTTCTCTCCTGGCATTAAACCCAGCCCTTGTCACTCGTTAGTTAATTGGAGGCCTTGCCCTCCTGCCCCGTTCCCAGCTGGATGATCTCAGGGAGGGTTGAAGTTTGAAGCTCCCGGGCTTTTATTAAAGTTATTAAAGTTATTATTAAGGTTATTTAGAATATTCAGGTCTTGAGTCCTTGTACCAACAGAACCC
>NW_009952063.1:23021-26382 GCF_000747805.2 Chaetura pelagica
CGGCAACAAAGGAGTCCGCCAGCGGAGGAGCGCCGGGTTGGGCCTCCCTTCGATTTGTCGCAGAAGGCACCTTAGCAGGTTCCTTCTTTTCCCGCTTCCCTCCCCGTCCGCGGGCCTGGAGAAAGGCGGCGAGCAACGGGGCATCCTATAAAAGGGGAGTATTTTATCTAGCGGAAGGATAAGATGACAAGTCACTTAGTTCAGGCGGCGCATGGGGTTGATGCGCCCCGGCGGGTAGTTCCGGCAGAGGCGTTTAGGCGCCAAGTATAAAAGGGCGCGGGAGGGTGTTCGCCCTCATTGCTCGCGGAGCCCGCCGGTTGTTCTGCGTCTCCGTGTCTCTAAATGTGTTTATATGCATAAAATATAGTTTGCGTGCCTTCTAGCGCCTTGCTGTCTAGGGTTGGGTTTCCCTCAGAGGGCCCGAGCCCCTCGCTCTGAGCTTGTTACCCCCTCAGGTGCCCCAAAGTGCCTCTTCTGAGGTGAATACAAAAAATTCTGAGGTGAATACAAAAAACTCTGAGGTAAAATATAAAAACCCTGAGGCTTCTCTTTGGGGTTTCCTCTGAGACGTTTTCCTGTTGGGGTTTGGAGAAGCTGAGGTTTAAGTAACAATGTTCATTCCTTAGGCTTAGCTCTTAAATCCTCTGCAGTTTTGCAAAGACGCGGGTCCATGTTTTTCATGTAACTTCTCAGCTTCCCCATAAAAAGATTAATGGCAGATTATGGAAAGAACTTGATGCCAGCCTACATGGATTTCTTTTTTTCAAGAGTCCACAGCCTATGCTTTTTAAATAATTTTATTTAAAGTTTCATAATAAATACTTAGGCGGGTTTTCCCAGCTGAGAGCACAGAGATCAAACAGCTCCACGTAGCAGAGTTTACATTTTTCACCTCAGGTTTAACACGGGTGGTTGAAAATCAGCAGGCTGGGACGTTTCTGGAGGTTCCAGGAGAGCTGCACGTCCATTCCAGAGTGCAGGTTTTTCTAATATTTGCCAATTTTGGGACATGTTTTCAGTGCTCTTCACCCTCGCCACGTACCCTCCCGAATCTTAGGACAGTTTCAGGATGCTCCACATCACAACTTCAACTAAACCAAACCCAAACCACACACATTCAAGAAGACAAACCAGTCGTGTTCGCTCTTCCAGAAAACTATCTTGGTGGAAAAAAGTAAATAACCCCTGGGTTGGGGTTTTTTTGCCCCTTTTTGAGATGGTGCTCAGAAATAAACCTCAGCCCATGGAGACCACAGGTGAAAACCTTCCGAGTCTCCCACTTGAGTGAATGCAGCATTTTCTCGTTATTATTTTTAAAGTGGTTGATTAATTAAGTGGGGAACCAGATTATTATTATTATTATTTTCATTTTGGTGTAAAATCAGCCCTAGATTCTCCACCTTCTCCTTCAGCTCAGCCCCATCTGGAGGACACAAGTGTTCCCGACTTGTCCCAGTCAGGAGTCCCAGCTGGGATAAAGCACACGGGGTGAAAAAAGGGAGAGAAAATTCAAATTTCAGGCAGTGGACATCCTGCCTTGATCCTGCCAGCCAAGGTTGGAGCTTTTCAATCTGTATTTACCCTCCTGGCCTTTATTTCTCCTGCTTGGGCTCAAGCCACAAGCCTCAAAGAGACAATTCCTTTCAAGAAGGAGGTTTGTGCTCATGCCCTGGCCACATACATCCCTGCCGTGACTATCCCAAGGGGAAGGTGAAGAAATGAAGCAGCTTTTGGAGAAACTGGGCCAGGGGAGCACGGAGGGTCTGTGTGTCCCTGGGAGGGGAGCAGGGATGAAGCTTTCTGGAAAATGAAGGCGATTCCCATCAGTGCTGCACTGCTCCCTTTGCACAAATGAGTTTCTTAAAAAAGCAGAGGAGAAATGAGCTCAAACGCTGGTCCCAGAGCACAGGGGACAGCCAGGGTCACACAGCTGCCCTGGCACGGTGCTCCCAGCCCTGCTGCAGGAAGGGAAGAAAAAGAGGGAGAAGGTGGAGGGAGGTTGAAGCTTTGCGGGGAACCCACTGCCCCCAGGGCTGGGGGGAAACTGCTGCATTAATTAACAATATCAACCCGGAAACAAAAAGCAGAACAGCCTCCAAACCACCCAGAAACGAAAGAAAAGAAAAGAACAACCTCCAAACCAACACCAGAACCAAATCCTCGCATGCCTGGCAGGGAGGGAGAGGGCAGGGGGGCGAGGAGGGGCAGAAGGCAAGGCTTCAAATGAGGTCGAAATCTAAGGAGCTAATGCTGGCGATGGGAGCTCGCCAGAAGTTAAAGCTGTTGAACTGCAGCAGAGTGTCCTCCTCGTCGGGGACATCCTGGCGGAGCCGATCCCGCTGGCTGCTGAGCTTGCCCAGCCCTGCCTTGGGTTTGTAGAGGGTCACATCACCGAGCTCCAGCCCCTCCAGCTCCGCCACATCCAGCCGCGGGATCGGCATCCTCCAGTAGATGAAGGAGTCGTACTGGCTGCTGATGGTGTCCAGCATCTCCAGGCTGCGAAGGGGAAAGGGGGAGAGGGAGGGGACAAGAGGAGGGGAAAAGCTCTACCAAAGGCAGAGGAGTTGCCCCAAAGCAGCTGAGACTCTCAGGTGTTGCCATCATCCCACAGGATAATCCACCACACGAAAGGCAGGGGGCTGTGGTGTCGGGGAGGTTGAGCTGGGGCTCTGCCACTCGGTCCTGGTCACAGTCTTTCCCTGAGCTGTAATTTGGAGGGGTGTGCAGTGGGACTTGTCTCCCTGTGCCTCAGTTTCCCCATCTACATGAAGGGGAGCGTGGGAAGGAAGGCTAGGGGGGGGGCTAGGCCCTTCCCAAAGGTAGCTCCTGACAGCGGGGAGCAGAGACAGGCTGTCCCCCCACTTCACACTGCTCTGCTGGGAGGGACAGAAACCCAAATTAACCCGTTTTACACCAAACCATGCAAAAGGATCTCTCCAAGCCCTGTGCCAAGATCCCCAGGGAGTGGGCAGTGAGAGGGGGGTCCCTGCTGCCCCCCACCGCCACCTTTCAGCCCTCGTGGCATCGCCTCACCCTGGGGGACCACGGCAGAACCCTCTAGAAGGAGCTGGAAGAAGCATCGCTCTGTGTTATCATCGCACCCCACCCACCCTGCTGGTGCTGGCTGTGTGCCCACCGTGCCGTGCTGTCCCACTTCCCATCCCATTCCATCCCATCCCATTCCATCCCATCCCATCCCATGCCATCCCATCTCATGCCATACCATCCCATCTCATCCCATGCCATGCCATCCCATCCCTTGCTTTCCCTTGCCTTCCCTTGCCTTCCCTTGCCTTCCCTTCCCTTGCATTCCCTTGCCTTCCCTTCCCTTGCCTTCCCTTGCCTTCCCTTGCCTTCCCTT
>NW_009952063.1:28209-29852 GCF_000747805.2 Chaetura pelagica
CATCCCATGCCATGCCATCCCATCCCATCCCATCTCATCTCGTCCCATCCCATCTCATCTCATCCCATTCCATCCCATCCCATCCCATCCCATCCCATGCCATCCCATCTCATGCCATACCATCCCATCTCATCCCATGCCATGCCATCCCATCCCATCCCATCTCATCTCGTCCCATCCCATCTCATCTCATCCCATTCCATCCCATCCCATCCCATCCCATCCCATGCCATCCCATCTCATGCCATACCATCCCATCTCATCCCATGCCATGCCATCCCATCCCATCCCATCTCATCTCGTCCCATCCCATCTCATCTCGTCCCATCCCATCTCATCTCATCCCATTCCATCCCATCCCATCCCATCCCATCCCATCCCATCCCATCTTCTCCCATTCCATCCTGCCATGCCACACCATGCCGTCCCACCCAGCCATCCCACCCTGCCGTGCCGCAGAGCCCCTCCCGCAACCCCACCCGGATCCACGGGGAATTGGGGAAGAGCAGGAGCAGGGAACGTGGTTCAGCTTTTCCTCCGGCACAGCCTGAGCTGAGTCACGGCCGCGCTGCCTTTCCCCGCACAGTGATGTCATTCCCCTCCGTGCAACGGAGGTGGGGAAATAAAATAAGATATATATATCTCTCTCAACCAGCTGACCCAAAATATCCCCCTTTCCCCACTGATCCCTCCGTTTTAAGCCTTGGGAATCAGAATCCTGAAGGATGATTCAGACATACCTTGAGTCACGCCCTCTCTCTCTCCCGTCCGGGGTGACCAGCTGCTAAATTTAAGATTCCTGATGTGATTCCCAGGCTGTGGAAGGTGCCCGCGTCACCCCCGCCCCGGGGAAACTGAGCCGTGGGGCTATGAAACAGCCTCTTCCCGGGGGATATATCCCTGGGGATCTTCTGCACAGCAGCAGGGAATTGTTTAACGGGGATGGATGTTGCGGACAAGGGGGTTTAGAGCTTTGAGGAGGGGAAAAGGGAGAGATAAAAATGTCAAATATCCAGAAAAGGCAGGTGATGGGGAGGGGGAGGGTGGGGACGACACAGCGCTGTGCTGTGGGTCACCCCCAAGGAAGAGCATCTCCCCTGGGACCAGCGTGGGGGCAAAACCACCTTCCTCCTCTTAATCCCCCTTGGATGCTGCTCATTTCCCCCTCGCTCCCCCAGATAAAAAGAAAACCCCGAGGTGCCACCGCCCCCCTCCCCCCGCATCCCTTCCGAAAATTAAAACCGCATCTTCTTGCTTTTCCTCCCCGCTCATCCTGCATCCCTTACCTGGCTGGATGGAGGGATGCAGGGAGGGATGGGCGGGATGCCGGGCTGGGCTCTTTGTGCTGGGAAATCGTCGCAGCGTCTCTTTTGTCTGGTGGCGCGTCCGGGTCTGCAATGCAGCCCCTGGGTCGGCGGGATGAGGAGCGGGATGAGGAGCGGGATGAGGAGCGGGATGAGGAGCGGGATGAGGAGCGGGATGAGGAGCGGGATGAGGAGCGGGATGAGGAGCGGGATGAGGAGCGGGATGAGGAGCGGGATGAGGAGCGGGATGAGGAGCGGGATGAGCAGGAGCGGGATGAGAAGCGGGATGAGGAGCCCCGGGATGAGGAGCCCCGCGAGAACGGGCGCGCGGCGGGGAGG
>NW_009952063.1:30743-31901 GCF_000747805.2 Chaetura pelagica
TGGAGCCAGACACGGAGCTAGAAATAGGAGGGAGGCACCCAAAGCTGGAAAACTGCCCGGGCTGGGGGAGGGCAGAGGTGGGGGGCACCTCGCACCCCCCCGCTCCCCACCGCAGCCCCCCTGGGTGTGGGGACGTGACCAGGCCCCTGCACTGGGGCAGTGTTGGAGGGACAGTGACAGCAAAGGAAACCCCAGTGCCACCAGTGCCACCCAGTGCCGCCCCTCCAGGCTGCCAACCTGCCTGCCCTGGACACTGCCGAGCCCCAAAACCTCCCTTTTTTGGGGGGGGACAGGCTGGATCAACACCCCTGAGAGGCGGGGCGCGGGCCACGCAGGCTGGATCAACACACCTGAGAGGCTGAGCGCGGCCCTCGCCCTCCTCTGCCCGGAATTAACATTCCTCTGGGGATTTGGGAGGGATTTTTTCTCCCTTTTCCTGCCCATTCCCTGTGCTCGGCTCGGTTCTCTCCCGCTGCCAGGCCTCGGCTCCCAGCCGGGCTATTTCTGCCTCCTCCTCCTCCTCTCCCCGCCACCGCCCAGAGCCAGGAGGATCCCGTGTGCCCTGCCCGGAGCTGGGGAAATGCCAGGCGGGAATTTTCTGGGATGCTGCTCCCTCTGGGGGTTCGAGCTGCTGCGTTTTCAGGGATCCCCGAGGCCATGGGGGTGCAGCTTGGCCGGGCGGCTCCACAGGGAGCTGGACGTGACCCTTCCTCTTCGGGGTGTCACCTGCTGAAGGGGGTGGCTCATGTGGGACATTATCCCAAATCTGTGACATCCCGAATCTGTGACATCCCTGCCTGGGAAGAGACCTGAGGGGGAGCTGGGGGACGGGGGGGATGTGGGGTCACTCTTGTACCGCAGGGACCGAAATCTCTTTGCCTCGGTGGGTTTGGGGACAACGTGCTCTGGCAGCACAAGGAGCTGGAGCCAGGGTGATGCTTGGGATTCAGGGGCTGAGGAGGGAAGGGGCTCACTCAGAGGTGTCCCCTGTGGGGGTCCCTCCGGGCGGGCTGGGGACCCGCAGGAGGGGCTGGAGGTCCCAGCCCGGCTTGGAACTGCGGGATTTTGCCGGTGGTAAAATAAAAATCACAAATCCCTCCCAGGATCCTCGCTGGGACCCCCACCCCTACCGGCCCCGCGGGGACCCCCCAGCCCCTC
>NW_009952063.1:33665-34052 GCF_000747805.2 Chaetura pelagica
CCCCCACGTCTGCTTTTGGAGCCGGAGCGGAAGAGCTGAACCTCCGGCCCCTTTTCGGAAAGGCCGGGATGTATTTATAGCCGCCTGGCTCAGGGAGTTGGGATTTGCCAGGGCCACCTCCAGTCCTGCCGCAGCATCCCTCGGGATTGCCCTGCTCGGGGGGACAGGGACGGATCCTGCCCTGGCCGTGGGCACAGGCTGCGCCGTGGCCGGGCCACCTCCAGTCCTGCCGCAGCATCCCTCGGGATTGCCCTGCTCGGGGGGACAGGGACGGATCCTGCCCTGGCCGTGGGCACAGGCTGCGCCGTGGCCGGGCACCCTCGGGGTCTCTGTGCCGTGGTTGGGGGCTGCCAGGGGGCTCTGTGTGATACTGGGGGGCCCTTGGGG
>NW_009952063.1:34081-34930 GCF_000747805.2 Chaetura pelagica
TGGCGGTGGGCGCAGGCTGCGCCGTGGCCGGGCACCCTCGGGGTCTCTGTGCCGTGGTTGGGGTCTGCCAGGGGTCTCTGTGTGATACTGGGGGTCCCTTGGCGTCTCTGTGTGATACTGGGGGTCCCTTGGGGTCTCTGTGCGATACTGGGGGTCTCTGTGTGATACTGGGGGTCCCTGGGGGTCTCTGTGCAATACTAGGGGTCTCTGTGTGATACTGGGGGTCCCTTGGCGTCTCTGTGTGATACTGGGGGTCCCTTGGCGTCTCTGTGTGATACTGGGGGTCCCTTGGGGTCTCTGCGTGGTACTGGGAGTCTCTGTGTGATGCCCAAGGGTTGCCAGGGGTCTCTGTGATAATGGGGGTCTCTCTGTGGTGCTGGGGGTTCCTCAGACGTCTCTGTGCAACACTGGGGTTGTCTGGGGGTCTCTGTGTGATACGGGGGCTTCTCGGGGGTCTCTGTGTGGTACTGGAGGTCCCTTGGGGGGTCTCCATCTTAGTTTGATAGATGGATTTGGTGTTGACTTGCGGAGCCAGGGCTGTGTGCAGCCCCCTCCCCATTCAAACCCACAGCTGGCAGCCCCTCACCCACCATGCCGTGCCTCAGTTTCCCCAGCTTGATGCATCACCTCCAGGACAAGGCACCCCAACAGCCCCCACCCAGCTGTCCCTTTCCCTCCTGTTGTCCAACACTTCCCACCACCCAGGAACAAACCCTTCCCCACTCTGTTCTCCCCCCCCAGGTGCAGACCCCACCAGCTCCCCCCACCCGTCCCCATGGAGTGAGCCCACGTGGGGGTCTCAGCACCGGGGCGGCCCCCCCGGCAGGGAGGGAGCCTGGACGCTGGCAA
>NW_009952063.1:34984-35392 GCF_000747805.2 Chaetura pelagica
AGAAGCCACAGCCTGTGAGTAGCTTCAGCTTGGCTGGTTTGGGGGGGGATTCTCATGTCCTGGGGTTGTGGGATCAGGGGGGTCTGACGGGGCTTTGTCCACTTGCAGAAGAAGAGGAGGAGACGGATCGACCGCTCCATGATCGGGGAGCCCATGAACTTCGTCCACCTGACGCACATCGGCTCTGGCGACATGGCCGCGGGCGAAGGGCTGCCCATGGTACCCAGCCCCGGGGTGGGGGTCTCGTGGGAGGGGGTGGTGGGTCCTGCCTGGGTGATGGGTGTCACTGCTGGGGTGGTAGAGGCTCATGGTTGGGTGGTGGGTGTCATGGTTGGGAGCTAGGTGTCAAATTAGGGTGCTCAGTGTTGTGGTTGGGGGGCTGGGGCTCATGGTTGGGTGGGGGGTGTT
>NW_009952063.1:36774-39135 GCF_000747805.2 Chaetura pelagica
GAGGGGGTTGTGTGTGTGTGGGGGGGGGTTGTTCTCCTCCACCCGGGATCACCACCGGGATGTCACCGGCACCGGCCGAGGCAGGACGGGGCCCGATCCCGGAAGGGAACTCGGGCTCCCGAATTCGGGCGCGGGTGTAAATAGTTGAAATTGCGCCGGGATTAAAGATTAAACGGGCCGTGCTGGGTGGCAGAGGCTCTGCCCTTCCCTTCTCCATGCTCCTTGGCATTCCAGGATGCTCCTGCCTGGAGCTGGGCTTGGATTAAAGATTAAACGGGCCGTGCTGGGTGGCAGAGGCTCTGCCCTTCCCTTCTCCATGCTCCTTGGCATTCCAGGATGCTCCTGCCTGGAGCTGGGCTTTCCCACCCCCTTGGGCAGCCAGCACTGGATTCGGTTTCCCTTCCCCTGGGAAAAAAAACAACCCACCCTTGAAATAAAACCCTTGGGATGTGCCCGTGAGTTGCCCTGCAGCTCCTCTGCTACTGGTGCTGCCAAATTTGCCAGGAAAAGCTGAGGACTCCCTCTTCCCCTCAGGCACGTGGTGGGCACTGCCCTCCTGTCCATATTCTTTATCCACCCATCTGGGGACAGCTTTGGGCACACTCAGGTCCCCGTTGCCACCACTGCTTGTCCCTGTGCCATTTCCTCCTGGCTGGGCTGGATTTGGGGGGTTGGCTGCACAGAGTCTGCCCCCCTGGCCCTCAAAATGCTCCTCTGATCAAGGGGGACAACTGAGGGGGGGGCTGTGCCCCAGGAAAAGAGGGGGTTCACCCTCCAGGATGTCCGCAGGGAGGGTAGGGCAGTGCTGGACCTCATGGAAGAAGAGCCAGGAGCCAAAAATGGAAGAAAAGAGGGAAATTTAATCCTGGGAGCATGTGGGGACCATCTCGGGCTGGCTGCATGTCAGACCCACCACTCGGGGCCCTCCACAGTCCCCCCAAGGAAGGAAGAAAGTCAAGAACTCGTTAATTTCCCCTGAGCACCCTTATTAAGTGGGTGCATGTGCTGCTCTGGCCCTGCTGCCCGTGGGGTCCCCAAAAACCCACCCAGGGGGGACCGAACCCCAGCAGGGCCATCGGGGCGGGGGACAAATGGGTACAAGGACCCATCCCCAGCCGGGAGCTGAGCTCTAACAGGAGTGTGAGCACTAACAAAGGTGGCTGCAACCCCTCCACACCCAGGGACCTGCCTGGGGACCCCACCTCCTCCTCCAGCCCCCCCAGAACCCGCTGGGCACCTGCTCTCATTTGGGGGAGCTGGGGGGCTGCTCAGCAGCGATGCGACTGACCCGCTCCAGGACATCCTGGGGGCAGAGGGGGGGCACGGGCTGTGCCAGTGGACATTCCTCCACCAGGCTGTTCATGGGGGTGGGCGGGGGGACCACCTCCTCCTCCAGCCCCCTGGCAGGGCCTGGTCCCCCCAGGGCTGCCTGCAGGATGGGCTGGACCTTCTTCCTCGATGCCCAAGTGTTGCCCTGGGTGTAGGTGGCCAAGCAGGACGAGGGGCTGGGCAGGGGCTGGAGCTGCAGGGCTGGTGCTGTTGCCTCCTCCAGCGCCTGGCACACCTGGAGGGAGGGAGTGTGGTGGCTGGGACCTCTCCCCCAACCCCCCACAATTGGGGGGGTGAACTGCAGCTGAGTTCCCCCAGCCCCATGCTGAAGGGGCGGGGGTCCCAGCCCCCCACTCACGGTGCTGCGCAGGGTCTCGTGCCGGCTGTAGACGGCGAGTTGCCGGGAGGGCTCCAGGCGCTCACTGAAGGAGATGCTCATGGCCACCAGCCCCGTGTAGCCCCGAGCCTGGCAGAAAGCATCCAGGTCCTGCAGCACGTCGGGCCGGCGCAGGAAGGTCTGGAGGAGGGGCAGAGGCTGGTGTCACCTCCCTGTCCCCATGGTGCCACCCCTTGCTTTGATTTCCACCCCCCCTCACCTCCAGGTCCATGTAGATGGCACTGATGGCGAGGAGCAGCTCATCGCTGGAGAGGACCTTGAGGTCCTTCCTCAGCATCTGCTCCGTGGTCAGCCCTGGGAGATGAGAGGGACCGAGCGTGACCCCAGGGAAGTGTCCTCGTCCCCAGGGAGCGGGGTGTGTCCTGGGATCTGCTCCCAGCCACACCTGAGACATCGAACATGGCCGTTTGCAGGGCTTGGAAGACGGTGTCACGGGCGGGCAGGTCAGGGAACCTCTCCTCGAGCAGCGAGACACACGCCACGTCCCGGGGTGTCACCTTGCCAGCAGCTGGGCTCAGGTTGACGCAGTCCAGGAGGATGGTGCCTGGGAGGGACCATCGGGGACATCAGTTGCCACCGTCCCCCTCGGCTGGGGCTCGGCCAGGGCCGCCCCTCCTCACCCTGCCGCCGCGCCG
>NW_009952063.1:39153-39796 GCF_000747805.2 Chaetura pelagica
GCCCTGGGCGATGCGCTCGGTCACCAGCGTGGCACAGGAGCCCACCAGCTCCACTGTCACCTGGCAGGGGGGAACACGGGCCCGATCCAGCGGCCGGTGGTCCAGGACCTCCACCACGGCCTCCTCCAGGGCTGCATCAGTGCTGGTGGGTGAGATGGGGAGGGTTAGACCCTGGCCACAGCCCCCAGGTGTCACCCTGGCCACAGCCCCTGGGTGTTCCCCCCAGCCCAGCCTGGAAACCCCCTTCATTCTTCCTTTCCTCAAAACACCCTGGAAAGGGAAAATTTTTACCCACCCCGGGGCCAAAAATCAAGCCAAGGGGAAAAGCGAAGCTCTGCCTGGGTGTCCCCAGGGTGTCCCCATGTCCCCTCCCCGGCTCACCCAGGCAGGACATGGTGGTCGACCAGTGTCAGGGAGAGCAGCCCGGCGCGGTGCAGCCCCCCCAGGTCGATCTCATCCCGGAAGATGAGGGAGGTGGCAGGGATGCCCTGTTCCCGCAGCAGGAACGTCGTCTCCGTCCGCAGGGCGAAGTCGGCGCGAGGGATGTTCAGCACCGGGATGAAGGCGGCTCGGGGAGTGGGGGAGGTCTGTGGCCACGGGGGTGACACACGGGGAGGCGTCCCCAAGGCCAACCTGCGTCCCC
>NW_009952063.1:46418-47797 GCF_000747805.2 Chaetura pelagica
GGCAGGGGGGAACGCGGGCCCGATCCAGCGGCCGGTGGTCCAGGACCTCCACCACGGCCTCCCTCCAGGGCGCATCAGTGCTGGTGGGTGAGATGGGGAGGGTTAGACCCTGGCCACAGCCCCCAGGTGTCACCCTGGCCACAGCCCCTGGGTGTTCCCCCCAGCCCAGCCTGGAAACCCCCTTCATTCTTCCTTTCCTCAAAACACCCTGGAAAGGGAAAATTTTTACCCACCCCGGGGCCAAAAATCAAGCCAAGGGGAAAAGCGAAGCTCTGCCTGGGTGTCCCCAGGGTGTCCCCATGTCCCCTCCCCGGCTCACCCAGGCAGGACATGGTGGTCGACCAGTGTCAGGGAGAGCAGCCCGGCGCGGTGCAGCCCCCCCAGGTCGATCTCATCCCGGAAGATGAGGGAGGTGGCAGGGATGCCCTGTTCCCGCAGCAGGAACGTCGTCTCCGTCCGCAGGGCGAAGTCGGCGCGAGGGATGTTCAGCACCGGGATGAAGGCGGCTCCAGGAGCCGGGGAGGTCTGTGGCCACGGGGGTGACACACGGTGAGGCGTCCCCAAGGCCACCCTGTGTCCCCAGGATGGTGGCCAAGCCTCTCACCTTCGCCAGGAAATAAGCCAGGGCCAGGGCAGAGACGGTGGAGTCCAGGTCACAGGCCTCGTTGCCCATCACCACGTGGATCTCCTGGCGACGCTGGACGTGGTCCTGCCGGGGCAGGGGACATCAGGTGTGGCAGTGACACGTCCCCGTCCTCCAAAACCCCCCAGACTGGTCCCTCCTCCTCTGCCACTCTCCAGGGGACATGCCAGTTGCATGTGTCACCCAGAGATGCCACCCTCTGGCACCCATCTCCCAGCTGCCACCCCCCAGGCTCCTGGCATTCCAGAAGTGCCCTCGGGAGGAGCCCTGGCTGGGATCCATTTCTGAAATGAAATCCTCACGTTTTGGGGCACGTGTGTGAAACCGGGCGCATCGAACCAGAGCAGCCAGGGTGGCCACGAGTGACCACGGCGGTGACAAGGACCTCCCCGTCCCGGGGGACACACTGACACAGCCCCCTTCAGCATTTTAACCCAAACCAAAGTGGTTTTTTTTCCCAAGACGATGAGTTTGGGACCGGCTGCCCTGCCAAAACACCACGTTTCACCCCTTTTTCCTTCTCATCCACAGCAGCAAGAAGAGAGTGACGAGCGTGTCACCCCGAATCCCCGTCCCCGGGCGCCCACCCCGTCTCCAGGCCCTTTTTGGGTGACAATCATTCCATGGCATAACCCAGATCTGCTCCTTTATTCCATATAAGCCCAGGAGGTAAACAAGGAGCAGCCCGTGCTCGGCGGGGGGGCTGCAGGGCTGGCCTGGGGGGGGGCCGGGGGGG
>NW_009952063.1:48709-49338 GCF_000747805.2 Chaetura pelagica
CATCTTCCTCCCCCTCCCCTTCATCATCTTCATCATCATCTTCATCCCCTGGCACCAGGTCCCTCTGTCCCTCTTCATCCCCTTCATCATCATCATCATCATCATCCTCTTCATCCTCCTCCTCCTCATCCTCCCCCTCCGGCCCGGGAGGAGCAGGAGCGCGGGCGGCAGCGGCCTCGGCGGGAGGGGACGGGGGAAGGAGGAATAGAGACGGGAAAAGGAGGAATAGAGACGGGAAAAGGAAGGGAAACAGAGGAATAAGGAGGGGGAAAGGGGAAGAAAAAGGAGGAAAGGGAGAAAGAGAGGAAAAAAAAGAAGGGAAGAGAAGTAAATAAGAGGAAAGAAGGGAAAGGGAAGGAAAATAAGAAGGAAAAAGCAGAGAAAAGGAGAGGAAAGAGGAGGAAAATAAAAGGAAAGCAAGGGAAAAATAAGGGAAAAGGAAGAGAGAAGAGGGGAAAGGAATAACAAGACGGCAAGAAGAAGGAGAAGAGGATAAATTAAGGGAACAGAAGGAAAGAAGAAGGGAAAAAGTGGAAAAGAAGGAGGGAGCAGCGGGTCGGTGACAACCAACCGGCGGCAAAGTAAGAGCGGGGCTGGGGGCGCTGGGGGGACGCGACCCGGGGCTGCTG
>NW_009952063.1:50303-51840 GCF_000747805.2 Chaetura pelagica
GGGGGCTCCAGCTCCTCCACAGCCACGATACCAGTTTGTGCACATTCCTGTCTTTAAAAAGAATATATATATATATTTAATTATTCTTTATTTTACTTCAAAGAATATAGATTTGCTAAGGCTGTTTATCCACCCACTTCTCTATCAAAAATAAGTATTATTTGCTTCCTTCGTGCCACTCCTGGTTTAGTGACTTCCCTGCTGCTCCAACAAGTGTGTTTGTTTACTTGTTCCCACACTACATGTTTGTAAAGGTTATTTGTTCATGTATTTGTGGGTTTATTTATGAAGAATATTGACCTGCTGATCTGTTCACCTGCCTTTCTATCGAGGGTGTTTATTAATACTATTTATTTATTTAGATATTAGTTTATTGAGAAAATTTGCTTATTTATTTATTGACTTATTTAAGACAATAAACTTTTAACTTATTGGTTAGGAATCGTTTCCAGCCCTGATCACCCCCTGGGGCTGCAGGAGGGTCCTGGTGCCCTGATTCTGCCCACGTGTGTGGGTGGGAGCAGGATTAGGGCCAAGGAGATCCCGGGCACTGACCCTGAGCAGCCACGTTCCTGCTGGCACAGAGTCTGTGAACTCTTCCAAACCTCTTCCCCATCCCAAAGCCAAACCTTCCAATTCTTTTGGCTAAAAGCTGGATTTTTCCCAATCCCTCTGCAGGAGCATCTTCCCCACTGGAATTTCCAGGAAACCCCCTCCCCCCGTTGGAAGCACAGGACTCCCACCTTTCCTCCAGGCCTCTCTGCCTCCATCTGAGCCCTCAGTTCCTCCCAGGTCGGTTTGGGATTCTCCCTCTTTCCTCTGGGATTCTCCTTTTCCCTCTGACATCCTCACGCATCCAGAGCGTTGGTTTTTCATGGCAGTTTAGAGGGAGGAGCAGAAACAAGTTGGTAAACAAATGAGATTAATAGAATTTTTGTTATTCTTTTTTTTTTTTTTTTTTTTTTCCCTTGAAATCCCCGAGTTGGACCTTCTGAGGGAAAAGTTTGGGATGTGGTTGTTCCTGGAGGGACCCGGAGCTTTCCCAGGGGCTTGATCCAGGACCTGCTCCAGGCAGGACACCCCGGGTGAGGGTCCCACTGCAATGGAGCAGCCACCCGAGCAGGAAGGGACAATCCCTGCCCCTTCCAGCAGGGAAGGGTCCCAGCAGCTCCCACAGGAACCCGTGGGTGGGGAAGAAATTCCAGAGGGCAAGCGGGAGAGCCCGGCCCCAGCCGTGGGGCAGCCGGGCTGTGCCCCACATCTCCCCCCCGATCAGCCTCCCAAGGAAGATGCTCAGGAGAAGCAGCCCACGGAAGACACTGGGGGGTCCTTGGCTGCTCCCCCCATTCCCAGCCCCAGTGCCGGGGGGTCCCCAGAGGAGCCCCCCCGAACCCGCAGCCCCGCTCGGGAAGCGGAGCCGGAGTTTTACTGCGTGAAGTGGATCAGCTGGAAGGGGGAGCGGTCGCCGGTCGTCATGCAGAGCCAGAATGGGCCCTGCCCGCTCCTGGCCATCATCAACATCCTCCTCCTGCAGTGG
>NW_009952063.1:52650-53659 GCF_000747805.2 Chaetura pelagica
CCCCCAGAACATCAATGACTCCATGACCGTCCTGCCCAAGCTGGCCACGGGGCTGGACGTCAACGTGCGGTTCACGGGCGTCTCCGACTTCGAGTACACACCTGAGTGCATTGTCTTTGACCTCCTCAACGTCCCGCTCTACCACGGCTGGCTGGTGGACCCCCAGGTGAGCTGGCCCCATGCATGTCCTGCTGGTGGCTTGTGTTGGCCCAGGGACACCAGGGAATGGTCCAAGGGTTGATGAGACACTGATTTGTCCGGAAAAGTTGTGGCTGCCCCATCCCTGGGGGTGTTGAAGGGCAGGTTGGATGGGGCTTGGAGCAGCCTGGGCTGCTGGGAGGTGTCCCTGCCCATGGAGGGGGGTTGGATCTGGATGATCTTTAGATCATGGAATGGTTTGGGTTGGAAGGGACCTTAAAGATCACCCAGATGATCCATTAAATGATCTTCAAGGTGGTTGCTCCATCCCTGGAAGTGTCTAAGGGAGGTTGGATGGGGCTTGGAGCAACCTGAGCTGGTGGGAGGTGTCCCTGCCCATGGCAAGGTGGGGTCTAGATGATGTTTGAAGACCCCTTCCAACCCAAACCCTTCCGTGATGGAAAAGACCCTTCCAAGAAGCTTCTTGGATGTCCCCCTGATGGACCAGTGGTCCAGCTGGTTGGGGAAGGTCCCAACAGACTCGTTTTGCTGCCCTGGGTCCCTGCAGAGCTGGTTCTCACCCCCCCAGCCCTTCCCCTCCCTGCAGAGCCCCGAGGTGGTCCAAGCCGTGGGCAAACTGAGCTACAACCAACTGGTGGAGAAGATCATCACCTGCAAACAGGCCAGCGACTCCAGCCTGGTGAGCGAAGGTGAGGGACCCCCACCCAACCCCCCGCTCCCCGTGGGGGTCCCTGGGTGGGGCTCTGGGTGCCCCAGCCCTGCTCCCACCCCGTTGTGTCCCCCATCCAGGGCTGGTGGCCGAGCAGTTCCTGGAGGCCACGGCCTCCCAGCTGACGTTCCACGGGCTGTG